>NW_025091155.1:0-300000 GCF_016509475.1 Prionailurus bengalensis
GGTGGGGAGAGTGGTGAGTGGCTGCCTCTTACAAACTGTAACCCTGGTCAGGGGGATATTTACCACTGGCAGTGCCAAACCTGGTAAGAAACAGTGTTATTGGATATTTTTCGTCAGCAGCAATTTTTCCTACATAGGTGAAGAATTTGGTAGTTGGCATCCTAATTGGTCTTGAGACACATCACAGGGAAAAACAACTTCTGACAGGCATCCTATTCATTGGGTTTTGTGGCCTTTGACTCAACCACTGTGTCCCATCTTGTATCCGAAAGTCACCAAGAGAACTGAAGAGTGGTGCAAATACTGTATATCATGATCTCACCCTGATGGTGTTTTCCTTCCGAACATTCAGGTGGCCGTAGGAGCACGGGAGAAAGGTATGTATTCTGGAAACAGTTTCTTGCTGAGGAAAATGTTTAGATGGTGATTAGGTGGGCATTCTTGTTGTCTTCAGTCTGGAGACCTACCCTGATTCCAGAGTCCTGGGAGGACTTAGTCCAAGGATGGGGGGGAAAGACCAATGTCCCAGGTGAAAAACTATGTCCATGTTTCTACACTATGAGAAAGATAATGTATTCCTTGAGTGCGGAGTGATTCTGTGTGCATGAGTCTTGGGGTTGTTCTGTTTGTGTATCTATGTCGTGTGATTGTGTGTTTGTGTGTGTGTGTGTTTGCTTCAGAGACTCAGAGACAGAGACACAGAAACACACACAGAAAGAGACAGTAACATTAAAAGAGAGAGAGAGAGAGAGAGATGTGGGTTTGCCCAGGAAATATGTGACACTGACACTGCACAATGACCAGTATCTACATTCTCAAAAAACTCCTCATACTGCACACTTCAAGGAATACAGCTGAGTGTGGCTCAGCAGTCACATTCAGTCTATGCAGGTAACCAAAGCCTCCGTATGCTCTGGCCCATGTTCATATCAAGCAGCAGTCCTTGAGTTATTCTTGAGGAGGACCAACAAGGTACTGACGTGTATTCTGTGTCCTTCTAGGGGTCCCTAAGGAGGAAGAGCGGCGGCCCTTTCCTGAAAGGAGGCAGCAGGCTGTGGCTGAGGTGAGCTTGCCTGTCTTTCCCTGAGGAACACAAGTGCTGTCTTAGAGGCTTTCCAATCAACTTCTGTTGTACATATGACAGTCTACATTTTCGAGGATACTGTTACTTTCCCTGATGGGGACAGTGGTGAGTGGTTGCCTCTTGCCAACTGAAACCTTGGTCAGGGGGACATTGACCACTGGCAGTGGCAAACCTGGTAACAAACAGTGTCCTAGGATCTTTTTTCGCAGCAGCAACTTTTCCAGCTTGGGTGAAGAATTTTAGAGTCGCCATCCTAAGTGGTCTTGGCACATACATCCCAGGGGAAAAAAAACTTTTTACAGGCATACTATTCATTTGCTTTTGGG
Organism: Prionailurus bengalensis; assembly: GCF_016509475.1. Lineage (NCBI taxonomy): Eukaryota > Metazoa > Chordata > Mammalia > Carnivora > Felidae > Prionailurus > Prionailurus bengalensis. The sequence continues at coordinate 1,411 of NW_025091155.1, forward strand.
GACCTTTGACTCAAGCACTGTGTGCTATTTGGTTTCCTAAAATCAAGGGGAGAACCAATGTGCAGTGCTATGAGTTTATATCATGATCTCACCCTGGTGTTGTTTCCTTTCTCTACATTCAGGTCATCAAGAGAGCAATGGAATATGGTATGTATTTTGGAATCTGTCTCCTGCTGATGAAAGAATCTATATGTTCAGGAAGCTGGGGCATTCCTGATGGCATCAGTCTGGAGAGCTACCCTGAAGCCAGGGTTCTGGTAGGACAGGGGCTTGAGGGTGTGGAGAAATGACAGATTTCCCAGGGGAAACCTATGTCCATTTTTAGAGTGTGAGGAAGACAATATAATCAGTGTGTGGGGTGTGTGTGTGTGTGTGTGTGTGTGTGTGGACGCACAAGTGTGTTTGAGAGAGGCAGAACCTGAGGGACAGAGAAAGAGACAGGGAAACTTACAAAGAGAATGAGACACACGAGAGATAGAGAGAGAGAGAGAGAGAGAGAGAGAGAGAGAGAGAGGTAAGAGAGAGAGAGAGAGAATGCGTGTTTCCCCGGGAGATATGTGCCACTGACACTGCACAATGTCTGATGTTTAGTGTCTCAGCAAACTCCTCCTACTGCAGACTTCAAAGATTATTGCTGAGTGAGGCTCAGCAGTCACACGCAGTCCATGCAGGTTACCAAAACCTCTGTATGGCCTGGCCCATATTCATTTCACAGAACAGTCCCTGAGTTATTCTTGAGCAGCACCAACAATGTACTGACCTGTTTTCTGTGTCCTTTTAGGAGTCACTGTGGAGAAAAAGCTGCAGTCCGTTACAGTAAGGAGGCAAAAGACTGTTGCAGAGGTGAGCTTGCCTGTCCTTCCCTGAGGCATACAAGTGCTTTCTTAGTGTCTTTCCAATCAACTTCTGTTCTAAATATGATGGTGTACATTTTAGATGATATTGTTACTTTCCCTGGTGGGGAGAGTGGGGAGTGCTTGCCTCTTGCCAACTGTAACCTTGGCCAGGGGGACACTGACCACTGGCAGTGCCAAGCATGGTAAGAGACAGTGTCAAAGGATCTTTTTTGTTCGCAGCAATATTCCCTCCTTGGGGGAAGAATTTTGCACTCTGCATCTTAAGTGTTCTTTAGACACATCCCCAGGGAAAACAACATCATACAGGCATCTTATTCATTTGCTTGTGTGGCCTTTGACTCAACCACTGTGTCCCATCTTGTATCCTAAAGTCACGAAGAGAACTCAAGAGTGGTGCAAATACTGTATATCGTGATCTCACCCTGATGGTGTTTTCTTTCCTAACATTCAGGTGGCCATAGGAGCTCGAGAAGAAGGTACGTATTCTGGAAACAGTTTCTTGCTGAGGAAAACATTTACATGTTGATGTAGGTGGGACATACTTATTGTGTTCAATCTGGAGAGCCACCCTGATTCCAGAGACCTGGGACGTCTTAGGCCACGTGTGTGTGGGGGGTGTGACTGAAGTCCTAAGTGAAAACTATGTCCATGTTTCCACAGTATGAGAAAGATAATGTATTCCTTGATTGCAGAGTGATGCTCTGTGCATGAGTCTTGGTGTTGTTCTGTATGTGTCTGTATGCAGTGTAACTGTGAGTGTGTATGTGTGTGTGTGTGTGCGTGTGCGTGCGTGTGTTTACTTGAGAGCCTCACAGACAGAGAGACAGAGGCACATACAGAAAGAGACAGACAGGGGCGCCTGAGTGGCGCAGTCGGTTAAGCGTCCGACTTCAGCCAGGTGACGATCTCGCGGTCCCGGAGTTCGAGCCCCGCGTCAGGCTCTGGGCTGATGGCTCAGAGCCTGGAGCTTGTTTCCGATTCTGTGTCTCCCTCTCTCTCTGCCCCTCCCCTGTTCATGCTCGGATCTCTCTGTCCCAAAATAAACAACGTTGAAAAAACAAAAAAAAATTAAAAAAAAGAAAGAGACATATTGAAAAAAGAGAGAGAGAGAGAGAGTGAGAGAGAGAGAGAGAGAGAGAGAGAGATGTGAGTTTCCCCAGGTGATATGTGCCACTGACACTGCACAATGGCCAATGTCGACTTTCTCCAAAAGCTCCTCATAGTGCACACTTCAAGAAATACAGCTGAGTGTGGTCAGCAGTGACATTCAGTCCATGCAGGCACCAAAGCCTCCATATGCTGTGGCGCATTTTCTTATCAAGGATCACTCCCTGCGGTATTCTTGAGCATTACCGACAACGTACTGACATGTATTCTTTATGCCTCTAGGTGCTTGTAAGGAGGAAAATGTGTGGGCCGTTCCTGTCAGGAGACACCAAGGTGTTGCTGAGGTGAACTTGCCTGTCTTTGCCTATGGAAGACACGTTGATTACTTAGTGTATCTCCAGTCATATTCGGTGCCATAGGACTATGTACATTTTACATGATAGCATTCAATTCCGTGGTAGGGAGATTGGTAAGTGGTTGTCTCTTGCCAACTGTAACTTGATCCAGAGGACATTAACCACTGGCAATGCCAATCCTGCTAAGAAACAGTGTCATAGGATCTTTCCTGAGCATCAATTTTTCCTGCTTGGGTGAGGAGTTTGTAGTTGGCACCCTGAATGGTCTTCAGAGACACATCCCCAGGAAAAACAACTTCAGATAGGCATCCTATTCATTTGTTTTTGGGGACCTTTGACTCAAGCACTGTCTGCATCTGGTTTCCTAAATTCCAGAGGAGAACCAAAGACCAGTGCAATGCATGTTCATCATGGTCTGACCCTGATGGTGTTTCTTTTCTCTACATTCAGGTTGCCGCGGGACAAACAGAATATGGTATGTACTTTGGAATCAGTCCCCTGCTGATGAAATAATCTATGTGGTCAGGAAGTTGGGATATTCCTCCTGGCATCAGTCTGGAGAGCTACCCTGACTCCAGGTTCCCTGTAGGACAGAGGCTTGAGGGTGTGGGGAAAAGACAGATTGCCCAGGGGAAAACCTGTGTCCATGTATACAGTGTGACAAAGACAATGTATTCACTGTGTGTGTGTGTGTGTATTGCTGAGTCAGACAGAAACTGAGAGACAGGGAAGGAGACAGGGAAACACACTAAGAGAATGAGACACACACATTCAGTAGAGAGACAGAGAGAGAGACACAGAGGGAGGAGAGACAGCGAGAGATGTGTCTTGCCCCAGGAGATATGTGCCACTGACACTGCACAATAACCAATGTCTACATTCTGAAAAAACCCCTCCTACTGCACATTTCAATGATTATTGCTGAGTGTGGCTCAGCAGTAACCTTCTGTCCATGCAGGTAAGGAAATCCGCCCTATGCTCTGCCCATGTTCCTATCAAGGATAAGTCCCTGAGCTTTCTTGAGCAGTACTAACAATGTCCTGATGTGTGTACTGTGTCCTTCTAGGTGTCCCTGTGGAGGAAAAGATGTGGGCTTTTCCTGTAAGGACGCACCAGGCTGTTGGTGAGGTGAGCTGGCCTGTCTTCCCTTGAGGAACACAATTACTTTCTTAGTGTCTTTCCAATCAACTTCTGTTGTAGATTTGACATTATACATGGTAGATGATATTGTTACTTTCCTTGGCGGAGAGAGTGGTGAGTGCTTGTCTCTTGCCAACTGTTATTGGTGAGGGGGACATTTACCAGTGGCAGTGCCAAACCTGGTGATAAATAGTGTGTTAGGATTAATTTTATCAGAAGCAATTTTCCCTGCTTGGGTGAAGAATTTTAGAGTCTCTATACTAAGTGAACTTGAGAGACACATCCCCCAGAATATATAACTTCTGACAGGCATCCTATTCGTTTGCTTTTGTGGCCTTTGACTCAACCACTGTGTTCCCTATTGGATCCTAATATCACCAAGAGCTAAAGAGTGGTGCAATCAGTGTGACTCACCTTCTTACCCTTATGCTGTTTTCTTTTCTATAGTTTCCTGTGGTCTCTGGAACCATGGAGAATGGTAGGTATTCAGGAATCAATCATTTGCTGTCTTTAGTCAGGGGAGTGCTTCTGATTTTGGGTTTCCATTGAAAGGAGGATCACAGACGTAGTCACAAAGCGATTTGTCGAAGGGTAAACCATGTTCATGTGTTTACAGGCACTCGTGTGGCATTCAGGTAGTGAGTTTCTGTGCGTGGAGACTGGGTGAGTCTCTTTGTGAACTGACAAGTGTGTGAAGTGAGCATGTATGTGCTTGTATGTGGTCTCTGTGTGAGAAGTTTATGTTCCTCTAGATTAACATGTCCCTAAAGAGCACAGTTGCTGGTGTGAACTTTGCCATTCATAAGAAAAATCCCATCACCGAGCTTCATGATGTGTGTCTGTAGGTCAAAGGATATAAATACGGACAATTTAAATATAGTTAGTATATTATACACCAAATATAGCTTGTTTAGGCTGAAAAAAGTCCTATTAATAGCCAGGAAAACATTCACAGGATTCTGAACAGGAAATATGTTTTCAGAATCCATAGGATTCTGTGAATCAAGACTTCAGTTCAAGGTAGACCTCAACTCTGAGGAGGCTGTTTCATTGCCTTCAGGGCACTTGGATCGATCCTGATTAAGGAGAAGGAGCCCTAATGGTATCTAATTGGCCTCTGAGGAAAGGAAGCTTATGGAAGTGATGAATTATGGAGGGGTTGGCACGGGCTGTGGGGATGGGGGCTGGATGGGGAGACGAGGCCCTTTAACCCCCAATTCCTAGCACTTTCTCTCACGCCTCTACTTTCTGAGGCAGACCCTGAATTTCTAGGCTGAGGTTGTCATCAGTAATAATTTCAGTCCTTGCTCCTGATCCTCCTTGTGTGGGGCACCCGCCAGTGCTGAGACTAGAGTGATCACAGAGTCCGTGCTCCATCATACTTCAGCAGTAAAGGGATAACTGCCCCAGGGTTACTGCCTTCCTGCCCCTCCTATCCTTTCTAAAAAGGAGATTCAAGGAGCCTGAGAAGGAATCCTCCCCCTCTTAGCTGGAGGGCTGGGGCAGGTGGCCCCTGGTGCAGGCATATGCCACACCCAGTTCTGGAGGGCATCTGAGAAGAGGATCCTCCAGCTTCTAGAAATCCTTTCTTTCAAGCTCTTAGTGTCCCAGGGGTGTGGAAGATAATGCCTGCTGTGTGTGGTCAAATGCAGGAATGAAACCAGCAGCCAGGCTCTAAGGATCCTTGCTCCTTCAAATACTTCAGCTTGAAAGGGTGAGAGCACGGTCCAGGGTCTTGGACTAGATGTTAAGCGGGAAATATTGAGGGGTTGCAGAGGGAAGACACGAAGGACATCCAGGCTATGTGAGGGTGGGAGGGGACACCACGGTGGCAGGATTATTTGAATCAGTGTAGCATCAGCACCTGGGCCCAGCCTTGTCCTCACCGAGGATGACATTTGGGCTCCTTCTGGGTGGGATGAGGCAGGACGAGCCGCCATGCCGGGTGAGGGTACCGTATGGACATCTTCCTAAAAGCCTGGGGAGAAGGGCGTCCTTCCTGTGCCAGCCTCTTCTCCACCTACCAGACACTTTCATTGGTGGACACTGGGGAGGAGCAGACAATGGAGTCAGGTCTCCTGTTCTCCCACCTGGGACACGCCAGCAGGGATGGAACCAGGGTCAGGCCAGACACAAGTACGTTTCCAGGCCTGATCCACCTGGCCAGGAGGGACCAGTTTTCACTTTTCACCTGCTTCTGGCCATCACCTGACAGCCAGTCCTTGTCTACACACTATTGGCCAAGGGTTGTCTGGCTGGAAACACATTCATACAAAAGGGATCTCATCCCATGTGACCAGGGCAGCTGTAGAACATTCTAGTTGCAGAGGAGGTGAGAGGGGCACAGGCTCCAGTGCACAGGGAGCTCAGCAAAGTGGTGGGGGCTGATCCCAGAGTGGAGGTGGTCCTTGCTGTGCTCTTTCCTGGCCCGAGGACATCAGTGTGAGAGTTTGTCTGAAAGGTATGGGAACTGACAGGTCCAAATACTGTCTCTGACCTTCCTTCCACTCACGGGCACAGGAGCCATAGCTCTGGATGGTCACTGCAAGGGCACCGACAGCCTCTCTGTCATTGCTCGTCCCCCAGGGGCTCAGCCCTAGGCAGCCCATGTTTGGCCCCAATAAGCGCCTGCTGTTCACAGCCTTGGGCTGGGAACTAGTTTAGGGGCAGAAAGGTCCCTCCTCAGCTCACCCAGGCCTGTTGGGCCCCACACTATGCTAGCTGTCTGCCCAGGCACTGGTCCAGATCAGAATGAGAAGGGTGGGCTCCTGAAGACAGTGAGGTACTCCCCCTCTGCCCCGCCGCTCTGATTACACCCAGCATGAGTGTGGGGGTGTCATGCTCTTCACTCTGTTTATAATGTGCCCCTGCTGGGATTCCCCTATGACCTGGGTGTTGACCTTCCATTCTAAGTGTCCCCAGGGCTTCACGCAGTGGCTGCCACATACGCATGAGCCCAGGGAGAACCTACCAAGGAATGGTCAGCTCAGGCCAGCAAGCTCCTCTGCAGAAACCTCCAGGACTGGGAGGTCACGTCTTCCTCATGTGTACATCCTAAAGCTGTGCTATCCAGGGCAGCAGCCACTTGCCACATAGCCATTAGCCGCCCTAGCCACGTTTCTGGTGCCCGGCAGACGCATGTTTACAACGCAGAACATTTCCACCCTCACAGAGGGTTCTTCTGGGCAGCTGCTCTGAGCCGGGCACAGGGTCTGCTCGTGGAACCCGCCAAACCCTATGTCTGTCTGTAACAGTTGGAATGTCAGGTTGCGCAGGTGGCACCTTCTTGCGTGGGTGAGAGCTATCGTGATCCACTGCAGCTGGGGAAGTACCAGATGAAGGGGGATCCTTTCTCTTGCTTGAAGGTTTGCAACTGTGGTCAATGCCTTGTGGAAGGGCTCTGCCTTTGCCAAGCCCAGGGAAGGTCTGAGGACCCAGAGGAAGGGCAAGTGATGCCGGCTGAGCCAGCATGGCCTCACAGGGAGTTGCAGGAATGGTGGAGCCCCTGTCTCTAATAACCTGCTTGCTCATGCTTGTGTCTCTAAAGATTGGGTGTTGGAGAGCCTGTCTGACTCTGGAACCGATGATGAATAGTCGTCAGATAGGGAACTGCACTCAGGTAGGAATCAATGGGAGAGGGTTTCTGGGAACAGCTGGCTTATACCTGCTGCTTTGTAGACTTAGAATGGGAGGTATGAAATCAGAAAGACAAAGCAAGGATGTGCGAAGCCTTGTTTTGTTCTTTTAATATAATAGTAGCGTCTTTTAATAGAATAGATGTGTTCTCCCTCTGGGCTTTAAATGTACTCTGTCTGTAACCATCTTTTTAAAGTTTTTTTTTTAAACCAAGTTGGTTAACATATAGTGTAATAATGGTTTCAGTAATAGAATTTAGTGACTTATCACTTCCATAGAACACCCAGTGGTCATCCGCACCAAGTGCCCTCCCTAATGCTCATCACCTATTTAGTACATCCCTCTACCCAACACCCTTCCAACAACCCTCAGTGTGTGAAGAGTTAATCAGTCACTTATGGACTGTCTTCATCTCTGTTTTTACCTTATTTTTCCTTCCATTCTCCTATGTTCATCTGTTTTGTTAGATTCCACACATGAGTGAAATCATATGATATTTGTCTTTCTCTGACTGACTTAATTTGCTTACCATAACACATTCTAGTTGCATCCACGTTGTTGCAAAAGGCAAGATTTCATTCTTTTGGATCATGGAATAATATTCTATTCTATGTAGATAGATAGATAGATAGATAGATAGATAGATAGATAGATAGATAGATATAGATATAGATATAAAAATAGGTATCTATATATAGACAGATATATATATATCTATATATTCCTTATCCATTCATCAGTCACTGGACACCTTGGCTCCTTCCATAATTTGGCTATTATTGACAGTGCCATTATAAACACTGGGGTGCATGTGCCCCTTTGAGTCAGCACTCCCGTATCCTTTGGATAAATATCTAATCATGCAATTGCTAGGACATAGGGTAGCTCTCTTTGTAATTTTTTTGCAGACCTCCATACTATTTTCCGGAGTGGCTGCACTAGTTTGCATTCCCACCAACAGGCAAAAGTGTTCCCCCTTCTCCGCATCCTCGCCAACATCTATTGTTACCTGCGTTGTTAATTTGAGCCATGCTGACGGTGTGAGGTGGTATCTCATTCTGCTTTTGATTTGTATTGCCCTGATGATGACTGCTGTTGAGCCTCTTTTCATGTGTCTGTTAGCCGTCTGGTTGTCTTCTTGGGAAAAACGTCTGTTCATGTCTTTTGACCATTTCTTCCCTGAATTCCTTGTTTTTTGGGTGTTGAGTCTGCTAGTTCTTTACAGATGTTGGAAACTAACCCTTTATCTGATATGTCCTTTGCAAATACCTTCTCTGATTCCACCAGTTTTGTTGGTTGTTTCCGTTGCCGTGCAGAAGCTTTTTTTCATCTTGATGAGGTCCCAAGAGTTTTGTTTTTGTTTGTTTGTTTTGTTTTTGTTGTTGGCTTTTGTTTCCTTTCTCTCCTGAAACATGTCTATCAAGATGTTGCTGTGGCTGAGGTCAAGAGGTTGTTGCCTGTTTTCTCCTCTAGGATTGTGATGGTTTTCTGTCTCACATGTAGCTCTTTCATCCATTTTGAGTTCATTTTTGTGTATAGTAGGTAAGCGGTCCCATTGCATTCTTCTGCATGTCACTATCCTGTTTTCCCAATACCATTTGCTGAAGAGACTGTCTTTTTCCATTGGATATTCTGTCCTCTTTTGTCAAAGATGACTTGGCTATACACTTGTGAGTCCATTTCTGGGTTCTCTATTCTGTTCCATTCATGTATGTCTCTGTGTTCGTGCCAGTACCATACTCTCTTAGTGATTATAGCTTTGTAACATAGCTTGAGGTCTGGAATTGTGATGCTTCCATGTTTGGTTTTCTTTTTCAACATCACTTGAACTATTCGGGGTCTTCTCTGGTTCCATACATATTTTAGAATTGTTTGTTCTAGCTCTGTGGAGAATGCTAATGTTACTTGATAGGGACTGCATTGAGGCTGTAGATTGCTTTGGGGAGTATCAACGTTTGAACAGTATTTTTTCTTCCAATCCATGAGCGTGGAATGCCATTCCAATTCTTTGTGTCTTCTTCAATTTCTTCATCAGCTCTCAATACTTTTTAGCGTACAGATCTTTTACCTCCTTGGATACGTTTCTTCCTATGTATCTTATGGTTTGGGATGCAATCGTTAATGGGACAGATTCCTTAATTTCTCTTCCTTCTGCTTCATTATTGGTGTATAGAATGCAATTGATTTCTGTACATTGGTTTCATATCCTGTGACTTTGCTGAATTCATGTAACGGTTCTAGCAGTTGTTTGGTGGAGTCTTTTCTTTTTTAAAGATGAAATTCATTGTCAAATTGGTTTCCATACAACACCCAGTGCTCATCCCGAAAGGTGCCCTCCTCAAAGCCCATCACCCACTTTCCCCTCCCTCCCACCCTCCATCAACTCTCAGTTTATCCTCAGTTTTAAAGGGTCTCTTATGGTTTGACTCCCTCCCTCTCTAACTTTTTTTTCCTTCCCCTCCCCCATAGTCTTCTGTTAAGTTTCTCAGGATCCACATAAGAGTAAAACATATGGTATCTGTCTTTCTCTGGATAACTTATTTCACTTAGCGTAACACTCTCCAGTTCCATCCACGTTGCTACAAAAGGTCATATTTCATTCTTTCTCATTGCCAAGTAGTATTCCACTGTGTATATAAACCACAGTTTCTTTATCCATTCACCAGTTGATGGACATTTAGGCTCTTTCCATAATTTGGCTATTGTTGAAAGTGCTGCTAGAAACATCGGGGTACAAGTGCCCCTATGCATCAGCACTCCTGTATCCCTTGGGTAATTCCTAGCAGTGTTCTTCCTGGGTCATAGGGTAGATCTATCTTTACGTTTTTGAGGAACCTCCACACTGTTTTCCAGAGTGGCTGCACCAGTGTGCATTCCCACCAACAGTGCAAGAGGATTCCCATTTCCCCGCATCCTGTCCAGCATTCTATAGAGGTCTCTGGATGTGTTCACTTTAGCCACTCTGACTGTCGTGAGGTGGTATCTCAGTGTGGTTTTGATTTGTATTTCCCTGATGAGGAGTGGTGGCATTGAGTATCTTTTCATGTGCCTGTTGGCCATCTGGATGTCTTCTTTGGAAAAGTGTCTATTCACGTCTTCTGCCCACTTCTTCGCTGGAGAATGTGTTTGTTGGGTGTGGAGTTTGGGGAGTTCTGTATGGATTTTGGAAACTAGCCCTTTGTCTGATATGTCATTTGCAAATATCTTTTCCTATTCCATCGGTTGCCTTTTAGTTTTGTTGACTGTTTCCTTTGCAGTGTAGAAGCTTTTCATCTTGATGAGGCCCCAATAGTTCATTTGTGCTTTTAATTCCCTTGCCTTTGGAGATGTGTCAAGGAAGAAATTGCTGCAGCTGACTTCAGAGCGGTTTTTTCCTGCTTACTCCTCTAGGGTGTTGACGGTTTCCTGTCTCACATTCAGGTCCTTTATCCATTCTGAGTTTATTTTTGTGAATGGTGTAAGACAGTTCTCTAGTTTCATTCTTCTGCATGTCGCTGTCCAGTTCTCCCAGCACCATTTGTTAAAGAGACTGTCTTTTTTCCATTGGATATTCTTTCCTGCTTTGTCAAAGATGAGTTGGCCATACATTTGTGGGTCCAATTCTGGAGTCTCTATCCTATTCCATCGGTCTATGTGTCTGTTTTCGTGCCAATACCATACTGTCTTGATGATTACAGTTTTGTAGTAGAGGCTAAAGTCTGGGATTGTGATGCCTCCCGCTTCGGTGTTCTTCTTCAATATTACTTTGGCTATTCGGGGTCTTTTGTGGTTCCATACAAATTTTAGGATTGCTTGTTCTAGCTTGGAGAAGAATGCTGGTGCAATTTTGATTGGAATTGCTTTGAATATGTAGATTGCTTTGGGTAGTATTGACATTTTAACAACTTTATTCTTCCAATCCATCAGCATGGAATGTTTTTCCATTTCTTTGTATCGTCTTCAATTTCCTTCATAAGCATTCTATAGTTTTCAGCATACAGATCTTTGACATCTTTGGTTAGGTTAATTCCTAGGAATTGTATGATTCTTGGTGCCATTGTGAAAGAAATCAGTCACTTTATTTGTCTTTCTGTTGCTTCATTATTAGTGTATAACAATGCAACTGATTTCTGTACATTAATTTTCTATCCTGCGACTTGGCTGAATTCATGTGTCAGTTCTAGCAGGCTTTTGGTGGAGTCTGTTGGGTTTTCCATGTAGAATATCATGTCATCTGCAAAAAGTGAAAGCTTGACTTCATCTTTGCCAATTTGGATGCCATTGATTTCCTTTTGTTGTCTGATTGCTGATGCTAGCACTTCCAACACTATGTTAAACGACAGTGGTGAGAGTGGACATCCCTGTGGTGTTCCCGATCTCAGGGGGAAAGCTCTCAGTTTTTCCCCATCGAGGATGATATTAGCTGTCAGCTTTTCATAAATAGCTTTTAGGATGTTTAAGTATGTTCCTTCTGTCCCAACTTTCTCAAGGTTTTTCTTTATTAAGAAAGCATGCTGGTTTTGTCAAATGCTTTTTCTGCGTCGATTGACAGGACCATATGGTTCGTATCTTTTCTTTTATTAATGTGATGTATCCCATTGATTCATTTGCAAATGTTGAACCAGCCCTGCAGCCCAGGAACGAATCCCACTTGATCATGGTGAATAATTCTTTTTGTACGCTGTTGAATTCGATTTGCTAGTATCCTGTTGAGAATTTTTGCATCCATATGCATCAGGGATATTGGCCTGTAGTTCTCTTTGTTTGCTGCGTCTCTGTCTGGTTTGGGAATCAAAGTGATGCTGGCTTCATAGAATGAGTCTGGAAGCTTTCCTTCCCCTTTCTATATTTTGGGACAGCTTGAGAAGGATAGATATTATCTCTGCTTTAAATGGCTGATAGAATTCCCCAAGGGAAGCCATCTGGTCCTGGACTCTTATTTGTTGGGAGATTTTTGATAACTGATCCAATTTCTTCGCTGGTTATGGGTCTGTTCAAGTTTTCTATTTCTTCCTGTTTGAGTTTTGGAAGTGTGTGGGTGCTGAGGAATTTGTCCATTTCTTCCGGGTTGTCCCGTTTGTTGGCCTATAATTTTTCATAGTATTCCCTGATAATTGCTTGTATTTCAGAAGGATTGGTTGCTGATCGCTTAGATTCCACCCACATCTGCCTAATTTACCCCAATAACCACCAGAAGCCTAGCAGAACAGACTCTCCGGAGCCAAGCATAGACGAGAGGCCCACGGAAGAGGGTAGGAAGGGTGGAGAGGCGGTGCGCGCTACACGTATTGGCGGGAGGGAGCCAGAGCGGTGGAGGGGCAGCCAGCACACCCGGCAAGGAGGAGCCCCTGAGTCTGGCTTGCAAAAGCGGAGGGGCCGGATGGAGTGTGTTCTGACAGCCAGTGGGACTTAACATCTGGAATGTTATAAGTCAATTGCTATGCTCGGAGAGCGGGAGGGAGAGTTGTTGAGCCCCGGACAACAGAGCTCAGCTTGGCGGGGAACAAAGGCGCCCGAAGCGCCATCTCCCTCGCCCACCCCCCAGCCAAAATCCCAAAGGGAGCCAGTTCCCGTCACGGAACTTGCTTGCACCCGCAAACACCCAATGCTGTGCTTATGCGGATCCATCCCTCCGACAGGTCTGCCTCCCTCCCGTTGCCACTAGGCCCCTCCAAAGCGGACCACCGAAGGCAAAGCGAGCTGAGCCTGCACCTCCCGCCCCTGTGCACCTTGCAGACCCACCCCGGCTAATACGCCAGATCCCATCGAAGCAGCACCACAAGCCTGGCAGTGTGCAAGTAGCCCAGACAGAGGCCACACCACTCCACAGTGAGTCCTGCTCCTGGGAGAGGGGGAGATAAGGTACAGGCCAGTCTGACTGTGGCCTCAGCGGTGGGCTGGGGGCAGACATCAGGTCTGACTGCGGCCCCGCCCACCAACTCAAGTTACTCCAGACAGCACAGAGGAAGAGCCCTGCAGTTCCGCGCCACTCCAGGGACTATCCAAAATGACGAAACGGAGGAATTCTCCTCAAAAGAAACTCCAGGAAGTAGCGACAGCTTACGAACTGATCAAACACGATGTAAGCAATAGAGCAGAAAATGAATTCAAAATAATAGCCATAAAATTAATTGCTGGGCTTGACAAAAGTATAGAGGCCAGCAGAGAATCTATTACTACAGAGATCAAGGGACTAAGAAACAGTCAGGAGGAGCTAAAAAATGCTATAAGTGAGCTGCAAAATAAAACAGAGGTGACTACAGCTCGGATTGAAGAGGCAGAGGAGAGAATAGGTGAATTAGAAGATAAAATTATGGAAAAAGAAGAAGCTGAGAAAAAGAGAGACAAAGAAACATGGCCACTTTGAAATGGTCTTACCGCTCTGCTTCTTTGAAGAATTCTTACTTCTTTCATAATTCTTCCTGAGAAGGACACGAAGTTGGGGTCAAATTTCAAATCCCAAAGTTGGAGTTCCTTTTGTGCACTCTTATTTCTGAAAGTTAAAATTTCCACAAATCAATCCAAATGAAATAAGCAGAGGCAATGATCCACTTATAAAATTCTCCTCTAGGGGCGCCTGGGTGGCGCAGTCGGTTAAGCGTCCGACTTCAGCCAGGTCACGATCTCGCGGTCCGGGAGTTCGAGCCCCGCGTCGGGCTCTGGGCTGATGGCTCGGAGCCTGGAGCCTGTTTCTGATTCTGTGTCTCCCTCTCTCTCTGCCCCTCCCCAGTTCATGCTCTGTCTCTCTCTGTCCCAAAAATAAATAAAAAACGTTGAAAACAAAATTTAAAAAAATAATAATAAAATAAAATAAAATAAAATTCTCCTCTAATCTAACGATGTCTTCTATCGTCCTCTGTGCTGACATGGTACCCTGAAATCATGATGTCTTCGCTCTGACATTTGCCTAGGGTCTTAGGATCTTTCTATATCATTCTCCCCCTCCAGACTTCCCCTAACTTTGCACTGACAGAAAAAAACAGAGTTGTTTCCTCCAAGATATCGTTTTCGTCCCAACTGTCACATTTTAGTTGGAGCATCTGAGATGCCAGGGGTTCTACGCAGTCTCCGCTTCAGGACACACACACACACACACACACAGAAAAATAACACTTACTTTTGTACAATATTCATGAATCTTCGTAACTCATGCTGCCTTTTTTTCTGGATCCAACCTTGTATGCATAGCCATGTCTCTCTTCACTCTGTAGTCTTTATGCATTTCATCTGTTAGACCTTTACAAAAAAAAAAGTTTAGAAAAGATATAGCTAAAGAAGCAAGAATAGTGTAAACTCTCTCGTGTAAACGAGAGAAGCCTTGACCACTGCACCTGCAAGAGGAAGAACGAGCAGAGAGAAGGCAGCTCTGGGCCATATGGAGTATTATGAAAAGCCGGTACTTCTACATCCTAACACCTGGGGCTCAAAAGGGGTGGACTTCTCTGAAGACTGCATAAATCTGTAGTACCTGTCAGGTAGCATAGCTCAGGAACCAGCATTATAGGCTCATGGGGCGTGTCCTGTTGGCTCTTTTTCCATTTGCCTTTGCTGACCAAAAGTGGCTGAGTTAGGTCAGTGACCACTAGACCCTGTTGCTGCTCAACAGAAACAAGAAAGAACACTGATGTACTATCAGTGAAGCCTCAGCAAAGTCACATAAATATGTACAGAAGTGCATTTTGGGGTCACCAACAGAGGCCTGGGGGTGTGCTGGTGATACGGTTTCCTCAAGTTTAAGAACGCATTAAAGATACTCTTAATATTCTCTTAGATAGACGTCCCGCAGATGGCCTCTTTTTTTCGGTCAACACACGTAGCCAAGGAAAGCGGGATTCTCACAGACATTATATTGGGGGTCATTGTACGATCCTTTCACTACATATAAGTAAACGTATGACAGACTCTTAGGATCTGTATTTCTCACTACAGCACTGTCTTAAAGATTCCTCAAACATACTTGAGAACTTTCAAGAGGATTCCCAGACGAAGGGGTGGGCAACAAACCCAGTCAACTTTTTAGAGTTGCAATTCCACATCTATTCCCAACATGCCTCCCGCATCATTTCTCCTAAACTCTCAGTCCCTGCTTCCAGGAGGAAGAGATATTTGCCAAGACTTCCTACTCCTGGGCTGCAATTTCCGTGCCACAAACTGCCTTTACTCTCCAACACACAGCAATGGTTCTTCATAGATCCTTCCATGCCGATCAGCAAGGTCCTCATCAGTAGGAATTTAGCCACATGAATTCTGGTATTATTTGCCTGCTAAACATCCCGAGAACTTCAAAGGAGTTCCTACCCGCGACAAAACTTCACATCCAGTGTTCATGGCTCTTTTTCTCTTAAGCTGAACTATTAGTTTTAATTCGTATGATCTCATTGCAGACTATACGTGGGGTTTTTTTCACCCTTAGAGTAGTCTTTACTTATTTGAAAGACAGCTGGGATTCACCCCCATTTTCCTGGTTCTAGAGTCTTCAGGCCCAAGCTTGTGCAGGTGTCTACATGTGTGTAGAATCATGGCATCCTTTTAGGGCCTCATCTATCAAAACCTTTGGACGAGCTATTCTTCCTGTCAAAAACTTTGGGAAACACGCTTATTTCCCATAGCTGCCATGCAACATCCTAGAAGGATCTCCTCCTCCAACATCAACTTCTGCATCTAAACAGGAGTTCTGTGGTCCTTCTTTGCAGCATTATGAAATCTTTTTTAAAGGCCAGGATGGTACTTTCCTTCTAAGGGCTCATCGATCGATTCCAGGATTTTTCTAGAGATCATGACAACAGGGCAACTAAATTGCCATCTGTCATTAGACTGAGTTCCCACCAGGGCATCCCAAGACGACCCAAATCGTTTCAAATATTTCAGCCCATCTGTTTTTTTTTTTTTTTTCTCAATTAAACCTGCTGAAACCACAGTCTTAGGTTTCTTTTACATCCAAGGCTCCTGCCTATCAACTCGTGCCAAGAAGGTAGTTTGTCTTCATGTGATAAATCGTCTAATTATCCCCAAACCCACTGCTCTGTGATGCCAGCATGTGTGAATTTACTACAACCTATATATATTTGAACTTCTATGTGCTAGTCATGGTATCAGACAGAAGAGGTATTTACAAGGAGCAAAACCAACATTGTCATGCCCTGGTAGAACTCTGTCTACAGAGAGGGGAGAGATTCATAAAATAACCACTCAAATACAGAATTCCGAATTGGGATAGACGCTATGAAATGCAAGAGCACAACAGAACAGGGGGACCCCACAGAGGCCTGAGGTTGCAGGTTGGTGTGGGGGTGGGGCGGATGTACTCTGGATACCCAGCACGGTTCTTCTCATTTCTCTTGACATTTGAGGTCAATTTGGAGAATGAACAAGCAAATATCAGCCTGGTATCTCCATCTACCACCTCCATCAGAGCCTAAGTCAACCCCAAAGTCCCTAATCTTCTCACACCGACTCCCCCATTGTAGTAAATAACTCTGGGCATCCACTCACTTCGTACCTCTCCCACCCTAATCCTGGTCACCATTATCATTGACCTAAAGTGACTTAGCCACCTCCTCACTGATGTCTCTGCCTCCCTTTTTACCCACATACAGCCCGTTCCTTGTAATTAGACACATATCTGTAAAATAAAACGTATCACTTCATCCATCTGTATAACATCTGACAATATCTCATTTGTCTCAGTGGACAGAACTTTATACAACGTGGCCCCCACTTCATCCTCTGATTTCATACCCTACAACCCAAGGATGTCCTCCCCGCAACCATGTGCACTTCTTCACAGAATAATCTAGCCTTGTTTGGGATCTGGATACATCTCGCCCATCTGGAAAGTGGGGTCTTTTCTCTTCTCCCTCATTTGCACACAGCTTGCTCCTTTCAGACCTTCACATACCAGCTTCTCAGAGCTTTCCATGACCACCTACTCTGAACCACCAGACACCGTCCATAATACCTCTCAGTGTTCATTATCTGGATATATCCCTCATAACCCTTAGAACAGTCTTGTCTGCTGTATCTCTTCCTGCTGTAAGGATGCAAGTTCCTTAAGACCAGACAACTCAGTAGTCTTACCAATGTATACCCAAGATGTGTAATGGGCACTCATTAAGTGCTTTTTTGGACTGAATGAACAAGAACTAAGTATGAAGCACAAGTGAGGATAATGTAATAGCACCATCCCCTTGAAGGGATGCCAGAAGGCTGTGTAGCCTTAGTGGTTCCAAGTAGCCATGGTTTGGATTCCAGTATAAAAATACAAGCTGTTTTTTTTAAAAAATATTTATAAGTTCTTTCCATTTGCTACAGATATCTGTAATTCCTTTCTCTCATCTGCCAAAGCTAGAAAACTAATCTCGTCAACTAGCGTATCTTTGTGCACCAAGCTAAGTTTACTTAGGTTTTTCTGAACAGAGATTGAGGAATCCATGAGTTCTGCGATTCCACACACAGCTGACATGTTTCCAGGTGGTAATTAGTCATTTGTTTCTTCTTTTCAAACCAAATTCTATAGGGCTCAAACTTCTATATAAGGAAAGTGTTCACATATGAAGTCTTGCCATATTTTCTACCCAATGTTCCATCAACATGTTTCAAACTACCATAGCCTCCTCTTAGGCCCACGGGAGAGGCCATATTGGAGCCATTCTAATCATGTGACATTACCCTATATATGAGGCACTCGAATGCATGGATAATAGATCTGTCAAGTTACAATACCACAAAGGAGAAATTTTATAATAGATTATATATATGTTATAGGTTAATAGATGACGTTATATTATTAGAATCTAACATACAGGACTCTATATTGCACATGTATTTTTATGAGACGTATATTTGACTACATAATAAGAACAAAATGAGATTTAAATACATTGAAAGACAGGAGATTTCCTACCTCCTTCTGGTAGTCTACAAAGGTGATTTCCTCACCACCTGATTTCTTAAACGTACTTCTGGGAGTCTCCTCCCAATTAATAGTATCCACTCGATAGGTTCTATTGTTATACCTGTGGAATGGTCACAACACCTAGTATTATTCCCAACATATTTATGGCATGGGATCATGTAAGAAGTGAGAAGCTTTAAATCCTACAAGAAATTTCAGGATATATCCACTTTAGTAAATTCATATGACATATAATTCACCTATGTAAGGCTACAATCCAATGGTTTCAGTATATTCACAGAGTTGTAAATCCTATACATTTGCCTACCCACCCTATTTCACATGAATTGAATGATACAGTATGTGACCTTTCCTGACAGCCTTCTTCCACTTCGTGTACTACTTTTCAAGGTTTATCTATGCTGTAGCATGATTGGTATTTCATTCCTTTTTGTTGCCAAATGACACACTATTTTATGGATATACATTTTTATTTTTCCATTTGTCAGCTGATGAACATTTGAGTTGTTAACACCTTTGAGCTATTATGAAAAATGAGATTATGGACATTCATGTATCAATTCTGGTAGGCATTGGTGTTCATTTCTCTTGGGTATAAAACTAGGAATAAATTGCTGACTCATATGGTGACACTATATTTAGCATATTGAGAAGGGCCATCCTGTTTTCCAAAGAGACCACACCATTTTTACTTCTACCAGCAGTATTTGACGGGTGGTTCCAACTTTTTCACATCCTTGCTAACACTTAATCTCTGCCTTTTCAAATTTAGCCATCATACTATGAAGGGGTATTTCACTGTGGTTTGACTTTGCATTTCCCTGATGGCCAATAATATTGAGTATCTTTTCATGTGATTATTGGCCATTTGTATATTTTCTTTGGAAGCCTGTCTATTCAGATCCTTTGCCCATTTTTTGAAAGTTGGGTTAAAGAAATAAGTGAAAGTTAGGTTCTCTTTTCATTATTGACTTGTAAACATTTCTTACATATGGAGAAGCAAGTTGTTCCGGAGATATGTGATTTCAAACGTTCTCTCATTCTGTTCCTTTTTTTTTTCTTTCTTTTTCTTAACTTTAAATTTTTTGTAACGTTTATTTATTGTTGAGACAGAGAGAGACAGAGCATGAACAGGGGAGGGGCAGAGAGAGAGGGAGACACAGAATCGGAAACAGGCTCCAGGCTCCGAGCCATCTGCCCAGAGCCCGATGCGGGGCTCGAACTCCCGGACCGCGAGATCGTGACCTGGCTGAAGTCGGACGCTTAACCGACTGCGCCACCCAGGCGCCCCTTCTTTCTTTTTCTTAACTTTAAATTTTTTGTAACGTTTATTTATTGTTGAGACAGAGAGAGACAGAGCATGAACAGGGGAGGGGCAGAGAGAGAGGAAGACACAGAATCTGAAGCAGGCTCCAGGCTCCGACGCGGACTGCGACATCGTGACCTGAGTTGAAGTCGGACGCTTAACCGACTGAGCCACCCAGGCGCCCCCCCCCTTTTTTTTTTTTTACTTCAAAGAAAGAAAGTTTTCAATTTGGTGAAGTCCAATTTATGTTTTCCTTCTGTCATCCCTTCTCTGTTGGCATTTTATTTTATAAGGTTTTCTCTAAGCCAAAGTCAAGAAAATTTACTCCTAGATTTCCTTCTAGGAATTTTATAGAGTTTTAACGCTTACCTTTAGGTCTATTTTTAGTTAATTTGGGGGATAAATTGGAGTTAATTTTGTATCTTCTGTGAGGAATGGCCAGGTGGATATCCAGTGGTCCCAGCAATATTTGAGGAAACGAGTATTCCTTCCCCAAGAAAGCGGTCTTGAAACTCTTGCTGAAAAAAAAATCAATGGACTATAAATGTGAGGGTTAACTCCAGAATTCCCAATTCTATTCCATTGATTTTTAGGTCTATCGTCATACCAGTATCCCACTGTCCTGATTCCGAGAGCTTTGTCGTAAATTTTGAAATTGGGAAGCAAGAATAAAGTCGAGGACTCCTAAGATGATGCTGGCCAAGCAGCTTTACATCCACGCTCTTCAGCTTAAAATGTCTGGTCTAGAAGAAGATTAAAAGTAAAACACTTCCGTCAAGTGGACATTTGCGAATGGATGATAATTAAGCCCTGATTTTTAAAAATAGTTAGACACAAAGCAAGAGAAATGAAATTTGGAAGGAGCATATTCTGTTACATGTGAGAGCAGGTTCAGAGCAGGTGACTGGATCAACCTCAGGAATCACAAGAGCAGCAAAATCTACAACTGAATCTTATCTCTCTCTCATGCTGTAGAGCCAGATGAGGAAAGCGTGGATGGATTCTCACCATTCCCATGCTATTTCTGCCTCTGACCTTTATGTTTATTGATTCGAAAACTGTAGGACCATCTCTTATGGGGGGAAAAGGTTCTCAAAGAGATTGGATAGGTTTGTAAAAAGCAGACTCACAGGACACCTGTGTGGCGCAGTTGGTCAAGTGTCCGACTTCAGCTCAGGTCATGATCTCATGGTTTCGTGGGTTCGAGCCCCACATCAGACTCTGTGCTGACAGTGCAGAGCCTGGAGCCTGCTTCAGATTCTGTGTCTCCCTCTCTGTCTCTGTCTCTGTCTCTCTCTCTGCCCCTCCCCCACACTCTCTCTGCTTCTCTCAAAAAAAATAATAAACATTAAAAAAGTTAATGAACACAGATGTAAAAACAATTGATCCAACTAATTCTTTAAAATTTCCATAGCATCTTTCCTTTGGGATTTGTTATCAACATGCATTATTAGATCAAGCAGTTTGCATTCGGAGCAGTTTGTGGTTCACATCAGCACAGAGGGTAATGCTGGTTTCATACTCAAGAATAGAAGCACTATATCCAGGCCAGATTACCAGCCTGCAAACAGAAGACATTAGATGTAAGGGTCAAAGTCCAAGCTCTGAACAAGGAAGCAAGCGTCCCAGGGTTGGAACTTGGGGTCTAAAATTGGTGCTTAGGAGTCAAGCAGTTTCAATTTCTTATTTCTAGTAAGAACTGATCTTTTGAAGGACCTTTCCAATAGAGATTTACCTGATGGGCTAGTTATAACTCTTACACTCTCTTTGTTAAACCATATTGTTACCACCCACAGGCTCACACACCTATAGCCACACACATGCGTATGTATGTATGTATGTGAGAATATATAGGATATAGGTGTATAAAGTATAAACATATACACAATATATATACATACATACATACATACATACATGTAGCTATAATTACTATGATTGAAAGTATTTAAGAGAAATTTATTATCCAAATTTGAGAAGATTTAGACTTCTTATGAGGTTTATATAACTACCGAATACCTCAAGGTTTATGCTTATCATTCTAGGACTGTAAGAGTGAATCTTTTCACTTCGTTTCAAATTTACATGAAATTCTAACTGAATCGTTCATGGCCAGTGGGTACCACTGAAAAGACCATCACTTATAAATCCTACTGCTTCAAATGAGAGTCACTTTCTCAAATGCTTCTATGGTCAGGTCTGTAGAATGTGAGGCTTTCCACTGTGTACTTACGATTGAGGAACTCCGTGGCCTCATTCTCGTTGTAATAGTTGCGACCAACTTGCTTCAAATCCATCATCTTCAAAATTCTAGAAATTGGAAGAATGGATTTCGTGGCAACCGCAGTGAATATTATTAAGATTTACTAACAAACACGGAGATACACTGGGGCGAAGAAATCGATCAGTGACTTTGTTTTACAAACGATTAACAGGAAGTGCCTGATACAACAAGGAAATGACATTGTAAGGTAGATATTAAGGCCCCTTGAACCTCCATTTTTCCCTCCTTTACATAATCTACAACAAAGGGTCATGGGAAGGTCATCAGAAGGTCCTTCATCCCCAGAAATGAACTGAAACCTCTTTTGCAGACTACGTGCCTCTAATTTTCGTTTTCACTATTTGTGCATCACCGTAAGTGTAGACCACCAAACAAATGTAGGGGTGCCTGCGCCAGACTTTGGCTCAGGGCATGATCTTGCACTGAGGGCTCAAGCCCCGCACTGGGCTCTGTGCTGACAGCTCGGAGCCTGGATCCTGCTTCAGATTTTGTGTCTCCCTCTCTCTGCCCCTCCCCTGCTTGTGCTCTTTCTCTCTCTCTTACAAAAATAAAAAAAAACATTAAGAAAAGAAAACAAATGCACATTTACTCCAGGAGAAAGAGGCATCGCTGTGCACAGTTGACATCTGCCCCTCCCTCGACAGGGAGCAGGCATGGGATGTGGGGGTAGGCAGGAAGAACAATGTCAACAATAAGCCACAGAACTCAAGCACATCTAGGTGAGGTTCCAGTGCCGATGCATCTCAAAGATCGCTTGCCCTCCCAGAACATGAGGAGACCTCGAGAACACAAATTCTAGGACCAAACAGCTATGTACAGTGCCACTGACACACTAACATACAACCAAATCTCAAGCAAATGAAATCTCACAAACACACTTGCTAGAGAGAGTGTTGTAATAACGTAAGCAGTCCAGTGAGGTGGGTTTGAGTCACTGAAGAATTCAGTGATGACCTTCACAATCTTGTTGCCCCACCGGCTGACCAGTTCTGTTTTCTGAGGTAAAGAAACAACAAAAAGGTCTAGTGCTCCTTCCAAGGAGAGGACGCTCATTACTGGACCACAAATCAACAGGTCACTTGGGTGTCTGGCAGGAGCAATCTTAACCCCCAGAGACACAGGCAGGTAGAATATACGATTTAGGAGACCCAAATGAGGGTCCGAGTTGAATATTTACAATGATTTTTTTTTTAACTTAAGCTCCTGTAAATTATGCACTTGCTAACTAAATACAGGAGTTTATTGAAGTGGGGTGTCTGGGTGGCTCAGTCGGTGAAATGTCTGACTTCAGCTCCGATCATGATCTCACATTTTATGGGCTCTAGCCCTATATCGGGCTTTGTGCTGACAGCTCAGAGCCTGGCGCCAGCTTCAGATTCTGTGTCTCCCTCTCTCTCTGCCCCTCCCCGGCTCACACTCTGCCTCTCTCTCTCTCTCTCTCTCTCTCTCTCTCTCAAAAATAAACGTTTAAAAAATAGTTTTTAAAGTTTATTGAAGAGGGTCGGCTGGGTGGCTCAGTCAGTTAAGCCTCTGACTCTTGATTTCAGCTCAGGTTATGATCTCACGGTTCAGGGGTTTGAGCCCCACTTCAGGCTCTGTGCTGTGTCAAACCTGCTTAAGATTCTTTCTCTCTGCCCCTCCCCCAATTGCTCACTCTCAAAAATATTAAATTAAGGAAAAGAAATGGAATATTAAGTCCTTCCAGTTCTGTGTGTGTATGCGTGTGTGTGTGTGTGAAGATTTGGAACAAGAAATAAAAACTTTTTCAATACTTCGTTAGCATTTGAGCCCTATTTGCCATTGGAAAGGTAAAAAATATATATTTTGTTCTTAAATTCATTTTAACCACAAAAATGAGGCATGAGGGAACATCAGTGATAGCCAAACACGGCATGTGGGTTTTGTTACAAATCCTATGGGCAAGAGATCGAGAGGTGTCCATGAACCATTGTATGAAAAAGGTATATTTGCTATAATACAGGGAGAATGTGAGAGAAAGAAAGAACAAAGGTCAAGAAAATGTCCACTAACAGGAGTGCCTGCATGGCTCAGTTGGTTAAGTGCCCAACTCTTGACTTCAGCACAGGTCATGATCTTGTGGTTTGTGGGTTCAAGCCCTGTAGCCCTGCACAATCAGTGCAGAGCCTGCTTGGGATTCTCTCGCCCTTGCTCTCTGCTCCTCCCCTACATGTGCTTTCTCTCTCTCAAAATAAGTCAATAAACTTAAAGAAAATGTCCAATCACATTACTTACCCTGCTTTTGTAGTTTATGAGGCAGTAATAAAGAGTTCCCATCTAATGTGGGACACTCTCCAATTACATGTTTATGCTGGCAGAGCAAATCTGTACGAACTTTTCCATCTTCAACCTCTGGCATGTAATCAATGTTGTACTTATACGTGAGGAGTTGAGGGCGAGAGGTCACTCGGAAATGGTTGGTGAATAGCTTCACCACTCTACCTTGCATTCCTGCAAAAACCGAGGCACATGTCAATAATGAAACAAGTTGACCAATCGCTCCCAAAACAATGGAGACACCACAATCTTGAGAGCTTAAGTTAGGTCAAACCAAGACATGAACAAGTAACGTACACTTATACACACCTGATGCCCAGACTATGTACCGGCCTTTTAGAGGACTCCTCACACAAACATACATTTAGAGTTAAAACAGGAGATTAAAATATTAAATTAACAGTAACAAGAGATCAAAAGAAAACCTCTTGTAACACAAAGCTTCCAAAAGGGGAGGGCGAGTGGGGAGCCACTGTTTGTAATAGTGTTTAGCATTCAAAAAAAAAAAAAGGCTCAGCACAACCAAAGAACTGGGTCATTTGATTTTAGTTGCTATAAAAGGAAAAGAAAACTGGCAAGTACATCCAGGTCCCTAAAATAGGTCTCTATTTCTGCAAAGGTGGAGGTTATTACAACATGAGAGGGTGGGAAGGTACCTCTACTCACAGTGATGGGGTGAAGCTCTAAGATTCTCAAACACAAAGGAACCTCAGAACAAGATCAACACGAACAATTCCCTAACGCTAGGTTGTTAAAGGCCACCACACCTGTTGTGGAGTCTTTCACATGTTCCAAGTACTGTCGGGTATTCACCACCTGGTCTTGAAAAATGGCTCCAAGAACCCTTTTCCCCTTCAGCGACAGTGCCTGCAATCCAGCCCCCCGCTGAAGTTCCTCTGCACAGAAACAAATGCAAAAACCATGAATTTTATAGGATAAAAAACAAATGGAAACGTAAACAAAGGACAATGTTAAGTACAACTTAAGTTGAGGTGGTTGGAGGTAGAAAAGAGGGTTGTCAAAGGATCCAAACAACAGTAGTTCGGTAATGGATCACCAGAGAAGGTGAATGTTACCCAGAAGCCTTTCTCAACAAGACCCCATTCCGTGTCAGCGGCTACCCGAGCACCACATTCATTGCTGCTATGGCGTTTGCCTCCTTTCATCCGGTATTTGTTCAGAGGGCAAGCTTCTTCTAATCAGAAACTTTGTCCTTTCTCTACCTTCTTTATAGGCTAATCACCTGGTACCAGAGTGCCCTCTAGTGGGCATCAGAAAATGCTGACTAAATAAACAGTCCTTTCAAAAAAAAATGCATGAGAGGTGTTTGAGTGGCCTCAGTGGATGAAGCTGAGGACTCTTGGTTGCAGCTCAGGTCATTATTTCACAGTTCCTGAATTCGAGCCCTGCATCAGAGCTCTGTGCTGACAGCATGGAGTCTGCTTGGGATTCTCTCTCTGCCCCTCCCCTGCTCTTGCTCTCTCGGTCTCTCTACATCAACAAACTGAAAAAAAAATTATCAAAAGCCAGTTTCATGATTTTTTTTTTAAAACAACTGATCGATTTTTTTTAACAGCAACTGGGAAAGGCTCTCATGTTATTTTTATCACACTGTAATATTCATCTAATTGAACTATTTTACAAGGTGACTATTTGAGCACAGTGCAAGGCAACCTTTCACAGATTATGAAAGAAACCTCCGTAAATGGGTAATACAGTCCATGCCTTGGGTTGCACAAACTGGTTTTCTTCAAAATGTTACTTCTGGAAGCTATTATCCCTAGCTTATGATGCTCTTAAACAAACACAGTCTGAATTTCCATAATAGAAAATCATTTCATTTTACACATAAGTTTTTAAATGATTTTTATCAAACTCTCAACTAATTCCTGACACACCCAGCAATCAAATTTATCATATTCAAACTTCAGTGAAAGAAAACACCAAGCATCATTCACTAGTACTTGCTACATACGGTGTACTTACATAAAATATTAAAAACCCCTGAGATGTAAAAATAGGTGTCTTAATATTGTATATTCATGTTTATCATGTCGTCTTAGGGGTCTGGATTTTGTCTCAGTTTATTATAAAAGTATCTACAACAGAGGATACCAAAAGCAGAGGAAACAGGAGCAAAATAGACAAGTGGGAATTCAACCTAAAAACTTTCTGCACAGCAAATGAATCAATCAACAGAATGAAAGGCAACTTACGGAATGGGAGAAAGTATTTGCAAACCATGTATAAGGGGTTAATTAAAAAAATATAAGGAACTCCTGTTACTCAATAGCCAAAAAACCTAATAACCCATTTTTTGTTAATGGGGAAAGGACCTGAATCGGCATCTCTCCAAAGAGGACATGTAAATGGCAAACAGACATATGAATGTAGAACCAAGCAAAGTACAGAAAACTGGGTATTACCAGAAGGTGGGATGTGAGGGGGCTGGTTGAATTCATGGGGGACAAAGCAGACCCTCAGGGAGAAGTTGCCGCTGAATCAAAGACCGGAAAGAGGAGACTGAGTTACAAGGTTATACGGGCCACAGGTAGAGGAAAGAGCAAATCTTCTAATGTAGAAACGTGCAAGAAAGAACAAGGTGGCCGATGTGACTGCTGCAAGGTGAGCACGAGGTAGAGAAGCTTAGGTCAGAAAGGTAGTGGGAGAGAGGCCATTTTTTTCAATGTTTATTTCTGAGAGAGAGAGAGAGAGGGAGGGAGGGAGAGAGAACAAGCAGGGGAGGGGGAGAGGGAGAGGGAGAGGGAGAGGGAGAGGGAGAGGGAGAGGGAGAGGGAGAGGGGGAGAGAGAGAGAGAGAGAGAGAGGAAGACAGAGGATCCAAAGATCCAAAGCGGGCTCTGCACGGTCACACTTGGGGCTCAAACCTACAAACCGTGAGATCGTGACTTGAGCTGAAGTCAGGGCTTAATGGAATGAGCCACCGGTGCACCCCAGGAGGGAAGCCATCTCAAAGAATGCGCCTCTGACTGGGAAAATGGGAACCTTTACAGGATGTCGGGCAGAGGAACTGCATGGACCGATTTATATGGTTCTGTGTGCTGGGAAACAGGCAGAAGGAAACCCAGGGTGGAAGCAAGACTAGTTTGGAGACCACTTGCCAGGTGCAGCAAGGGATGCTGGTGGCTTGGGCCAGAGGGTAGGAACAGAGGTGGTGACACATTGTCAGATGCCAGATACCTTTTGGAAAATTGGGAGACAACAGTGTTTCCTGGATGCTGGTGTGCAGGAAAAGTTTGGGCTCGCGACAGGAATCTAGGGCGGATGCAAAGACTTTCGCCTGAGCACATGGAAGAATGGAGCTTCTTCAAACGACAAGTCTGGGAGGGAGAATCAGGAGCTCAGAGATGTCTGTGGGGTGTTAGCTGCCTGTTTTGAAGTCACTTTCCAAGAGGGGTCATTGGCTACGGCCAAGCTCTTTAGAAACCTTTCCATCCACTCGGGTGGAAGGGAAGTCTATTCGCATATGAGAAAACGCATGAGAAGGAAGTAGTAGGGGAAGAAGATAAAGCATCTTTTGCACCAAGGAGACTGAACAGGCTGTGGAGGCTCCAGGCGGGGGAGGTGCGGCGGCTCCCTGCAGCGGGGCGCGTTGAGAGGGCGCCCGACCTTGCCCGCGGCCTCGGGCTCGGGTCCTGGCCCGACCTGACATTGCTGCCCAGAAGGGGACAGACCCTGGAAGGGGGCACAGTTATGTTCGACTTCTCTAGGTAGTTGTCTGGTCACCTTTTACAAACCAGGACTTTGAAGAAGGCTTCAGGTTGCTAACTACACGTGTTTTCCAATCACGCCCCAAACACTGCTAACTGCCAAGTTGTCAGAGAAGGATCCTGTGGTAACAGGGAACCTGGTAAGACATTCTTGGAGATGTGCAGAAAATTATTGACTAGGATTCTTTCCCCCCACACCAAGTCACAGGTCACTGTGGGTTACCCTGCTTGCTTGTAGGAGTCCGGTGTGCATGGAGTTCACACCTACCGCCTATCCCCATGGTGCGCCTGCGAGCGCGCACGCACGCGCGCACACACACACACACACACACACCCCACACCCACAGGCACATACACCCAGGGCTACCGCCACCCGAACGGGTCACCCACCCGACTCCGCTGACACAACTCACCTTCGTTCCTGCCTCCTGAAGCATTAGTCTGATCTGTGGGGTTTTAGTTGCCTTCTTTCATGCCCTGTAGCCTAGGGTTCCTCTTCCAGCGCCGCAGCGCCTGAGCACTGACGTCCGCGGGGTCAGAGGGGCAAAGCTCCTCTCTGAAAGGGCCAGCCTTTCCCGGGACTGGCCCTGTACCTGTACCTCACCGCCGTCACCGAGGGGCAGTAGGACTAGCCTGGCCTCCTCGCGGGACGCTCCCACAGTCAGCAAGGCTGGCCCCGACCAGCCCCCACCCTCATTTCTAGTTCAACCCTGCTGGCCCAGCCCCTTCAGGCACCGCCTCCATCCAGGCCCACATGAGGCCTACCTAGTAGTGCACCTGGCGCTTTCAAAGGTGCTCTGAGTCTCAGGGGGATGGGCGTGGGTGGTTCTGCCTGCTCTCCTGCCCCGCCCAACCTCCCCCCACCAACCATCCCCCGATTAACCTGCCAGTGACTTCACCCAACGAAGTGCACATGGAGCTCCAGAAACTTTGGCCCTTACCACTTAATATTTTAACCAGTTCCCCACAGCTCCCAATAAAACTACATTGTAACCACCGTGACTATCCTTGGATCCAAATCTAGGCTCCTTCATCATCCTCTCCTTGGCCTAGATCCCTACAAGTGGGTTTGCAGTGATTTGTAAGCTTTTAAGCATTGGTGTAATTAAAAAAAATTGTTGTTGTTGTTGAATCAGGCTCTTTTTGTCCATTGCTTCCGAGTTTCTGTCACTCTTTGACTTTGCCACTTAACACTGTTTTTTTTAATTCACTTAATTCTTTAGTTTTGTAATTGCATTGTCTTGCATTTAAATCCTTGATGCACACACTGGATACCCATTTCATTGTTTAACTTTTTTAGTTTAATTCCAGGTAGCGTAACAGCATTGCATTAGTTTCCAATGGACACTCATTTTAACTCAGAGAGTTATCTGACACCATTTCTAAAATAATCCTAACCTTGCCCCTGCTTTGAAGTCCCATCGTAATTCTGCAGAAACCTGTGTGTTCCTTTGGCTCTAACTGCAAACTCAGTTCTGCTTTGTCTGGTGTACCAGTAACACGATGTCTTGTTCCTTGATCTTGAAAGTATTCTGAGCACTAGAAAAGCCTAAATTGGCTAAGCACTTGAAAATCCCTGGCTGTTCCTTCAAATGAGTTTTCGAGTCAGTGCATTAAGTTCCAGAATATACTAAACACTATTGCCTGGTGACCTGAGGTTGGATTGAATTTAGACATCGATTTAGTTCTTCCGAGTTGCAGAGTCTTCACTAAGGTTTTCCTGGAAAATCCTTGTGCTCATAAGTGATTCCAAGGAAGATGTTTAGGGGTATCCAATTGCTGTATAGAGAGCACCCTGGAAACTGGCTCAGGTGCCCTCTGGTGGGGGCCATGTCAATTGAGTGTTCTGCTTTCAGATTCTGGTTTCTCTGATGAAGGTAGCCTGAGAGAGGGTGTAGGGAGAAGAAGAGGAGAAAACTCTGGAATACCAAATTTTAATGTTTTTATATGATATATGATCTGATAAACATACAAATGTATTTACTTGTCAAATGGAGGAAATATAGGAAATTCCCTTAGGGTAAACATTTCTATTTTCATATTCCAAGTACCACATCAACTATGATTTTACATATACACACATGTGAATGACACTGTTATTCTCGTGATTATAAAACTGAACATGCTGTTTTCAGTGACAACAAGATATTTCATGGAACAGTTTGAGAAGCAGTAACCTAGGTAGGAGCCAGAATGCCTGGGTGTGAATTCCCACTTCTGCTCATTATGAGCTGTATGACCTTGAGCACACTACCTAAAACTTCCGTGTCTCAGTCTCTGCATCTGTAAAATGAAGGTAATAATAGCACCTACTGGGGCACCTGGGTGGCTCAGTCGCTTCAGTGTCTGGCTTTTGACTTTGGCTCAGGACGTGATCTCAGGGTCACGTGACTGAGCCCCACAGCGAGCTCTGTGTGGACAGCGAGGAGCCTGCTTGGGATTCTCATTCTCTCTCTCTCTCTCTCTCTCTCTCTCTCTCTCCCCTCCCTCCCACCCTCCCTCCCTCCCTCCCTCCAACTCTGTCTCTACCCTCTTTCTCTCTCTCCCTACCTGCCCTTCCCCACAATTTCCCTCTCTCTCGCTCTCTCTCTGAAAACAAATAACCTTATAAAAGTGATCTCAAAATAAATAATAATAGTATCTACCGCACTGGGATCTTGGGAACATAAAATTAGGAAATAATACATGAACAACTTAGAAGGGTACGTGGCACATAGTCAGCTCTAAGTGTATGCATTTAGCCTGATTACTGTTGCTGTATTTGGCGTTCCAATACAATGTGATAGTTTAGGCAGGTGGCATGCCAATACAAGTGGTCCCCTATACAAATTATACTGAAGTTATTCTTCATACCACCGCCAAGTGGCAGCAAACGGGGAGCATGAGGCCCAGAATCTCTCCTCAGTACTTCACACAACTTTTGCCAATGCCACTAGCAAACAGTACTTTTTTTTTTTTTTAACGTTTATTTATTTTTGGGACAGAGAGAGACAGAGCATGAACAGTGGAGGGGCAGAGAGAGAGGGAGACACAGAATCTGAAACAGGCTGCAGGCTCCGAGCGGTCAGCACAGAGCCCGAGGCGGGGCTCAAACTCATGGACGGTGAGATCATGACCTGAGCCGAAGTCGGACGCTTAACCGACCAAGCCACCCAGGCGCCCCTAGCAAACAGTACTTTTTTTTCCCCACTTATACTACTTTTAACTAACTCCCTCTCTATACTACTCACTGGACAATACTCACAGACTACAGTACAAATAGCACCTCCTAGATTGAGTAATAGATGCTTCACATGACCATCAGAGGCAAGGGAAAGCCACTGACATGGAAATAATCGAGTCTTGCGAAACTAAAGTTCCTCAATCATTTCATATCCATACTGTTTACGTTAGGCTGCTTTAGCAGGTACTCTGATGAAGAGATTAAGGCTTTGTGGTAAAAGCCTATCAGAAGAGCTGTCCCCAGAGCTTGGCAGTTGGTAAAATGCTATAAATGTGTAAATCCCAGTTCTGGCTGCATAAGGAAGAAAGACTGCAATTTCTCCTTTTCTACTAACCATTTGCTTAAGTTTTGAAGCCTTGTCCATCTATCACCCTGCTTCTCCCCTTGCAGTGGACTCGAACATTCTTTAATGTATCGTCTCATCCACAGATTCAACTTTTCTTCACTTATTTCCTTCTTTTACACTAAAATCTAACTTTCATTCCCATCATTCCACTAAGAAATTTTGAGGGTCATCAAGGACCTTTTTTTTGTTTTAACTTTTTAAAGTCTTTATCCTGCTTCACTTCTTAGCAGCAGCAGATAACAATGCCCATACCCTCCCTCTGCTCTTCGAACCCCACCTTATTTCTAAAGGACGGCAACCCCTGGCATTGAGTTCTTGCCCCTTGCTATCTGTCTTTTGAATTGCTCTTAAGGCTTCAAAACCAGATTCTCCAATTCACATTTCCGGCTCTGACCCCTTTACCTAGGCCATGTGGACTTTTTGCTCTATCGTCTAGGTGTTCATAGACAACATCCTCAACCACACACTCAAAAATCATTACTTGACATGGATTACCTCTGTAGACAGCTAATCATGTACATTTTATTGGGGCTCTTTTCGGTGTTACTTTGAGTGTGTTTTTCTTATTGAGTCTTAGGAGGCACCCTTACCCTTAGGATGCTGACCAGCATACTTTGTCTCGCTTTTCATTTATAACACAATACTTATCACAAGGGCTGGGTGATCACTGGTTTGCCTTGTTTCCTTTTGAGTAATTTCTTAGTCCATAGAGATCTCAACTTATGGAAGTCTTCTGAAGTTCCTTTCAGACGCATACTTGGCTATATTGTTAGGAAGGTTAGGTTGGCTAGAGCTACCTCTTCTTCCCAATCCAGATTCTTCACCTCAAAACTGTGTGCATCAAATATCTTCACCCAGGTAGCCTCTGGTTTGGGGATTCAGGAGATAAGGACCTTCTAGAGAAGTCAGAGCTATGGACTGAGTTGGCTGGAAGCTATCTTAAGTTTTTGATTCACAGGGAACACCTTAAAGTGGCAGCTAATTTCGTGCCATAACCCTAATTCCTTTCTATAGGGATCTACAGAAAATCCCTCCTTATTCTTTAATAAGCTTCATCAGTTTCAGATATTCTTACAAATTTTAGTCTTTGAGACCTTAAAGATTTCTTTAGGACACAGTAGCAGGACAACGCCTAGCACTCTCATTCACAGAAGACTGATCAACAGAGTGTCATGTTACTTGCGTGAAAGTACCCTAATACAATGTGATTCATTTATAAGAGGTCTAGAAAAGAAAATAATTTTCAGTGTCTCTTCAGCCACAAAAAGGACCAGTCAACAGGATGTTCTAGTTCCCCTGACGGGTATAGCTGTCTAATGAAACTTGCATGTGTATTATTATATAGCTTGTGTGACGGACAGAAACGAGTTGGTCAGTGTATCTACCTCATTGCACCCACTTAGGATTTACAATGTAAATCCTACAAAGGAGGCTGAGAGTGCGATGACATTAACCGTTCTGCTTGGAAAACAGTTGGGGTTTCACTACATATCAATAAATTACAATCTTGAACGGCACATTAGTCTTTTCTGAGATTGAATTGTGAAACCTCTGGAAGGCTGATTAACTCAAGTGAGTGGAAAAAGAAAATGAGTTCCTGAACTTGCAAAGGTAGGAGCACTATGTTACTAGATAAGGCCCTGACAGAGCAGACATTTCTACTATTTTACTGGCATTTCTTTTCCTTTACAAACCCAACAAAGAGAAAACTCCATTCCTTTGAAGGACGTTTGCATAACGACCTGCTAGTCATTCTTTTTTTTTTTAATTTTTTTTTTCAACGTTTATTTATTTTTGGGACAGAGAGAGACAGAGCATGAACGGGGGAGGGGCAGAGAGAGAGGGAGACACAGAATCGGAAACAGGCTCCAGGCTCTGAGCCATCAGCCCAGAGCCCGACGCGGGGCTCGAACTCACGGACTGCGAGATCGTGACCTGGCTGAAGTCGGACGCTTAACCGACTGCGCCACCCAGGCGCCCCTAGTCATTCTTGATAAAGACAATAAATTGCAAACTTCTAATTACAAACTACAACAAATCATCATTAAAATAACCCGTTCGAAACTGTCACTAAAGGGATGAGATTACAAAAGAAAGTCAGAATTCAAGATCAAATGATCACTCAAAGTTTGCACAAGTTTGAAACACCCTGAAAAATATTAGCAGGGACTCACACATCTGTATGCCAATGTTCACAGCAGCATTATTAACAATAGCCAAAAGGTGGACTAAACCAAACGCTCACTGTGGTATATATAAAATGTTGCTTTACTTAGACTCTCACAATGGTTTTATGAAAATCTCACTACAAACATCATTCCTTTATGAATTCAATCAACTTCATCTCTTTTTTTTTCTTTAATTTTTTTCTCAACGTTTATTTATTTTTGGGACAGAGAGAGACAGAGCATGAACGGGGGAGGGGCAGAGAGAGAGGGAGACACAGAATCGGAAACAGGCTCCAGGCTCTGAGCCATCAGCCCAGAGCCTGACGTGGGGCTCGAATTCCCAGACCGCGAGATCGTGACCTGGCTGAAGTCGGACGCTTAACCGACTGCGCCACCCAGGCGTCCCAGAGTCATCTCTATAGAAGAATTACATCACTAGTAGCAAGTAGGAACAATATCAACCTAACCTTCATTTTTATTTTTATTTTTTTTAATTTTTTTTTCAACGTTTATTTATTTTTGGGACAGAGAGAGACAGAGCATGAACGGGGGAGGGGCAGAGAGAGGGAGACACAGAATCAGAAACAGGCTCCAGGCTGTGAGCCATCAGCCCAGAGCCTGACGCGGGGCTCGAACTCACGGACCGCGAGATCGTGACTTGGCTGAAGTCGGACGCTTAACCGACTGTGCCACCCAGGCGCCCCTCAACCTAACCTTTAGATCAGTGAGATTTTCCATATGAGCCAAAACATTCTCATGTACTACTACTAGTGAAATAAGTATTCCTTTTCAGTAGGACAGACATTAAGAGACCCACTTACCAAACTTATCCTTAACAAGTTGCTCTGAAGATCTTGAATTTGGGCCACTTGCTGTTTAATGGTTTCTTCCCATCTGGCATGTTGAACTTTTAGCCTAAAATGCAGATCTTAAGATAATTATTCTCACACATAAATTTAAAAAAATACCATATAATTTCTGAACAAATGAGGGTATTATTACATAAATTCTTAAAATTTTATCAAGAGGAAGATTTGGCAATTGTGCCATTTTCCTCTTTGTGTTTTGTGGATAAGGTACAAAATTGAGAGATAAGATGCCACGATTCTGCATTTCAAACTAGCTCAAAGCTGGAATTTGTATCCACTTAACAATGATATACTGGCATAACTAATACATTTCTCATACTACACTGCTTATCTGCTCTATAAATACTCACGCTATTTTCTCTGAGGGTAGAATTCTACTTTTGCATATGATCTTTCATCTCCTCAGCATGTCTTATGGCCTCTGCATGTCGATCCTGTGCTTCTTGCAACTAAAATAAAGAAAAAAATAATTTTAACTACTGACAATCTAATAGAACACCATCACCTATTTCTGTAACTAAATTATTTTCTTTTTTGACTTGAGAGAGTGAGAGAGAGAGAGAGAGAGAGAGAGAGAGAGAGAGAGAACATGCACAAATGGGGAAGAGAGGCAGAGGGAGAGACAGAGAAAATCGTAAGCAGGCTCCAAGCTCAGGGTGAAGCCTGATGTGGGGCTCGGTCTCATGACCGGTCTCATGATGTGGGGTTTGGGATCATGACCTGAGTGGAAATTAAGAGACAGGACGCTCAACCAACTAAGCCGCCCAAGTGCCCCTGTAACTAAAATCTTATTGGACCCAGTCACACTCTCCCCTACATGCTGATGATGGCTACTTTGAGGTCATAACAGCAGAGTTGAGCTGCTACAACAGAGGCTATGGCCAACAAAGATGAAATGTTTCAATACTCTTACAGAATAGTTTACCAACCTTACTGTACTACAAAAACATAACGTTTTTAATGATTTTAAATTATATATGATCAGATAACCGTACAAATGTATCTACTGGTCAAATGGAGGAAATCTAGGAAATTGCCTTATGGTAAACATTTCGGTTTTCACATTACAAGCACTGCATCAACTATGATTTTAAATTTTCACATAGGTGAATGACATTGTTATTCTCGTGATGATAAAACTGAACATGCTGTTTTCAGTGACAACAAGATATTTCATGGAACAGACTGAGAAGCAGTATCCTAGTAGGAGCCAGAATGCCTGGGTCTGAATTCCCAATTCTGCTGGTTATGAGCTGTACGACCTTGAGTACACTACCGAAAACTTCCGTGTGTCAGTCTCTGCATCTGTAAAATGAAGGTAATAACATCACCTACTGGGGCACCTGGGTGGCTCAGTCGCTTCAGTGTCTGGCTCTTGATTTCGGCTCAGGACATGATTTCAGGGTCATGTGATTGAGCCCCACAATGAGCTCTGTGTGGACAGCGAGGAGCCTGTTTGGGATTCATTCTCTCTCTCTCTCTCTCTCTCTCTCTCTTTCTCTCTCTCTCTCTCTCTCTCTCTCTCTCTCTCTCCCACCCCCGTCTTTCTCTCTCTCCCTACTTGCCCTTCCCCACAACCTCTTTCTCTCTCTCTCTCTCTGTATCTCTGAAAACAAATAACCTTAAAAAAGTGATCTCAAAATAAATACTAATAGTATCTACTTCACTGGGATGTTGGGAAGATTACAATAGGAAAAAACACATGAACAACTTAGAAGGGTACGTGGCACACAGTCAGCTCTAAATGTCTGCATTGATTCCTGTTGCTATATTTTGCGTTCCAATACAATGTGATACTTCAGGCAGGTGGCATGCCAATACAAGTGGTCCCCATACAAATTATACTGAAGTTATTCTTTATTCTACCACAAGTGGCAGCAAATGGGGAGCTTGAGGCCCAGAATCTCTCCTCAGTACTTCAAACAACTTTGCCAATGCCACTAACCAACAGTACTTTTTTCCACTTATAATCCTTTTAACTGACTTCCACTCTATACCACTCAGTGGACAATGTTCACAGACTACAGTAGAAATAGCCCCTCCTTGATTCAGTAGTAGATCCTTTACATGACCATCGGAGGCAAGGGAAAGCCACTGACATGGAAATAATAGAGTCTTGATAAAATAAAATTCCTCAATCATTTCATGTCCATACTGTTTATGTTAGGCTGCTTGAGCAAGGGTTATGGGCTCTGATGGCCATGCACTTGAAAATCCACAAGTATCTTTTGAATCCTCAAAAACAAAATCCAAAAAAAAAAAAAAACTCCTACTAAATTTCCTACTTTAAAAGCAATTACACATAAAAATCAAAAAGTGTATACATATATATATATATATATGTTAAAAACCAGAACATTAAAGCAGAAGCCCTTGTACGTGCTCTCTGGATCTAAACTACCTTTTCGGCCTCATTTGGCCATTAACTCTATAAACTGAGCATGGAAGTTCAGGGTTAGGATAATGGAATGCTGACCTTACCAACAATATAAACAATCGATTAATGCATGTTTCCTCTGTTATATATATGTGTATATATACATATATACACATATATACGTGTATATGTATAAAATATATATATACATATATATAATATATATCTAACATACTGTCTTCTTACGCTATAAACTAAAGAAAAGGTTACTAAGAAAATCGGAAGGAAGGGGTGCTGGGTGGCACTGTCGGTTAAAGGTCAGCCTCTTGACTTTGGCTCAGATCATGATCTATACTTCTTGCGTTCAAGCCCCATGATAGGTTCAGCACTGGCAGTGTGGAGCCTGATGAAGATTCTCTCTCTGCCCCCGCTTCCCCTACTAACATGCTCTGTCCACTCTCTCTCTCAAAATAAATAATTAAAAAAAAAGAAGAAAAATAAAATCATAAGGAACAGAAAATACGTTTACAGGAGAGTACTCTATTTATTGAAAAATATCTGTGTGTAAGTGGACTCCCACGGTACAAACCCACCTGGTTCAAGGGTCAACTGCATACCTGTATGATGTCTCCACCAAGAGATTACTGGAACTTAACATAGAGCCAAATTAGAAAATCAAAACCCCGTTCCTACTTTCCCATTCTTTTCTGGACACTATGGCCATTTTATTGGCCTTCAGACATCTTCACATTTCAAACAAGTATTTTCTTGGGGGGCCTGGGTGACTTAGTCGACTAGGCGCCCAACTTTGGCTCAGGTCATGTTCT
Source organism: Prionailurus bengalensis (assembly GCF_016509475.1). Classification (NCBI taxonomy): domain Eukaryota; kingdom Metazoa; phylum Chordata; class Mammalia; order Carnivora; family Felidae; genus Prionailurus; species Prionailurus bengalensis. Next base: position 38,826 of record NW_025091155.1, read on the forward strand.
CAATTTCATGAGTTCGAGTCCTGCATTGGGCTCCTTGCTCTCAGTGCAGAGCCTGCTTTGGATCTTCTGTCCCCCCACCCCGCTCTCAACAATAAACAAACATTCACCAAACAAAGTATCCTCAATATATAGTAAGTCACTAAAAGCCACTGCGATCATTTTGTCTTCTATTTCTATAGCACGCTTTACAGTTTACAAAACGTTGCCACATTTGTTCATTCCACATAACCAAGAGGTGGGTATTAGTGCCATTTTTAGGAACGAGGTCATTGACATTCAAGCAAGTTTTTCCAAGATGCCACAGCTAGGAAGTGACGGAACCAAGATGCTAGCATGTCTTTTGATTTCAAGTACAGTGCTTGTAGCATTATGCAGCAGCTGCCTGAGCCTAAGAGATCAGGACCTTTTCACCTCCTTCCCTAGTTGTCACCTTAGAATAGGTCATCATTACTTTACTTACATTACCACAAGTAGGACTGCGAAGTTATTTTAATTATCCAAAATGGGTTTTACTTATTGAAGCACCACTAAACCAAACTGTGGTCATCATAATCCCAATGCTCCTTGTAGATCTACTTGACAATCCAAATATATTATTATCAAGTCCCAGGCCATATCTTTGGAAGGTTCAAGTTGTAAACACCATAATCCAAACTCTTTCTGGATGTCAGGAGGAGTCTGACACATGATCCCATATACACCACAGGATCATACACTTGGCCATACGTTGACCTAGAGTAATTCTTTAGTGTTTCAGATACCTTAACTTCAAAACCCAAACTCATTCCCTCCAAGCCTTCGTTTTCTGCACTAATACTACACAACTTTCATTACGTCTGCAAATTAGCAGAACTCTACTATGCTGTGTGCTCATAATTAACACATAATTATTTTATCACATATAGGAAAACATAGAAGGAAGTTGTTTCTGTGGGCAAATGCAGAGATGAGAGAGTGAAGTCAAAGCATCTCTTGGACGTTTTAACATCACTCCATGCTTATACTTAAAAATAAGAAGAAGACAGTACCTCAGGAAGAGAAGGTGATTCTACATCTTCCTCTTCTCCTAATTCTAATGCTGACATCATATCTAGAGAATACGGCCACAGATAAATTAATGAAAACATGTGTTACTATGAACTTTAAACACATACACAAGTCTATCTCCATTCATGAATATTTCAATAAAATAAAAGCAATAGCAGAAAAGATGTTCAGGGGGTTCAAGATTTTCCGGAAGTAAAAGGGGGTCGTACTTGGGATACTCAGAAAGAAAGATAGCAACAGAAAAATATCTTCACGAAAAAAGGATAATATATTTGGATCTACATACTTTTAGATTTTTCTCATACTAGTATTGAATCATAGGAAAACAACTCACAGAGATTCACTAGCTTACCACTTCTGCAATTTTTATGCACTCCACCAGCAGAAGTCACACTGTCATTAACTGTTTGCTCTGGTGGCACATTTTCAATAATACCAACACCATCTTCCTTTGCTTCCATTGCTGACTTTGCTGTTCCTTCCTAGAAAAACAGCACAGAACAAAAACCCAACTTCAGAAAAACATCACATTAATTCATTTGGTCATGCACTCACCCACTCGGAAAGACAAGCACATACTGTATCTGTCAAGTCACAGCCACGATCCGGGGAGGAGCTGGAAAGAGAAATAAAAGACAGACCTGTTCTATATGCTAGTAGCGGTAGAGATGCATGAAAACAGGTAAGGACAGAAAAATACCATCCTCTAGTTCTACAAGGGAAGTGAATAACATACAGTGAACGCACAAAGGAGGAAACACTTACATTTGGGAAGCTCAGCAAACGCTGGGAAGATAGGGCTGTATCTTAAAAGACAAAGTGCACGGGGAGGGTGTGAAGGGCATTCTAGAATGAGCAAAAGGATCAAGTATGAAATAACATAGTAAGTGACAACACCTATGCAATATGGCAAACCTGGAACAGAGTTATTGGGAATGGGATAGACAGAGAGATATTACCGGAACATCAGGACGAAACCAAAAAAAAAAAAAAAAAAAAAAAAGAGCAGTGTTATGCTAGAACAAGAATTTTCTCCTTCAGGTAATGGGGATCCATTGAATAAGCAGAGGAGTGACCTCGTCACAAGTATATTTTAGAAAGGTCACTCTGGCAATGTAGGATGTAGGACAATGTAGGCAATGTAGGATGAACGTAAAGACAGCAAAACCAGAAGAGTACTGCAAAATTATAGGTGAGAGAGTGAATTACAGGAATAACATATGAAAAATGGGAAGCAGGTACAAACTATCGAATGTGGTGAGTGACAGCATGCGGTCATTTCAGGGAAGTTCGGAGTCCAGGACTTTTCCTGTTTCGGGAATGCTATTTATTAGACGAGGGAACACAAATGACAGAGCAGATTACAAAGAGTCGGGAAAGAGGAAAGGGAAAGCGTCAGAAACAATGTCTTTAAACTAGGGCATATTAAATTTAAAGTACCCCGTGGACGTAGGAAGAAAATGTTAGGGCCGCCTGGATGCCTCAGTCAGTTAGCACCTGACTCTTGATTTTGGCTCCGGGCATGATCTCACAGTTCATGGGTTCAAGCCCCCCATCTGGTTCTGCGCTGACAGTGCAGAGTCTGCTTGGGATCTTCTCTCTCTCCCTCTGTCTCTCTGCCCCTCCCCACTTGTGTTCTCTCTGTCTCTCTCTCCAATTAATAAATGAATAAACTTAAAAAAAACAAAAAGACAGAAAATTCAGATCAATACAGTTCAAGTAAGAAAAAAGCCCATCATAAATATCTATAAAACATATTGAACTGATATAATAATGCAAACCTACACAGAACTCTGAAGTTGTGAAAAGGAAAGTAAAGGGAGGCGGGAGGAGTTCAGATGGCAGAGGAGGGGGATCAGAATTTCCCTTGTCCCTCAAACACAGCAGTATTGAGGTCACAACACTTGGAATGCCAGAAACACAGGCTGCAGAAGGACAGAAAAATCTCCACATGTGCAAACAGACAGCTTGGCGGGACAGAAGTGTGTGTATGTGAATTGGAAGAAATAAAATGGGCAGCACAGGCATAGAGTGGGGGAAGCCCTTTGGTGGAGAAATGAAAGGAAGAGAGAGAGGCTGTGGGAAGTGCATTTGGATAAGAGAAAACCTGTCCGGACCACCGACCAAGGAGAGGTCCAGAGAGCCAGTTTCTACTTTGCAAAACAGCCTTAGAAGCCAAAAAACAGAATGTTCAAGTTTTCCAGACTTTCTCTAGACCAGAGCTGCCACCTCCCATGCCTGGTGGGGAGGGAGCCGCCCTTAGGCTTGGTAGCAATCTCAGGGCTACACTGGGAGAGAACACCTTGAGTATGGTGGAAAGAGGAGGTATTGCCCTGCCCAAGGGAAAAAGACGAGCCAGGCACGAGCCAGAGGCCCTCTGTCCACTGCGCACAGTGGTGCAACTCCACTACCAGGTCCGAGCAAAGCGGGATCCTACAAGGTTTTGAATCCCAGCTCAGTGCTCAGGGAGCACAGGAGACTGTGCAGCAGGGCAAGCCGGCCCCCCAGGCTATTCTGTGAGGATGGCCTAAACAGTGAGTTTTGAGACACCTCGTGTGGGCAGGAGAGATTGGGAGGTCGCCATTTCTCTCCCCATGACCTACATCGTGGGGCTTCAGGGAATGGACAGTGAGCCTCCGTGGAGGCAGCCTATTACACCAAACCCTGCCTCTCTGTGCCTGGTAACTGCTTCTCTATGGGAGTGAGACTGACACTGATGGGACCAGACAGCCCCTCCCCTAGACCAGCACAGCCACCAGTCCCAGGCACCAACAGACAACTCTCCTCTGGTTTTCTTAGTTTTTTTGTTTGTTTTCATTTGAATTATAGTTCTTTTTATCTTTCCTTTTCTTTTTTAATGTTTATTTCTGTATTTTGAGAGAGAGTGAGTGATCAAGCAGGAGAGGTACAGAGAGAGGGAGAGAGAGAGAGAATCCGAGGAGGATCCATGCTCTCACTGCAGAGCCTGGTGGGGGTATTGAACCCACCAACAGCGAGAACATGACCTGACCCAAATTCAAGAGTCAGACGCTTCACCAACTGAGCCACTCAGGCGCCCATCTTTTCTTTCCCTTTCTTGTCTTTTCCCTTTTTTCTGGTTCTACCCTCCTCTTTCCTCTTCTCCCTCTGGAATCAGGGAGAAGAGGAAGTGTATGTATATATATATTTACATATGTAAATAAACATATATATATATATACATATATACACATATATACATGTATATTTTGTGTGTGTGTGTGTGTGTGTGTGTGTGTGAGAGAGAGAGATTCTTTGTTCTTCTGTTCTGGTTCCTTGTTTGTTTGATCGGGCATTTTCTCTATACTTTTCCAGATCTCCTTCATTTTCCTCCCTCTCTTTCTACATTAAGCCCTAGAGCTCCTTTGAGTCACTGCCTGGTCTTTTTTTCCACTCCTGTCACTTCTCTCTTTGTTTGGGCTAAGGATTCTTCACCACCCTCTTCTCCTTTTTCCCAAGATTACATCAACAAACAAATCAAAGCACACCGGGTGGAAGGCCCAAACTACCACTCCAAGTAGTGTGAGAAGCAAGCAAAGATGCACCAAAAGAGTGCACACAACACACCCCAAAAACACTCGTTCGACTGCCAGGCTCTGGACAGTGTGTGACCCCTTCTTAATACAGTAGTACTCACAGGTGTGGGACACAGAACAAGCTATTACAACACATAAAGGACAGGAAACTAGCCAAAACGACAAAACGGAAGAATTCTCCTCAAAAACAATTCCAGGACGAAAGGACAGCCAGACAAGTGCTCAAAAGAGACAGAAACAATATATCTGATCAAGTTTTTGGAATCGTCACGTTGAATGCTGAAAACGAAATGTTGTAAAGGAGATACAACATAAACTAGATGCAGTGACAGCAAGGATGGGTAAAGAAGCAGACAGAATCGGTGAAACAGAAGATATGGACAAAGATGAAGCAGAGAAAGGAAAGAAACGAAATGACTAGACCACGAGGCAGGTACCAGAGATCTAATTGATTCAGTAAGACGAAATAATAGCCACATCATAGGAGTCCCAGAAGAAGAAGAGTGAGAGAAAGGGGCAGAAGGTTTATTTGAACAACTTATAGCTGAGAGCTTCCCTCATCTGGGGGAGGAAACAGGCATCCAAGTCCTGGCAGCACAGAGAATTCCCTTCCAAATCAACAAAACCAGGTCAACACCACAACATGTTCAAAGCGAAACCGGAAAAATACAAAGATCAAGAGAGAATTCTGAAAGCAGCTAGGGACAAACGGGGCTTAATCTGCAAGGGAAGACACATAAGGGTAGCAGGAGACCTGTCCAATGAAACTTGGCAGGGCAGAAGGGAGGGGTAGGAAACAGTCAATGTGATAAATGGGAACATATGCAGCAAAGAATCCTTTCCCCAGCAAGGCTGTCATTTAGAATAGAAAATGACAGAAAGGCTTTCCAAGACAAACACAACCTAATGGAGTTCATGAACACTAAATCAGCCCTGCAGGAGACCCTAAGGGGCGACTCTGTGAGTGGAAAGCAGCAGAGACTACAAAGGACCAGAGGCCTCACCAAAAGCATGAAACCTTCAGATAACACAATGACACTAAATCCATATCTTTAACTAATCACTCTGAGTGTGAATAGACTCAATGCCCCAATCAAAAGACACAGGGAATCCGAATGGATAAAACACAAAACAAAACCAAAGAACAAGATCCATCTATATGCTGTCAACAACACACTGATTTTAGCCCCCAGGACACCTCCAGAGTCAAAGTGAAGCTATGGGGAACCACCTATCATGCTACTAGAAGTCAAAAGAAAGCTGGAGTCACCACACTTCCACCAGAAAGACTAGATTTTAAACCAAACACTGTAGTAACAGATTCAGAAGGACATTAGATCGTAATTAAGGGGTCTATCCATCAAGAGGAGCTAACAATTATAAATGTTTATGTCCCCAAAGTGAAAGGCCCACATGTATGGATCGATGAATCACAAACATGAATAAATGTATACATACAAATACCATGATTGTAGACGACTTTAAGACTCCACTCGGGGCAATAGGCGGATCGTCAAGGCAGAAAATCAGTAAGAAAACACAGATCCTATGTGTCATTGGACCAGATGTATTCAGATATACATACATATATATTGGCCTTAATATATACATTTACATACATGGATATCAACACCGATATATTGAGATCTCTTCGTCCAACAGCAGTAGAATGCACATTCTTCTTAAGTCCACATTGAACATTCTCCAATATAAATGACATCCTGGGTCACAAAACAGCCCTCCACAAATATAAAACGACTGAGATCATACCTTGCATATTTTCAGATCACAACAACAAGCACTTGGTCATTCTTTCTCTCTCTCCCTCCCTTTCCAAGAGGAATACAAACATTACAAAAACATTTAGCTCACCTCCTTCCAAGAAAGAGAAGAAAAGAATAATAAACCTTGTGGGGCAATGAGTCCTGGATGGAAACCACACACAGACAGTAGAATTCCATAACCAATATGTTGACAATGGAGTTGACAGAAAGTGATGTACTAAAAGAACAGACACTAAAGAAATGTTTTCTGCAAAGACAAATTAGGGTAGGGGTAAATCATTAAAAAAGAGCATGGTGGGGGGGGGTGGGACACGTCGGTGGCTCAGTCAGTTCAGCCTCCAATTTCAGCTCATGAGTCATGATCTCCCGGTTTGTGGGTTTGAGACCTTCATTGAGCTCTGTGTTGACAGCTCGGAGCCTGGAGCCTGCTTTGGATTCTGTGTCTCCCTCTGCCTCTACCCCTACCCCGCTTGCACTCTGTCTGTCTCTCTCTCTCTCTCCAATATAAATAAACTTTTAAAACATAAAAATTACATTAAAAACTATGGGGGGAGAAGAGGAAAAAAGGAAACAATATAAGACACGACCAATCAATCAAGCATGAGCTTAAGACAAGGAAGAAAAGGAGAAATGTGAGCAAAATAAGGTAAGTGGAAACAACATATATTTTTCAACAGGTACATAAGTAGGATTGGGAATATACTATGAACAGTAGTGTATATATATATATATGTTATATATATCTATATAGTATATATAGATATAGTATACATATATAGTGTATATATAGTGAATATATATAGTGTATATATATAGTGTATATATATAGTATATATATAGTGTATATATATGGCATATATATATACACTATATGTATATAGTGTATATATATATACTATATATATATACTACATATATATAGTATATATATAGTATATAAATATATAGTGTATGCATATATAGTATACATATATATAATGTATACGTAAAACAGAGGCTTTGATTCACAGTGTATCCCTAATAATACTGACTTTTAGCACTCTACAGTTATCTGGTTATAAATACTGTAATATTTAAGTTTTTTCACTATAAAATAAATTGTTCGATTACTGGCATCTATCGCTTCCTAAAAGCTATAAATTCTTACTGGACCAACGAAAAAACAGAAAAAGAAAGGTTTCTAACACATCAACTTTCACTATGGAGAAAGAACTGGGAATGAGAATTCTAGAAAGAAATGTGAACCTTCAAAGGATGTATGTGACGGGACACAGATGGGGTTGAAAAAACAAAGGCTGAGGACTTTTTCTCTGCAATTCTAAGCTCACAATGGGAGGAGACTAAAAATATATGGTAACCTTCTTTCGTATGTAACTCCTGATTTTCTCAATAGAATTCCTTTGCGTTTATACGTATTAAACACTAAACGGAATATAAACTGAAGCCTGACTTTTTAAATTCACATATCTAATTGTGATACATCATGCGTATTTCATTACTTTTCAAATTCCATTCTACGGAATTCCATTTCCCTACTCATTTTTTCACATTCAAAACCTATGACATTGCTTCTTCCAAGCAAGACTTCATTCTAGGAGCTCCAGGAGTCAAACAAGTATGTTTCCTAACCTCCAGTAGCTTATAATGATTTAGGGGCTTTGAAAGGAATATTTAAATAACTATCAGATGTCTGAAACTTTAAATTTTAGAATCAGACACAAGGACTAGGAGGAGATATTTTTAAAAGCTAGAATATGAAAGATTTCTGAAATTAGAAACTTGACAACTTGGCTAAGAAGAGCCTCTGCTCATAGGACTACTCTTCTCAGCAAAATACGTATTCTTCAGGGAGATGCACAATTTTAACTTACTCTTCATGGAGTTATTTCAAAAATACAGGGAAACACCTTTGTAAGGTAAATGTTGAGAAATAATGTAAACATCTAAGTTTCTACATTTTCTATATTATTTTAGTCTAAATATAGAACAAAGGATAGAGACAAGGAAAATCCTGTATCTCGCTCTCAAAATAAAAAATTGCCTGGGGCGGGGGCAACATACAATAGATAATTGGATCCAATAAGATTTCATTAGGCTTCAGTATTATCAGTCATGTTAGTATCACAGTAAGCATCCTTATCCTTAACCAAATGTCATATTTCCTCCATTATGGGAAAGCTTTTCCCAATATAATTCAACGGTCATTATATATTTTCCAGCCCATTCTTTTCTCAGCCCCCACCCCTAGGATTTACCAAAGTAAAACAAAACAAAACAAAACAAAAAATTCAACGTGTCATGTATCTGTCAAGGGGTTTGTACTTGCTAAATTTCCATTACACACATAAAATGATGATGCACAGGCTACTCTTAAATTTTCAGAGTAAATAAGAGGGAAAACTAAATTCAGAGCAGGAAAGTGAGTTTCACAGGAGGGTACTTTACCTTGGTACCGAAATCTACGTCTTGGCTAGCTGATGTAGGCCATGAATCTCCAGGACCAGGTTTGTCAGAAAGCCTTTAGAGCAAAAATATACAACAAAAACATGTTCACTTTTTTAAAAACAAAAAAACAAAATTTCAAAAATTAAGTGAAAGGTCAGCTATCTGTTTATTCAACGAAGTTTCTTATTATAATTAAAAGTTGGCCTCTGTTTTTTCCACTAAGTTTTATTTTAATTCCAGTAATATTAACATCCAGTACGGGCGCCTGGGTGGCGCAGTCGGTTAAGCGTCCGACTTCAGCCAGGTCACGATCTCGCGGTCCGTGAGTTCTAGCCCCGCATCAGGCTCTGGGCTGATGGCTCGGAGCCTGGAGCCTGTTTCCGATTCTGTGTCTCCCTCTCTCTCTGCCCTCCCCCGTTCATGCTCTGTCTCTCTCTGTCCCAAAAATAAATAAAAAACGTTGAAAAAAAATTTTTTTAAAAATCCAGTGTTATATTAGTTTAAGTTGTACAATACAGTGATTCATCAACTCCATACTCACCCCGTGCTCATCATGACAAGGGCACTCACTCCATCATCCCCATCACCTTCTTCACGCCGCCCACCACACACCTCCTCTCTGGGAATCATCTGTTCTCGGCAGTTAAGAGCCTGTTTCTTGCTTTGTCCCCCCTTTTTTCTCTCCCTTTGCTCATCCGTTGTTTCTTAAGTGCTACACGAGTAAAATCATATGGTGTTTGTCTTTCCCTGACTTTGCTTAACATACTACTCTCAGGCTCCATCCAGGTGATTGCAAATGGCAAGAGTTCATTGTTTTATGGTTGAGTAATATTCCAGTGTGTGTGTGTGTGTGTGTGTGTGTGTGTGTGTGTGTGCGTGTGTATGGATATACATATTCCACACACACATACATATAAGACTTCTTCCTCGTTCACTCATTTGTCAAAGGACGCTTGAGATGGCTACTGGAAATAATGCTGCAATAAACACAGGGGTGCGTGTGTCCCATGGAATTCGTGTTTTTGTATTCTCTTGGGTAGTATCCACGAGTGCAATTACTGGATCATAGGAGAGTTCTGTTTTTAAGTTTTTGAGGAACCTCCATACTATTTTCCACAGGGGCTTCACCCACTTGCATTTCCACCAACAGTGCAAGAGGGTTCCCTTGTCTCCACATCCTCGCAGACACTTGCTTCTTGTGTCCTGGAGTTTAGCCATTCTGATAGGTGTGACGTGGCATCTCGTTGTAGTTTTGGGGAGCATCTTTACATGTGTCTGTTGACCATCTGTATGGTGTCTTTGGAAAAATGTCTGGTCATGTCTTCTGCTCATTTTGAAACTGGGGTTTTTTGGAGGGGGGTGTTGACTTGTATCAATTTTTTATACATTGTGGATACTAACCCTTTACTGGATTTGCAAAACATCTGCAAATATGTTCTCCCATCCCAGAGGTTGCCTTTTAGTTTTGACGGTTTCCTTCATGGTGCAAAAGCTTTGTAGCTTGATGTAGTCCCCATAGTTTGTTCTTGCTTTGTTTCCCTTGGCTCAGGAGACAGAACTAGTAAAATGTTGCTACAGCCACAGTCAGAGAAATGACGGCCTGTGCTCTCTTCAAGGATTTTTTTTTTTTATGGTTTCAAGTCTCACACTTAGGTCTTTAATACATTTTATTTGTGTGTATGGTAAATAAATTGCTCCAGGTTCATTCTTTGCATGTGGCTTGTCCACTCTTCCCAACACCATTTGGTGAAGAGACGGCCTTTTCCCCAGTGCATAGTCTTTCCTGTTTGTGGAAGATGAACTGACCATACAGTGGTGGATTTAGTTCTGGGTTTTCGGTTCTAGTCCATTGAGCTATGTGGCTACTTTTTACGCCAGTACCCACCATACTGTTTGGATTACTGCAGCTTTGGAATAAAATTGAAATCTGAGATTGTGATACCTCCAGGTTTCCTCTTTTGCAATATTTCTTTGGCCATTCAAGGTCTTTTGTGGTTCTATACAACGTTTAGGATTGTTTGTCTAGCTCTGTGACAAATGCTGTTGGTACGTTGACAGGGATTGCATTACATCTGTAGATTGCTTTGGGTAGTGTAGACACTTTCAAAATAAGTATTCTTCCCATCTATGAGCATCGGATGTCTTTCTCTTTCCGTCACCTTCAATTTCTTTCATCAGTGTTTTACGGTTTCAAGAGTACAGGTCTTACAAAATTTGGACCCCGTTTTAAAAAAGCTTTCCGTTCGCTGTTTTGCCTCCACCTCTCCTAACCTGTGAAATCTCCAGGAAAGACCCAGTCTGAGTTTCCATAACCAAGGGTGACAAGCAGGGAATTCTCTGAAATGGTTGAAAATTAAATCTACAGACGTTACCACAATGACTTCTCACCTCACATCTGTCAGAATGGCACAATTTCAACACACAGGAAACAACAAGGGATGCTCAGGGTGTGGAGAAAAAACAACCCTTGTGCACTGGTCGGGATGTAAATTGGTATCGCCACAGTGAAAGCCAGTATGGAGGGGCCTCAACAAATTAAAAATACAAATACCATAGGATCCAGTAATTCCACTACTGGGTATTTCGTTACCCAAGGGAAATGGAATACTAATTTGAAAAGATATATGCACCCCTATCTTTATTATAGCATTATTTACAATAGACAAGATATGGAAGCAACCCAATTGTCCATCAACAGATGAACAGACCATGTATACACACACCCATACACACACACACACACACACACTGGAATATTACACAGCTATAAAACAGAATGAGATCTTGCCATCTGCAATAACATGGATATACCTAGATGGTATGAGGCTAAGTGAAATAAGTCAGAGAAAGACAAATCCTATATGATTTCACTTCTATGTAGAATCTAAAAAAGGGAACAAATGAGCAAACAGAGAAAAAGCAGAAACAGACCCATAAATACAGAGAATTGACTGTTGCCAGAAGGGAGGGGAGGTGAAGGGATGGACAAAGTGGGTGAAGGGGAGAGGGAAGTTCAGGGTTCCAGTTATAGAATGAATAAATCACAAGGATCAAAGGTACAGCATAGGGAATCTAGTCAGTGGTATCGTAATAGCATTATACGTTAACAGATGGAAGCGACACTTATGGCGGGCATGGTGGACCATCCAGGGTTGTTGCATCACATTTAAATTGTGTGTCAGGTAGACATCGATTAAGTAAATTTACCAAAGTAAATGTTTCTATGATATGAGTGGAAGTACTAACTAGAGAATAAAAGATAAAAACTTACCAAGGTCAACTCTTTTCCTCCACTGGTCTTGCCTTATTTTGGTCCATCATAACTAGCAAGACCTTCCACGCCTTCAGGGGCATTCAGCTACCCAAGAAGACAGACTGCAAACAAAATGGTCCTGGTAGTTGTGCCTCTATTTCTCTATACGCTGCCTGAATATTTTCTTCCCGATGAGCTCCCACTCCTATATCACTCTTTGGCATGGCTCAGTGGCTTTCTCCAACCTTTCAATTTTTAGGTTGTGAAGGCACAGACTCCTACAACAAGGATGGGCTCAAATGACCGAGGGTAGGAGCCATGTCCTGCTCCTGGAGAACAAGCGAATTGGGAGTCTCAGTCATCCACACAGTCACCTCAACACAGGCATGTTATCACCTATCCAGATGAAGCTCCCTTACTGATTTGACAAGTCAGTCCTACCCGTGCCCAGCCCTCCAGGTACATGGGAAGGGCATCACAGATTTAGGCAAAGAGTGGAGTGAGGAGACAGCTTGCCTTGGGCCATACATCTCTGTTGTTCAGAATCTCCACCCCCCACCCCCAATTCCTTCAGTGGATCTAAGCCATCCTCCCTCAGTTGGGGTGGAAGTAGATGATATCATAGTTTTACTTGCTGTAAACAGACTCTTCCCAGCAGCTCAAATGATTTTTAATCTCTCTCATCAGAAAATCTGAAGTATGCTCGCACCTTCAATGAACCCAACACACACAAAACCAGAAACCTGGTCAGGACCCTCTTGAACACTCTAGTTGAATATGCCTTTCTAAACAACTCCCCTAATCCTGGGTCCTTCATTCGTGTCATTCGCCTTTATCTTACTTGGCATAAACCCCCATATTCTGACGTCTCTTCTAAAACTCTTATTCCTATCCAACTCAGTGTTGTTCTTCTTGAAACCTGCTCTCCTCTGCTAATTCGATTCTTACTCTCCTTCATTGTATTCATAAGATACACTCTCCAGCTTTCTATTATTAAAACATTTGCCTGCAAGATGAAGACAAAAAAGAAACAAGTAAAGGAAAGAAAGAAACCAAGAAAAGAACCCGAATTGAAATCTCATTTCTGTCACTTATCATATCCAAATAGGTCACTTCAATCTCTTTTGAGTTTCAAGTTCTCCATGGAAACAACCATTGGGCAAGGAGGTTAAACAGAGGTTGAAGTACCAGAGGGTATTTTGATGAATTAATCTCTGAGGTTCCCTAAATCATGAGATTCTAAGTGCTTTTGATTTGGCCTCTGGAGAAATGGAGAGTCCTTCGCTGGCAGAAGTGGAAAAATTAATGGAAAAAAAATACCAAGAAAATCAGAGAAAAAAGTTAAAAGGCAAAAACACAGTACAGAAAAGTCATGGGGAAACACAACTCCAAACAAAGAAAAAGCTTCCTAGAACTAGTCAAGGGTACTAGCCCAAAGGGAAACCAGACTGGGAACTTAGGCAACAGAGAATCATAGAGCAAAATCCTCAAAAGAGAGGCTGAATTTAATTAACGTAACATGGTCTACAACTAGATATCCTTCCCTTACAGAAAAATCATTTGGCTCAAAAGAGGAGATATCACCACATCTAAGGAGCTGCCTGACAAGATCTTGCTTATTATGTAAAAGCCGTGACACCATGGCCATAGCTGACATCCACCCTAAAATCTCTGATGGTAAAAGCAAGGGACTAGTTGCCACTGCACTAATGACTTTTGTCAGCACTAGTGGTCAAGTATATAAGGGCAAATGCTTGGACTAACCTGGATTCTTAAGAAAACCCTCAATTAGAGTTCCGACATCATTACCTTTGACATTCTGAGTTGATCTGCACTAGGATCTCTATCTTCATCTCAGAGCTGCTGAGGAACCAGAGAATGGATGTGGAAGCTTCACGGGCTGATGGGCAAAGCCCTCAGCTACTCATTAACTATGCAATCATGGGGCGAGTAATCCACCTCCCTGAACCACATTTGCCAAAGAAATAAAAGGTAGGCTACAATAACACAGCTACTTTGCAAAGCTATGCAGTGACTATATAACTGAACAGATGTTACCCATAAGACATAGTGTCTAGTCCAGGGTAGAACACACAACAACTGCTTTTGTTCTCTGCGTTCCCTTAGGAAACACATAATTTTCACTTCATTCATTTCCTTTCCTTTCCTTTCAATTTCCATTTCATTTCATTTCATTTCATTTCATTTCATTTCATTTCATTTCATTTCATTTCATTCCTTTATACTTTGAGAGTGAGTGCACACAGAAAGAGGGGAAGAGATCCCATGGAGCCTGTCAGCGCAAAACCCGACGTGGGGCTTGAACTCACAAACCTGAGTGGAAATCAAGAGTCACACCCTTAACCGACTGAGCCCCCCAGGTACCCCAACAAATGTGATTTTTACAAATCCATAAAAATCCTACCTGGTTATAGAGTCTTCCTCAGCATTCTTATCTCCTCCTAGAGAAGAAAGCAAAATACATGTTAAATCAACAATCGAAAAATAGAGGAAATTACAAGTGTACGGCTTATGATTTGTTAAAAAGTATGCCTTTGGGACCACACCTGGAAACCGCACTACACTGAATGGTAATTATACGATTGGTAGGGTTCAAGCACTAAGAAATCTTACTTTCTCCTCCTTATTGACCAAAAGCAAGAATAGGTTTTATCAGAATTTGACACCTACAGGTGAACCGATGTTTCCAATGACCATCACTGACTGACTCTATGACACTGGAGAAAAATGGTATCGTTAGGAGAATGATGGTCGTAAGCTGACAATGTCAAACTGAAACTACCATGATTTTTCTGGACTTCCACTACTAGAGGAGTTAAAAGACAGTATCTTTATTTTGCTCTAACACGGCAGAACTGCCCCAGCCTTCAGTAGAGACTGTTCACTTTTAGGATGAAACACAGCCTCACAAAGTGTGCTCTATAGCTATTGTCCTTTGCAGCATGGCCACACCATAGCAAACACACTCTTCCCTGACCTTATTTCCAATGGCAAGGTAAGTAAGAAGGATTTGGCATTCCGCTTTGATAAAGTTCTAACCTCTTGGGACTGTCTTCTTCCATTGCTAGAGCGTCTGTCTACACCCACCGCACATCACAGAGGAGGATGATCCCAATGTGAGTGCTATGTAGTGGTTCATGATGTCATTTTTCTCAACCCTCCCCATTAGGTGACACACAGCTAGAGAAATCATGCTTTTTTTCATGGAAGGCATAGGTCATCAGATCCTCTACTGAAGAGCAACAAAACAAAACAAAGGGCAAAGAATATCTTGAATGCCGACCTTCAATTACCAGGGAATTTTAACTTTCTAAACATTCAAAGATATCCACCGTATGATTCTAACTATATGACACTCTGGAAAGAGCACGGCTATGGAGGTAAGGGTTGGGGTGAATGAAGGGATAAAGGGGTACAGCACAGAGGACTTTTAAGGCAGTGAAACTCTTTCACACGATACCACAAAGGTGGATTCACATCATTACACATTTGTGAAAACTCATAGAATCTAGAACACCAAGGATGAACACTAATGCAAATTAGAGACTGGGCCTCAAAATGAAGAGTTAGTGTCCATACAAAATGCACCACTGCTCTCAGGGTGCCTGGGTGGCTCAGTTGGTTCAGCATCCAAGTCTGGATCTGAGCTCATGTCATGATCTCACAGTTCATGGGATCAAGTCCTACATCAGGCTCTGTCCTGACAGCACAGGATTCTTTCCCCCCTCTCCCCTGCCCCTTTGCTGCTCACACACATGCATGCTCTCTTGCTCAAAACTAAACCAAGGAACTGAAACAAATATACTACTAAAAATGGACCACTGTCGTGCAAGATGTTGACAACAGGGGAGGCTAGGTGTGTACAGGGGTATGGTATATGGAGACTCTGTACTTTCGATTATATTTTGCTGTGAACTTAAAACTTCTGTAAAAATAAGGCTTCTTAAATGCATAAAACACCACCAACAACAACACATGGTATCCACTGAAGCTACTCTTAGCATATATTAACGCATGATACAGTCACCTTGAAAATTAAGACAGAGATCAAAGTAACACAATAGGGGGACTGTCTCCTATATGGAAGTATATGAAAATACATACAGCAAAATACAAAAATACAAAAGTTATTTGTATACTTAGGCAAGAAAACACTTGGTGAATATGATCAAATATCTTGTAAGTATAAACAGGGATTCAGGGGCGCCTGGGTGGCGCAGACGGTTAAGCATCTGACTTCAGCCAGGTCACGATCTCGCGGTCCGTGAGTTCGAGCCCCGCGTCAGGCTCTGGGCTGATGGCTCGGAGCCTGGAGCCTGTTTCCGATTCTGTGTCTCCCTCTCTCTCTGCCCCTCCCCCGTTCATGCTCTGTCTCTCTCTGTCCCAAAAATAAATAAAAAAAACGTTGAAAAAAAAAATTTAAACAGGGATTCAGCACTATGAATCAAACCTGGGTTTTCCATATAATTAAGAGATTTTATTCTAATTTTAAGTCGAAAATCATTACATTTACCATATGTAAGAGTCATAATGAAAGCTTAGCCACATAAAAAAAGATTATAATGATCTAATATTGCCCTAGTAATTTTTGTGCAAATACCTACTTCATATGGATGATGAAACTGAAACCAGTACCATGGTAACCATCATATTACTTGCTAGTGCAATAAACTCTTAAGGCAGCACCAAAAATTAAGTCAGGGCTATAATTCCTATGCAGAACAGGTTTCATCCAGCGGGCCAAAGAGGGCTACCCTCAGAACATCCTGCTTGAATGACTGGCCCTTGGTGGTTCCCTGGGATCTTGGATTTCAGGAGGGTTCCCACCATTCCCTAGCTGGTTAAGAGTCGCTCACTCTGCCTAAGTGCTGGTACAATCAATGTGCTTCAGGCCGCACACTTGATTTCCTTCTGGACACCTGGAATTTGGGGACATGCTAAGGAGAAGATGGCTATGTGATTAGCATTTGATGAAACCTCGGGCACTGAGTATCCATAAGCCTCGTACTGGCCGACAACATTTCACTTGTGCTGTCCTAATTTCATGCTGGAGGAATTTAGCACATCCTACTAACTCCATACAGAAAGGATTCCTGGAAGCCTGCGCTTGGTCTCCTCTGGACTTCACCCCATGCACGATATTGCTCGGTGCAGATTGGCCTTTCCAGCCTGTCCCCATACCAAACCACAGGCACGAGTACAAGTATATGCCGAAGTCTGTGAGCTCTTCTAGTCAATAATCAAATCTGGGTGTCGTTAGGGTGCCTCCAACACAACTGAGTTATACGAAATTTCTATTATTTGGGTTGATGTCTTACACGTGGTTACAGTCAGAAGGTTATGTCACAGAATACCTTTCCTGGAAACTCTTTTTCTTGGTATTTGCCTTGAAAAGTCCTACATTCCTATATATCCATTTGAAGAATGGTTTAAAAGGAATAGATGAAATCTTGATGTCAGAAAGCGTGCAACAAGCAACAATCCTATTTTACTCAGAAAAAAAAAAAGAGAATCTTGGTGGTTGCCACTATGTTCTACCATATACAAGTTCCTCTCAAATATGAAAAATCAGTTAACTTTCTCCCACACACTAGGACTTAGTTCATTTTTTCTGGCAGATAGGAATCAAGAGAAGTAACAGGGATTGTTCTAGAAAAAACAGACCTATCAGACCCAGTATAAAAACATACTACTGATTATAGTTTTTTGTTTGTTTCCTTTCCTTCATTTCTTAGAAAATTAAAAAATAGTTCACCTATTAAAGGCAGTTATTGCCAAGATAATCAAAAGTCATAATTACTGTGTCCTCATTCCCCCTGCTCTCCTCTGTTCATCTGATAAAGTCCTACTCATTCTTCATGTCCAATTTAAATGCCTGCACACAACCTGGAAACCTCGGAATCTTCTGAGAGTTCTCTCTCACCCCCTAACTTTTTAGAGTCAGGAATCACAAATTCGTATTAACTATACTGTTTCGGTCTCTGCTTTATCTTTCCCCTGCCAGCGCCCTAGTCAAACATGAGTTCTTAACTGATGATTTTCGCAGGGAAAAAAAAAGGCACCAAATATTATTCTTATTTCTTAAATGATTAAAACAAAGTTAACCAAAACAAATGAGAAAGACACAAGGCCCAGAAAGAAAAATTAATGGAATAAATTGAACCCCCTGACGTTTTCAATCTACACAGCTGAAAGTTTCATAGTGGCCTAATACTAGGCTAAGGAAACAGGAGCTTCCTTTGCCTCCCAGTCTCTTTATGTGGTTTCCTATAACCTATCCTCCATATGAGGCTTCAGCAAACTACGGCCACAGGCCAAATCCTACCTGCCATCTGGTTCTGTAAACAGTGTTTTCTTGGGGCATAGTCCCATGTCTTCACTTGCATACTGCTATGGCTGCTTTCACACTACAAGGGCAGAGCTCAGAGACCACATCACCTAAAACATTCACTGGCTCTTTAGGAAAAAGGCTTGGTGATCTGTATTTTATGCATCAACCGGAGTGTCCTAACTCAAATCTAATCCTATTAGTCTTCTGCCTCAAATCCTCCAAAATCCCTGCATCAAATACTGCTGGCTCCCTCCCTAAGAGCCATTGCACAGTCTTCATTCTTGCTAGAGAATCACAACTTTATTTGGATATTTATTGTCTCCATACACAGAGAAGGTGGCCTCACCCCGGCTTCAAAAAGAGAAAGGATTATTCTAAGCCAATCACAGAACCTGATTTACCAGGGACCCGTTGCGAATGAGTGTGTGACCTAACCTAGTCTTTAAGATGTTAGAGGAAGTCTGCTGCAAGCCTCTTCCTAGTGAAAAGAAACACCCAAAGGAAAGCAGTCCTTCCCACCCACTGGAAGTTGCCGTGCGAGAATGTGACACCTGGAGCCGTGGCTAATTAGCCACCCCGGAAAGGAGAAAGAAAAAGACCACCAGCTCCAAAACTGAACAAGAGACGACTGGCATCCTGATGACATCACTGAACCATCAAAACGTTTCTGGTTCCTGCTGTTTTAGTCACTGTTAGACGTCACCCATTATTTGCCGCTAAAAGCATTCCACCGAAGAAATTGCCCGAGGCCTATCGGGGAAGATCTACTCCTTCCTACAGCACTAAGAAACTTCCGTAAGCTTGTCTTCCCTAGGTATTCACCCCATTCCCAACCATTGTCCTAGCACACGTTTTCTACCAGCAAAACCCAGCTGCTCATAAATCCCGCTAAGGTCACTCGCACACCTTCGCCTCTG
This sequence comes from Prionailurus bengalensis, assembly GCF_016509475.1. Taxonomy (NCBI): domain Eukaryota; kingdom Metazoa; phylum Chordata; class Mammalia; order Carnivora; family Felidae; genus Prionailurus; species Prionailurus bengalensis. The sequence goes on from NW_025091155.1 coordinate 58,178, forward strand.
CACTGCTGTGTACCCCGCCAAGCACGTAATCGTGACAGTTTGCAAACACTGTCAAACACACAAATGTCGGCCCTTCTGCCTCTCTACCTGGCAAACTGAACGACTCACTCTGCACGCTTACCGTCGATTCTACCCAGTCCTTGAAAACTCGGATTCCTCACCGGGAGCTTACGGTACCTGGAACAAATGCCAACACAAAATAACAATGATCGCTACAAGCTCTACGAGACTCTGGCACCTAGTAAGCACTAAATAGAGTAAATAACACAAAGGACAGTGCTGAAAACAAACTCCTGGGGTGCAGAGCCTGGTTTGGGAACGTTTGTATTCTACAACAACAGGATAACACTTAGCAGCTAACAGGCACTGAAGAGTTACATGTGAAGTGAACAAATGGACATGAATAAATTAAATTCCTCTGAAAATTCTTCTTAAAAACCACAGAAACTTTTCTGTTTCAAAAACCGCAGGGACAGCTCTCTTCTGTTATGAGCACCTTAATGATCCCAACGCTGTCTGCTCGATCTTTGGATCCATCTTTGGAAGCCCCTCCCCCAGGATCGCGCCCCGAGCCCCCGCCCCCGCCTGCGGCACCCACCTCCTTCTTGACGGTGCGCAGCAGCCTCTGTCGAGGGTCCGCCTCTGTGGGACGAGACGAGGGGGCACACGGTCAGCCCCGCGCTGGGGACGGGGCCGGGGCTGCCGTCCCGCCGCCCGCTCGCCCTGCGCCCGCTTAGCTGCGGCGCCGGAGGCCATGGCCGCGCGCGCTGCGTTCCAAGCCCAGGCGGCGGCGGGGCCTGCTCTCTGGCTGCGCAGCGTCAGCTGCGTTCGGCGGGGCCGAGCGCCCGGTTACGTCAGGCCGCGCCGCGCCTCCGCCCGCGCCGCGCCTCCGGTGACCCGCCGCCGCGCTTCCGGTGGGGCGCCGCCGCCGCCGCCGCGCTTCCGGTGAGGCGCCGCCGCCGCCGCCGCCGCCGCCGCCGCGCTTCCGGTGAGGCGGCGCCGCCGCCGCCGCCGCCGCGCTTCCGGTGGGGCGGCGCCGCCGCCGCCGCCGCGCTTCCGGTGAGGCGCCGCCGCCGCCGCCGCCGTCGCCGCCCCGCTTCCGGTGAGAGGCCACCGCCGTTGCCGCCGCGCTTCCGGTGAGGAGCCGCGGCCGCCGCCGCTGCCTCTGCCGCGCTTCCGGTGAGGGGCCGCCGCGGCCGCCGCGCTTCCGGTGACGAGCCCCCGCCGCCGCCGCTGGGCTTCCGGTGAGAAGCCGCCGCCGCCGCGGCCGCCGCGCTTCCGGTGAGGAGCCGCCGCCGCTGCCGCCGCCGCGCTTCCGGTGAGCCGCCGCCCTGCCGCGCTTCCGGTGAGGCGCCGCCGCCGCCCGCCGCGCAGCCTGGCCCCTAGCGTGAAGGTCCTCGGGGCGTCGCATTTTCGATTTTAACAGGGCCCCTGGGTGGCTCAGTCAGTTGAGCATCCGACTTCGGCCCAGCTCACGATCCCGCGCCTCGTGAGTTTGAGCCGTGTGTTGGGCTCTGTGCTGACTGGCTCAGAGCCTGGAGCCTGCTTTGGATTTTGTGTCTCCCTCTCTCTCTCTGCCCCTCCCCTACTCTGTCTCTCTGTCTCCCAAAAATAAATAAACCTTAAATTTTTTTTTTTTAATTTTCCTTTTAAGTAATCTCTGCACCCATTTGGGGCTCATCCTCACGACTCCCAGATCAAGAGTCACACACTCCATGGATCGAGCCAGCCAGGCGAGCCCTCATTACTTTTTACAAAATCTAACTCTGAGAATATATTTATTGCATTCACACCAGTGGGGGCTGTGCCTAATTCCTTATAGATAGATAGATAGCGACCCTTTAACATTGGGTTCAAAGAGATTGGGAGGAATCCTCCTTTTTCTTAGAGAGACTTAATAGACATGGCTTAAGACAGGGTTTCTTAAACTGGGCTCTGTTGACATTTTGCGCAAGGTAAGTCTTGTGAGGAGCTGCAGGATGCCTTACAAAGTGTTTAGCTGCATCCCTGGCCTCAGCCTGCCAAATGCCAGCCGTGCCTTCCCCACTGTTGACACCTTAAATGTATCCAGAATTTGCCAGAGGTCCCCTGGGGGCCCAATTTCTCCCTGATCGGGGACCACCAGAAGCCAATATCATGTGTCCCAGAGAACTGGGAAGGTACTCTCTCCAGGTACAATAATCTAGTATGTACCTGAATTAAGTAACAGTAATATTGGACTAATGGGGCATTGAGAGGATGTGAATACAGTGAGTGAGAGAGGGAAACTCCAATGTAAGTCTGGAGGCCAGGATTCAAGGGGAGGTGAGGGGAGCGCTGAATTCTTTTAGTTAGTTTAAATGATTCCTATACGGTCATTAAATTAATTGGTTTCTCACATTTTAAAGGAGGTGGCCAAGGAGATAGCAAGATGGAGAATTTAGATGATTAAACCATTACTGAGTGCCTACCATCCAATCCATGCTTGGCAACACGGATGTGGTTTTGTCACACACTGACTCTGGGTCTGGAGATTCCAGGCAGAGATGTGATTCTCAGGACTCAGTCTGACAAAGTGGATTATTTCATTATGTTCCTAAAGTAGAGCCTAGGAGATCCTGAACGTACCGTCCACTCTATTGCTGTGCTGTGAATGATCTCTATCTCCACTCTCCTCTATGGTAGCAACCAGCTCTGAGCGGCTCTCGAGCCCTTGAAATGTGGTCGCGTTTCATGTGTCACAGTGGAAATCTTAACATTTTGGATGTATCGGATCAAAAATATATTACTCACATTAGCTTCACGGTTTTTGATTTTCCTTTTTCCAGTGTGTTTACTGGCAAAGCCAAAACTATGTATGTGCTTTGCATAATTTTTATCAGAGAACAGTGACCTAGAAGGTGGAGAATTGTGCCCTGTTGGAATCCTGAAAGTCACCCTTGTCCTGGGTTCATGTCTAGGCCAGGTAGTACATGCAGACAGAACGGGGGATCCTGCTAAGTCTGGGTCCTCCTTGCATCTCAGCTCAAAGCCCTGGACATTTTTTTTCTTTTTTTGCGATGTAAATACATATCTTTATTACTTAATTTTATACATTTATAACATTTATATTAATTTAATACCTTCCCTATTGTTTTTCTGAGTAAAACATACATACAATGGCAGAGTCGAAAATCTTAAGATTTAGGACATATAAAATTAATAGAAGTCTGATTCTATCATTCAAAAAGAACACGATAACATTTCTGTTCACCTTTCCCATATTGACACAAGAAAATTTTACCTTAGTTTTAGTTGAAATTTTTCTTTTTATTTTCTTAATGTAAATATTATTTTAATTACTATTTTTCATTTTATGACTTTTTCTATATGTACCATCCCGGATTCTGAACTTCTAGACTAATTTGGTAGAGAAAAAACATGTGATTAATGTAGCTGATAGTTTTTTTATTAAAAACACAGGCATGTGTGTTTCAGGGAAGAGCTAAAGGTAAACTCCTTGTCCCACACCTTTGCTAAGAAAATAAATATGCCTTCTATGTAATTACTCTACATCAAATTGTGTTTATAGTTAATGGGTCTATAACCTGACTAAATTACTTTAAGATATAATGATTACTTCTAGTATTTCATCTGGGACAAATTTTGAACTTCATTCTAGAGGTGTCCTTGGACTGAGGTTGGTAGAAATGGGTATGGATTGTGTTTTAAATAAAAAATGGGACCTCTCTCTATTCTCAAAATATTCTCTTTTTCCCTCTTCACCCTGAAATTTTGACTAGTGATTATAATTGGTGTTGGAGGGGTCAGGTCATTTCCCTTCATGTAATTTATTTTCAAAACAGAGAATGACAACGTGTGAGACCAGGATTCAGCTTTTGAAACACAAGCACTTAATCTCCAATGGTGCCCCTGTCTCTGTAGAGATGCACCTGTCCACCCAGCAGAAGTTGGACGGTGTGCACCTGCATTCCCCATGAAAGCTCTGTTGCCATGGCGATGAAATGATGTAAGATGCCCGTTTTTTCCAACTGCCAGTCTCTGAGCTGAGCAGTTCAACTCTGATAACGAGTGAGTTCTCAGATCTGTACCTAGTGTCTTCGAAGATGGGCAATCTGATTTGTTGCTGCGGTGGTATGTTCATAAAGATCTTCTTAACACTGTCTGCTACTAACTGGACAGTTAGCTGTTGCTCAAAATATTTTTTCATGGTTTAAAATCTCCTCTCTCTATCTGGTCGTACGGAGTTATGGATATGTTTTGTAGTTTTGTTTTATCTCTTGATTTTCGGTTATTCTATCAAGATAGCTCCCTTGATATTTTTTCTCCATTGAGAAAAATGGACTATATCCTGCACCCCTTTCTTGTCACCACTAGGTATTCCTAGGAGAAAACATACGGCAATGTCTATTGTAATGTAGGATCTTTTAAAACTCCAAAAGTATGTATTCAAATTACTCATTACAGAAATGTAGAGTGGATCCAGAATGGTTGATATGGAAGGTATCCATCATTGTTTTTAACATGCTTTCCCTATACTCTTTATACCAAAAAGGGGTATTGGGTTCAGTATTTGGGGAGATGTGTTCCTTCATTCACATAAAGAGTTGTCCAAAGAGACCCGAACAATATGAGAGTTTCAACCATTTGTGGCCCCCAAACACACATTTACTTTTATCCTTTGGGTGTTATCCAGAATTACACTGTGTACATTGGATCACTCTGGAGAACAATCATGAATATTTCTGGTCAAGGGTCACAGAGAGTGGGATCCAGGGGTCACCAACAGCTTTTTTTTTCTTTTTTCTTTTCTTTTGTGTTCCTTTTTCTTTTATGCCTCTGATTCTGTCAAAACTAAATTATGTTGAGGTAAAATGATAGTTTTTAGGCAAAGCAAAGCAGCTGTGTGTCATAGAACAATGGTCTGGGAACTCAGAGTCCCAGGTTTGAATCCACCTCTGGAACTTGCAAAATTGTAAGGTCTCGTTTAATATCTATACCCTCTAATGAATCTTTCTGACCACTTGTCATACACCGCACACTTTCCATGCAATAATTCATTCAATGCCATCACAAACATATGTGATGGTTTGTTACTCTTCCTACTTCTCAGGAGGAGAAACTGAGGCACAGAGATTCTTGTGTCCAGGGGCATGAACTCCTAAGAGTCAGGATGTGAACCCAGGCCTGTAGTCCCAATGCTCATGCTTTAACTACTGAGCTGCACTTCTACTTAGCCATGGGATCACTGGCTGTGCAAAGCAATTCCAGCATGTGTGTGTATGTCAGGAATCACCTGGACCAAGGAAAATCCCACATGCTATCTACTATTATGAGGTAGTCTCTGTGGTCCCATAGCCCAGGGAAACTCTCAAGCCAGATTATTATAGAACTTGCCGTAGTCACTAATATGAAAAGGATCTAGAAATCTTACATGGTTCTGGTCAGTTCAAAGATTCTGAAAGTTTGGAGGCACAAGTTAGGAAAACCTGGTCAAATTCTGCCAGTGCTGAGCTACTCCTCAGCACTTGGCCTGAGTCCAGTAAGGACTGAGGAGATCCTTTAGAGGTGTTGGATGGCATTGTCAATACGAGTGAGCCCTAGTAATGCTGAAGTTCTGTGAGCCTACCCGTGAGACAACGAAAATGAAGCCTCAAAGTACCAATTCACGATGAACCTTGTGCCATCACCCTCATCGCTGCTCCCTTGTACAGCTGAGTTAGAGAGCTGGTCAGCGCCTGCTCAGTCAGTTTCATGGTGTGGTCATTCTTCAGGACACGGCACAAATCTGATTAAGAATCGGGAACATGACGGGCTGGTGCCTTACTCAGCTGCTGGAGCATGCATCTCTTGCTCCCTGGGTGACGAGTTCAGGCCCCGTTGCATGTGGTGTGTGAAGACTCATTCAGGAAAAAAGATCCAGGGACATAATGTAGTATATTCGGTAACATTATCAGCATGAGCCCTAAAAACAGCTTGATTCCCAAGAACTACACGCTTTAGGGGCCGTGACCAATAAGAACTCAAACATTTGATTACTAGCCCGGTGTCCATCCTCCTTGTCTTGACACTCTCACCCATGCTCCAGTGGGGCCTTTGCTCCTTAATGAACTATCCCATTGCTTGCTAGTAAATGAAAGCCAATAGCTGACATGCTTAATGAATACATATCCGGGTAGCATCGCAAGGCAAGACTAGAAGAAAAATAGCACATAATTAATAATACTGTTTGGTTTTCAGTGGTGGGCTTTCCTTATGTACAATTTGTTAATCATTCATGAGCTTCATAACAAAGGATTTATGATTAAACAACACAGACTGCTGTGCCTAGATTTGAATCTAGTCTCTCAGTAAAGGGTTGGTTATAATCACCTGGGAGAGTCCTTAGGGAGAGTCATGGCGGTGGAGGGGGAGGAGCCTTCTCCAGGCCGTGGGTATGGAGGGGTCCATCTAAAAGGAGATGGGACATGGGCCCCTGCCACTGCAGGGTCTCAAGAAGGATGAGGAGTCCGTACAGATCAGATTTTGGGGAAGGAGGAGGAACTGGGAAGGGGCCCACTCAGAGCCAGTACAGCCCCTGCCCTCCACCAGCCAGGCCTTAGTCCTGGCTGCTCAGATGGCTCCACAGACCAATAGTCAGTGCCACGTTAAGTGTCCCAGCCTACACTCAATAAACCATCAAAGCACCAGCCCGATGGGCCAATTTGGCAGTTAATTCACAGTAGCTGCTCAGCCAGGCTTAGTCAACTGAAGGGAAGCTAATTCTGGGCAGAGCCGTCACGTGACAGTTGGTTTGGAATGTCGTGGCTTCAGAGTCAGCTTGGGAGCTGAGCAGACCCCTGGCCACTGAAAGTGGCCAAGTGGCCGTTGGGGAAGGCTCCTTGTGAGAGCCCTGGTAGTGTGGAGGCCGGGTGAGGATGGCCACTGTTGGGCTTCCCCTGCTCCTTCAGAAGGGCTTCACTTGGTGGTAACTGCATTGTGCCTTGGGTCAGGGGTTGAAACCTAGAGTTGGGAGGCTGAGTTAGGATTTGCACTTTTCTCCTAGCTTAGGCACCTCCTCCAGGGCATCAACTGTCTTCCACAGAGACCTTGGGGAGGAAGATTTGATAAAGAGACTGGGGGAGCACCTGGCTCAGGGGTTCAAGGCATGATCTCAGGTGCCCTGGGAAGGTCCCAGATTTTCAGGGATCTCTGTCCCCGGGCAACATCTACATTCCTATCCTGGACCTCCCACTCTTCAGAATAGTGAATCTTGGTGAGTCACTTAATCTCTCACAGAAAATATGGGTCACAGGCCCTGCCCTCTCTGCCCCACGGGGTTGATATGGGGATCCCAGGAGGTGGTAACAGGACTTCCCCATGAGCTGTAAAGCGTCCTAGCCATGGACAGGATGAAAAGGAAGCTTCCATCCTCCTTTGTCCTGTAGCCATCCAAGTCCCCACTCTAGATTCAACCACTACCAAGTGTTTAGGTTAATGTTCCAGACATTTAGTGACTGAACACTTAAACACACTGCTTCTGAACCATCGGTCATTTTTTTTCCGAAGACTTTTCCTGCATTTAGTCACTTTCAACTTCATACCATAGCACTAGTAAGCAGCCCCTAAGAAAGTTTTCATTGTGCAGTACAGGGAACTTAGGCACAGCCCAACAGGCACCAACCCCATGCTCTCAATGACTGGATTGTTCTGATTTCTATACTGTCTCACCCAGATAAAGGTATTTGCCCAAACAGTGTCTGTTGGGGCTTTTCTTCTTTTTCTTTCGTGGTAAGGGGACTCAACCTACAAACTCACTCTTACTGATTTTCAAGCAGTTCATCACAGGCCCTATGTGGCAAGGTAGGTTTCCAGAACTGACTTCTTTTGTATAAATGAAACTTGGTGCCCCGAACACCAACATTTCCTCCCTTTCCCCTCCCTCCAGCCCCTATTCTATTCTCTGTTCCTATGCATTTGACTATTTTAGGTTCCACATGTAAGTGTCATCCTGCAGTGTTTGTCTTTCTGTGTCTGGCTTATTTCGCTTAACACCAAGTCCCCCAGGGCCATCCATGGTGTCACAACTGACAGGATTTCCTTCCTTTTGAAGGCTGAATAGTCACCCATTGTATGGACACACCACATTGTCTTTGTGCATTTGTTCATCAATGGACCTTCAGTTGTTTCGCTATATTAGCTTTTGTGAATGCAGAACACGGGAGTGTAGGTATCATTCAGAAGACCAGATTTCAATACTTTTGGATGTGTTAGCCCAAAGTGGGATTGCTAGATCAAATGGTACTTCTTTTTTAAATGTCTTGAAGCACTTCCATATTGTTTTTTCATATTGACTGCGTCAGTTTACATACTCTGTTGGGCAACTTTTAAAAGGTCATTGATTGATTGATTGATTGATTGATTGAATGATTGATTGAGGGAGCGGGGTGGAATCCCAGGCAGGGATTTGATCCCAGACACCTTGAGATCATGACCTGGGTCGAAATCAAGAGAGGGACACTTAACCAACTGATGAAATAATCAATATGGTCAGGAAGATCGGGCATTCCTGCTGGAATCAGTGTGGAAGCTACCCTTAACCCAGGTTCCCTGCAGGACAGAGGCTTGATGGTGTGGAGAAAAGACAGATTTCTGAGGGGGAAACCTGTGTCTATGTTTACAGTGAGAGAAGACAATGTATTCACAGTGCTGTTGTGTGTGTGTGTGTGTGTGTGTGTGTGTGTGTGTGTGTTTGAGACAGGCAAAAACTGAGGGACAGGGAAGCACACAAAGAGAATGAGACACACTCATAAGAGAGAGAGAGACAGGTGAGAGAGAGAGGAGAGATGTGTGTTGACCCAGGAGACACGTACCACTGACACTACACATTACCAATGTCTACACTCTCAAAAAACTACTCATACTGCACACGCCAAGAAATACACTTGAGCGTGGCTCCTCAGTACCATTCAGTCCATGCAGGTAACCAAAGCCTCTGTATGCTCTGGCCAATGTTCACATGAAGAAAAGTCCCTGAGTTATTCTTGAGCACCACCAACAATATACTGAGGTATATTCTGTGTCCTTCTAGGTGTCCGAAACGAGGAAACACTGCGCGCCAATCATGCAAGGAGGTATGAGGTTGCTGCTGAGGTGAGCTTGCCAGTATTTCCCTGAGAAACACAAGTGCTATGTTAGAGTCTTTCCAATCAGCTTCTGTGGTAAATATGACAATGTATATTTTCGATGATACTGTTACTATCCGTGATGGGGAGAGTGGAGAGTGGTTGCCTCTAGCCAACGGTCACCTTGGTCAGGGAGACATTGACCACTGGCAGTGCCAAACCTGGTAACAAACAGCGTCCTAGGATGATTTTCGGCAGCCGCACTTTTTCCTTCTGGGTGAACCATTTTGTAGTCTGCATCCTCAGTGTTCTTTAGAGACACATCCCCAGGAGAAACAACTTCTGACAGGCATCCTATTCATTGGCTTTTGTGGCCTTTCACTCGACTGCTGAGTCCCATCTTGTATCGTAAAGACGCAAAGGGAACTGAAGAGTGGTGCCAATAGTGTATGTCATGATCTCACCCTGATGGTGTTTTCTTTCCTAACATTCAGGTGGCCGAAGGAGCACAGGACACGGGTATGTATCCCGGAAACTGTCTCTTGCTGAGAAAAATGTTTAGCTGGTGATGCAGGTGGGGCATTGTTGTTGACTTCAGTCTGGAGAGCTACCCTAATTCCAGAGGCCTGGGAGGACTGGTGCTTGTGAGTGGGGGGGAAGGACCTACGTCCCAGGTGACAAAACTATGGGATGCTTCTACACTAGGAGAAAGATAATGAATTCCTCGAGTGGGGTGTGTTTTTGTGGGCATGAGTCCCGGGGTGGTTCTGTGTGTGTGTGTGTGTGTGTGTGTGTGTGTGTCTGTGTGTCACGTGATGGTGACTGTGAATGTGTGTTGAGTGTGTTTTCTTGGGAGACACACAGACTAAGCCACACAAAATGAGACAGACACACTGCAAGAGAGACAGAGACAGAAAGATACATGTGGGTTTGCCCAGAGAACAGGTGTCACTGACACTGCACAATGATTAATGTCTACATTCTCACACACTCCTCCTACTGCACACCTCAAGGAATACTGCTGTGCACGGCTCAGCAGTAACATTTAGTCCATGCAGGTCACCGAAGCCTCAATATGCTCTGGCCCATGTTCATATCAAGGAACAGTCCCTGAGGTATACTTGAGCAGCACCAACATGGTACTGACAGGTGTTGTGGTCTTTCTAGGTGTCCCCGAGGAGGAAAGACGGCGGCCCCATCCTGTGCCCAGTCAGCAGGCTGTTGCTGAGGTGAGCTTCCTGTCTTTCCTTGAGGAACACAAGTGCTTCCGTAGAGTCTTTGCAATCAACATCTGTTGTAAATGTGACAATGTACCGTTGAGGTGATAATGTTATTTTCCCTGTGGGGAGAAACATGTTGTCAATTTCCATGGTTGTTTCTTGCCAACTGTCCCCTTGGTCAGGGGGACATTTTCCACTGGCAGTGCCAAACCTGCTAGTAAACAGCGTCCTAGGATCTTTTTCGGCAGCCGCACTTTTTCCTTCTGGGGGAACCATTTTGTAGTCTGCATCCTCGGTGTTCTTTAGAGACACATCTCCAGGCAAAACGACTTCTGACAGGCATATTATCTTTGCTTTTGTGGCCTTTGACTCAAACACTGTGTCCCATCCTGAATCCCAAAGTCACCAAGCGAACCGAAGAATGGTACACATACTGTACATCATGATCTCACCCTGATGGTGTTTTCTTTTCTAACATTCAGGTGGCCGTAGGAGCACGAGAAGAAGGTATGTGTCCTGGAAACTGTTTCTTGCTGAGGAAAATGTTTCGGGGGAGGTGTAGGTGGGGCATTCTTGCTGTCTTCCGTCTGGAGAGTACCCGGATATCAGGGTCCTGGGGGGACAGGGGCTTGAGTGTGGGGGGGGAAAGACCGACATCCCCGGTGAAATCTATGTCCATGTTTCTGTAGTATGAGAAAGACAAGGGATTCCATCTGTGCGGTGTGATTGTGTGTGCATGAGTCTTGGGGTTGTTCTGTATCTCTGTATGTCGCATGATGGTGAGTGTGTATGCGTGCGTGCGTGCGTGCGTGCGTGCGCTTTCTTGAGAGGCTCAGAGACAGAGAGACAGAGCCACACACAGGAAGAGACAGACACAGTGAAAGAGAGGGAGAGAGAGAGTAGAGAGAGAGATGTGGGTTTGCCCAGAGATATGGGCCACTGACATTCGACAATGACCGATATCTACAATGCAGAGTCCTGGGAGGACTGGTGCTCGAGGGTGGGGGCGAAAGACCGACGTCCCAGGTGACAAACTAGGTGATGTTTCTACAGTATAAGAAAGATGCTGTATATCTTTTGTGCGGAGTAATTTTGTGTGTTGAGTCTGGGGGTTGTTCTGTATGTGGGTGTATGTCGCGGGATCGTGACAGTGTATGTCTGCGTGTGTGTGTGTGTTTTCTTGAGAGACACAGAGAAAAAGCCACACAGAGAAAGAGACAGACACATTTCAAGAGAGGGAGAGCGAGAGCGAGCGACAGAGAGAGAGACAGACGTGGGCTTGCCCACGAGATATGTGCCACTGACACTGAAAACTGACCAAAGTCTACATTCTCAAAAATCTCTGCGTACCGCACACTTCCAGGAATACTGCTGAGCGTGGCTCAGCAGTAACATTCCGTCCATGCAGTTGGCAAAAGCCTCCGTACGCTCTCGCCCATGTTCCTATAAGGAACAGTCCCGGAGGTATTCTTGAGCAGCACCAAGAAGATAGTGACCTGTATTCTGTGTCCTCCTAGGTGTCGCTAAGGTGAAAAAGCGGCGGCCCCTTCCTGAAAGGAGGCAGCAGGCTGGTGCTGAGGTGAGCTTTCCTGTCTTTCCCTGAAGGAGCACAATTGCTTTCTTAGAGGCTTTCCAATCCACCTCTGTTGTACATATGACAGTCTACATTTTCGAGGATACTGTTGCTTTCCCGGATGGGGACAGTGGTGAGTGGTTGCCTCTTGCCAACGGTCACCTTGGCCAGGGGGACATTGACCACTGGCAGTGCCAAACCTGGTAACAAACAGTGTCCTAGGATCTTTTCCGTCAGCAGCCATCTGTCCTGCTTGGGTGAAGAATTTTGTAGCAGGCATCCTCAGTGGTCCTGAGAGACACATCCCCAGGAGAAACAACTTCTGACAGGCATCCTATTCATTGGCTTTTGTGGCCTTCGACTCAACCGCTGAGTCCCATCTTGTATCGTAAAGACGCAAAGGGAACTGAAGAGTGGTGCCAATAGTGTATGTCATGATCTCACCCTGATGGTGTTTTCTTTCCTAACATTCAGGTGGCCGAAGGAGCACAGGACACGGGTATGTATCCCGGAAACTGTCTCTTGCTGAGAAAAATGTTTAGCTGGTGATGCAGGTGGGGCATTGTTGTTGACTTCAGTCTGGAGAGCTACCCTAATTCCAGAGGCCTGGGAGGACTGGTGCTTGTGAGTGGGGGGGAAGGACCTACGTCCCAGGTGACAAAACTATGGGATGCTTCTACACTAGGAGAAAGATAATGAATTCCTCGAGTGGGGTGTGTTTTTGTGGGCATGAGTCCCGGGGTGGTTCTGTGTGTGTGTGTGTGTGTGTGTGTGTGTGTGTGTGTGTCTGTGTGTCACGTGATGGTGACTGTGAATGTGTGTTGAGTGTGTTTTCTTGGGAGACACACAGACTAAGCCACACAAAATGAGACAGACACACTGCAAGAGAGACAGAGACAGAAAGATACATGTGGGTTTGCCCAGAGAACAGGTGTCACTGACACTGCACAATGATTAATGTCTACATTCTCACACACTCCTCCTACTGCACACCTCAAGGAATACTGCTGTGCACGGCTCAGCAGTAACATTTAGTCCATGCAGGTCACCGAAGCCTCAATATGCTCTGGCCCATGTTCATATCAAGGAACAGTCCCTGAGGTATACTTGAGCAGCACCAACATGGTACTGACAGGTGTTGTGGTCTTTCTAGGTGTCCCCGAGGAGGAAAGACGGCGGCCCCATCCTGTGCCCAGTCAGCAGGCTGTTGCTGAGGTGAGCTTCCTGTCTTTCCTTGAGGAACACAAGTGCTTCCGTAGAGTCTTTGCAATCAACATCTGTTGTAAATGTGACAATGTACCGTTGAGGTGATAATGTTATTTTCCCTGTGGGGAGAAACATGTTGTCAATTTCCATGGTTGTTTCTTGCCAACTGTCCCCTTGGTCAGGGGGACATTTTCCACTGGCAGTGCCAAACCTGCTAGTAAACAGCGTCCTAGGATCTTTTTCGGCAGCCGCACTTTTTCCTTCTGGGGGAACCATTTTGTAGTCTGCATCCTCGGTGTTCTTTAGAGACACATCTCCAGGCAAAACGACTTCTGACAGGCATATTATCTTTGCTTTTGTGGCCTTTGACTCAAACACTGTGTCCCATCCTGAATCCCAAAGTCACCAAGCGAACCGAAGAATGGTACACATACTGTACATCATGATCTCACCCTGATGGTGTTTTCTTTTCTAACATTCAGGTGGCCGTAGGAGCACGAGAAGAAGGTATGTGTCCTGGAAACTGTTTCTTGCTGAGGAAAATGTTTCGGGGGAGGTGTAGGTGGGGCATTCTTGCTGTCTTCCGTCTGGAGAGTACCCGGATATCAGGGTCCTGGGGGGACAGGGGCTTGAGTGTGGGGGGGGAAAGACCGACATCCCCGGTGAAATCTATGTCCATGTTTCTGTAGTATGAGAAAGACAAGGGATTCCATCTGTGCGGTGTGATTGTGTGTGCATGAGTCTTGGGGTTGTTCTGTATCTCTGTATGTCGCATGATGGTGAGTGTGTATGCGTGCGTGCGTGCGTGCGTGCGTGCGCTTTCTTGAGAGGCTCAGAGACAGAGAGACAGAGCCACACACAGGAAGAGACAGACACAGTGAAAGAGAGGGAGAGAGAGAGTAGAGAGAGAGATGTGGGTTTGCCCAGAGATATGGGCCACTGACATTCGACAATGACCGATATCTACAATGCAGAGTCCTGGGAGGACTGGTGCTCGAGGGTGGGGGCGAAAGACCGACGTCCCAGGTGACAAACTAGGTGATGTTTCTACAGTATAAGAAAGATGCTGTATATCTTTTGTGCGGAGTAATTTTGTGTGTTGAGTCTGGGGGTTGTTCTGTATGTGGGTGTATGTCGCGGGATCGTGACAGTGTATGTCTGCGTGTGTGTGTGTGTTTTCTTGAGAGACACAGAGAAAAAGCCACACAGAGAAAGAGACAGACACATTTCAAGAGAGGGAGAGCGAGAGCGAGCGACAGAGAGAGAGACAGACGTGGGCTTGCCCACGAGATATGTGCCACTGACACTGAAAACTGACCAAAGTCTACATTCTCAAAAATCTCTGCGTACCGCACACTTCCAGGAATACTGCTGAGCGTGGCTCAGCAGTAACATTCCGTCCATGCAGTTGGCAAAAGCCTCCGTACGCTCTCGCCCATGTTCCTATAAGGAACAGTCCCGGAGGTATTCTTGAGCAGCACCAAGAAGATAGTGACCTGTATTCTGTGTCCTCCTAGGTGTCGCTAAGGTGAAAAAGCGGCGGCCCCTTCCTGAAAGGAGGCAGCAGGCTGGTGCTGAGGTGAGCTTTCCTGTCTTTCCCTGAAGGAGCACAATTGCTTTCTTAGAGGCTTTCCAATCCACCTCTGTTGTACATATGACAGTCTACATTTTCGAGGATACTGTTGCTTTCCCGGATGGGGACAGTGGTGAGTGGTTGCCTCTTGCCAACGGTCACCTTGGCCAGGGGGACATTGACCACTGGCAGTGCCAAACCTGGTAACAAACAGTGTCCTAGGATCTTTTCCGTCAGCAGCCATCTGTCCTGCTTGGGTGAAGAATTTTGTAGCAGGCATCCTCAGTGGTCCTGAGAGACACATCCCCAGGAGAAACAACTTCTGACAGGCATCCTATTCATTGGCTTTTGTGGCCTTCGACTCAACCGCTGAGTCCCATCTTGTATCGTAAAGACGCAAAGGGAACTGAAGAGTGGTGCCAATAGTGTATGTCATGATCTCACCCTGATGGTGTTTTCTTTCCTAACATTCAGGTGGCCGAAGGAGCACAGGACACGGGTATGTATCCCGGAAACTGTCTCTTGCTGAGAAAAATGTTTAGCTGGTGATGCAGGTGGGGCATTGTTGTTGACTTCAGTCTGGAGAGCTACCCTAATTCCAGAGGCCTGGGAGGACTGGTGCTTGTGAGTGGGGGGGAAGGACCTACGTCCCAGGTGACAAAACTATGGGATGCTTCTACACTAGGAGAAAGATAATGAATTCCTCGAGTGGGGTGTGTTTTTGTGGGCATGAGTCCCGGGGTGGTTCTGTGTGTGTGTGTGTGTGTGTGTGTGTGTGTGTGTGTCTGTGTGTCACGTGATGGTGACTGTGAATGTGTGTTGAGTGTGTTTTCTTGGGAGACACACAGACTAAGCCACACAAAATGAGACAGACACACTGCAAGAGAGACAGAGACAGAAAGATACATGTGGGTTTGCCCAGAGAACAGGTGTCACTGACACTGCACAATGATTAATGTCTACATTCTCACACACTCCTCCTACTGCACACCTCAAGGAATACTGCTGTGCACGGCTCAGCAGTAACATTTAGTCCATGCAGGTCACCGAAGCCTCAATATGCTCTGGCCCATGTTCATATCAAGGAACAGTCCCTGAGGTATACTTGAGCAGCACCAACATGGTACTGACAGGTGTTGTGGTCTTTCTAGGTGTCCCCGAGGAGGAAAGACGGCGGCCCCATCCTGTGCCCAGTCAGCAGGCTGTTGCTGAGGTGAGCTTCCTGTCTTTCCTTGAGGAACACAAGTGCTTCCGTAGAGTCTTTGCAATCAACATCTGTTGTAAATGTGACAATGTACCGTTGAGGTGATAATGTTATTTTCCCTGTGGGGAGAAACATGTTGTCAATTTCCATGGTTGTTTCTTGCCAACTGTCCCCTTGGTCAGGGGGACATTTTCCACTGGCAGTGCCAAACCTGCTAGTAAACAGCGTCCTAGGATCTTTTTCGGCAGCCGCACTTTTTCCTTCTGGGGGAACCATTTTGTAGTCTGCATCCTCGGTGTTCTTTAGAGACACATCTCCAGGCAAAACGACTTCTGACAGGCATATTATCTTTGCTTTTGTGGCCTTTGACTCAAACACTGTGTCCCATCCTGAATCCCAAAGTCACCAAGCGAACCGAAGAATGGTACACATACTGTACATCATGATCTCACCCTGATGGTGTTTTCTTTTCTAACATTCAGGTGGCCGTAGGAGCACGAGAAGAAGGTATGTGTCCTGGAAACTGTTTCTTGCTGAGGAAAATGTTTCGGGGGAGGTGTAGGTGGGGCATTCTTGCTGTCTTCCGTCTGGAGAGTACCCGGATATCAGGGTCCTGGGGGGACAGGGGCTTGAGTGTGGGGGGGGAAAGACCGACATCCCCGGTGAAATCTATGTCCATGTTTCTGTAGTATGAGAAAGACAAGGGATTCCATCTGTGCGGTGTGATTGTGTGTGCATGAGTCTTGGGGTTGTTCTGTATCTCTGTATGTCGCATGATGGTGAGTGTGTATGCGTGCGTGCGTGCGTGCGTGCGTGCGCTTTCTTGAGAGGCTCAGAGACAGAGAGACAGAGCCACACACAGGAAGAGACAGACACAGTGAAAGAGAGGGAGAGAGAGAGTAGAGAGAGAGATGTGGGTTTGCCCAGAGATATGGGCCACTGACATTCGACAATGACCGATATCTACAATGCAGAGTCCTGGGAGGACTGGTGCTCGAGGGTGGGGGCGAAAGACCGACGTCCCAGGTGACAAACTAGGTGATGTTTCTACAGTATAAGAAAGATGCTGTATATCTTTTGTGCGGAGTAATTTTGTGTGTTGAGTCTGGGGGTTGTTCTGTATGTGGGTGTATGTCGCGGGATCGTGACAGTGTATGTCTGCGTGTGTGTGTGTGTTTTCTTGAGAGACACAGAGAAAAAGCCACACAGAGAAAGAGACAGACACATTTCAAGAGAGGGAGAGCGAGAGCGAGCGACAGAGAGAGAGACAGACGTGGGCTTGCCCACGAGATATGTGCCACTGACACTGAAAACTGACCAAAGTCTACATTCTCAAAAATCTCTGCGTACCGCACACTTCCAGGAATACTGCTGAGCGTGGCTCAGCAGTAACATTCCGTCCATGCAGTTGGCAAAAGCCTCCGTACGCTCTCGCCCATGTTCCTATAAGGAACAGTCCCGGAGGTATTCTTGAGCAGCACCAAGAAGATAGTGACCTGTATTCTGTGTCCTCCTAGGTGTCGCTAAGGTGAAAAAGCGGCGGCCCCTTCCTGAAAGGAGGCAGCAGGCTGGTGCTGAGGTGAGCTTTCCTGTCTTTCCCTGAAGGAGCACAATTGCTTTCTTAGAGGCTTTCCAATCCACCTCTGTTGTACATATGACAGTCTACATTTTCGAGGATACTGTTGCTTTCCCGGATGGGGACAGTGGTGAGTGGTTGCCTCTTGCCAACGGTCACCTTGGCCAGGGGGACATTGACCACTGGCAGTGCCAAACCTGGTAACAAACAGTGTCCTAGGATCTTTTCCGTCAGCAGCCATCTGTCCTGCTTGGGTGAAGAATTTTGTAGCAGGCATCCTCAGTGGTCCTGAGAGACACATCCCCAGGAGAAACAACTTCTGACAGGCATCCTATTCATTGGCTTTTGTGGCCTTCGACTCAACCGCTGAGTCCCATCTTGTATCGTAAAGACGCAAAGGGAACTGAAGAGTGGTGCCAATAGTGTATGTCATGATCTCACCCTGATGGTGTTTTCTTTCCTAACATTCAGGTGGCCGAAGGAGCACAGGACACGGGTATGTATCCCGGAAACTGTCTCTTGCTGAGAAAAATGTTTAGCTGGTGATGCAGGTGGGGCATTGTTGTTGACTTCAGTCTGGAGAGCTACCCTAATTCCAGAGGCCTGGGAGGACTGGTGCTTGTGAGTGGGGGGGAAGGACCTACGTCCCAGGTGACAAAACTATGGGATGCTTCTACACTAGGAGAAAGATAATGAATTCCTCGAGTGGGGTGTGTTTTTGTGGGCATGAGTCCCGGGGTGGTTCTGTGTGTGTGTGTGTGTGTGTGTGTGTGTGTGTGTCTGTGTGTCACGTGATGGTGACTGTGAATGTGTGTTGAGTGTGTTTTCTTGGGAGACACACAGACTAAGCCACACAAAATGAGACAGACACACTGCAAGAGAGACAGAGACAGAAAGATACATGTGGGTTTGCCCAGAGAACAGGTGTCACTGACACTGCACAATGATTAATGTCTACATTCTCACACACTCCTCCTACTGCACACCTCAAGGAATACTGCTGTGCACGGCTCAGCAGTAACATTTAGTCCATGCAGGTCACCGAAGCCTCAATATGCTCTGGCCCATGTTCATATCAAGGAACAGTCCCTGAGGTATACTTGAGCAGCACCAACATGGTACTGACAGGTGTTGTGGTCTTTCTAGGTGTCCCCGAGGAGGAAAGACGGCGGCCCCATCCTGTGCCCAGTCAGCAGGCTGTTGCTGAGGTGAGCTTCCTGTCTTTCCTTGAGGAACACAAGTGCTTCCGTAGAGTCTTTGCAATCAACATCTGTTGTAAATGTGACAATGTACCGTTGAGGTGATAATGTTATTTTCCCTGTGGGGAGAAACATGTTGTCAATTTCCATGGTTGTTTCTTGCCAACTGTCCCCTTGGTCAGGGGGACATTTTCCACTGGCAGTGCCAAACCTGCTAGTAAACAGCGTCCTAGGATCTTTTTCGGCAGCCGCACTTTTTCCTTCTGGGGGAACCATTTTGTAGTCTGCATCCTCGGTGTTCTTTAGAGACACATCTCCAGGCAAAACGACTTCTGACAGGCATATTATCTTTGCTTTTGTGGCCTTTGACTCAAACACTGTGTCCCATCCTGAATCCCAAAGTCACCAAGCGAACCGAAGAATGGTACACATACTGTACATCATGATCTCACCCTGATGGTGTTTTCTTTTCTAACATTCAGGTGGCCGTAGGAGCACGAGAAGAAGGTATGTGTCCTGGAAACTGTTTCTTGCTGAGGAAAATGTTTCGGGGGAGGTGTAGGTGGGGCATTCTTGCTGTCTTCCGTCTGGAGAGTACCCGGATATCAGGGTCCTGGGGGGACAGGTGCTTGAGTGTGGGGGGGGAAAGACCGACATCCCCGGTGAAATCTATGTCCATGTTTCTGTAGTATGAGAAAGACAAGGGATTCCATCTGTGCGGTGTGATTGTGTGTGCATGAGTCTTGGGGTTGTTCTGTATCTCTGTATGTCGCATGATGGTGAGTGTGTATGCGTGCGTGCGTGCGTGCGTGCGTGCGCTTTCTTGAGAGGCTCAGAGACAGAGAGACAGAGCCACACACAGGAAGAGACAGACACAGTGAAAGAGAGGGAGAGAGAGAGTAGAGAGAGAGATGTGGGTTTGCCCAGAGATATGGGCCACTGACATTCGACAATGACCGATATCTACAATGCAGAGTCCTGGGAGGACTGGTGCTCGAGGGTGGGGGCGAAAGACCGACGTCCCAGGTGACAAACTAGGTGATGTTTCTACAGTATAAGAAAGATGCTGTATATCTTTTGTGCGGAGTAATTTTGTGTGTTGAGTCTGGGGGTTGTTCTGTATGTGGGTGTATGTCGCGGGATCGTGACAGTGTATGTCTGCGTGTGTGTGTGTGTTTTCTTGAGAGACACAGAGAAAAAGCCACACAGAGAAAGAGACAGACACATTTCAAGAGAGGGAGAGCGAGAGCGAGCGACAGAGAGAGAGACAGACGTGGGCTTGCCCACGAGATATGTGCCACTGACACTGAAAACTGACCAAAGTCTACATTCTCAAAAATCTCTGCGTACCGCACACTTCCAGGAATACTGCTGAGCGTGGCTCAGCAGTAACATTCCGTCCATGCAGTTGGCAAAAGCCTCCGTACGCTCTCGCCCATGTTCCTATAAGGAACAGTCCCGGAGGTATTCTTGAGCAGCACCAAGAAGATAGTGACCTGTATTCTGTGTCCTCCTAGGTGTCGCTAAGGTGAAAAAGCGGCGGCCCCTTCCTGAAAGGAGGCAGCAGGCTGGTGCTGAGGTGAGCTTTCCTGTCTTTCCCTGAAGGAGCACAATTGCTTTCTTAGAGGCTTTCCAATCCACCTCTGTTGTACATATGACAGTCTACATTTTCGAGGATACTGTTGCTTTCCCGGATGGGGACAGTGGTGAGTGGTTGCCTCTTGCCAACGGTCACCTTGGCCAGGGGGACATTGACCACTGGCAGTGCCAAACCTGGTAACAAACAGTGTCCTAGGATCTTTTCCGTCAGCAGCCATCTGTCCTGCTTGGGTGAAGAATTTTGTAGCAGGCATCCTCAGTGGTCCTGAGAGACACATCCCCAGGAGAAACAACTTCTGACAGGCATCCTATTCATTGGCTTTTGTGGCCTTCGACTCAACCGCTGAGTCCCATCTTGTATCGTAAAGACGCAAAGGGAACTGAAGAGTGGTGCCAATAGTGTATGTCATGATCTCACCCTGATGGTGTTTTCTTTCCTAACATTCAGGTGGCCGAAGGAGCACAGGACACGGGTATGTATCCCGGAAACTGTCTCTTGCTGAGAAAAATGTTTAGCTGGTGATGCAGGTGGGGCATTGTTGTTGACTTCAGTCTGGAGAGCTACCCTAATTCCAGAGGCCTGGGAGGACTGGTGCTTGTGAGTGGGGGGGAAGGACCTACGTCCCAGGTGACAAAACTATGGGATGCTTCTACACTAGGAGAAAGATAATGAATTCCTCGAGTGGGGTGTGTTTTTGTGGGCATGAGTCCCGGGGTGGTTCTGTGTGTGTGTGTGTGTGTGTGTGTGTGTGTGTGTGTCTGTGTGTCACGTGATGGTGACTGTGAATGTGTGTTGAGTGTGTTTTCTTGGGAGACACACAGACTAAGCCACACAAAATGAGACAGACACACTGCAAGAGAGACAGAGACAGAAAGATACATGTGGGTTTGCCCAGAGAACAGGTGTCACTGACACTGCACAATGATTAATGTCTACATTCTCACACACTCCTCCTACTGCACACCTCAAGGAATACTGCTGTGCACGGCTCAGCAGTAACATTTAGTCCATGCAGGTCACCGAAGCCTCAATATGCTCTGGCCCATGTTCATATCAAGGAACAGTCCCTGAGGTATACTTGAGCAGCACCAACATGGTACTGACAGGTGTTGTGGTCTTTCTAGGTGTCCCCGAGGAGGAAAGACGGCGGCCCCATCCTGTGCCCAGTCAGCAGGCTGTTGCTGAGGTGAGCTTCCTGTCTTTCCTTGAGGAACACAAGTGCTTCCGTAGAGTCTTTGCAATCAACATCTGTTGTAAATGTGACAATGTACCGTTGAGGTGATAATGTTATTTTCCCTGTGGGGAGAAACATGTTGTCAATTTCCATGGTTGTTTCTTGCCAACTGTCCCCTTGGTCAGGGGGACATTTTCCACTGGCAGTGCCAAACCTGCTAGTAAACAGCGTCCTAGGATCTTTTTCGGCAGCCGCACTTTTTCCTTCTGGGGGAACCATTTTGTAGTCTGCATCCTCGGTGTTCTTTAGAGACACATCTCCAGGCAAAACGACTTCTGACAGGCATATTATCTTTGCTTTTGTGGCCTTTGACTCAAACACTGTGTCCCATCCTGAATCCCAAAGTCACCAAGCGAACCGAAGAATGGTACACATACTGTACATCATGATCTCACCCTGATGGTGTTTTCTTTTCTAACATTCAGGTGGCCGTAGGAGCACGAGAAGAAGGTATGTGTCCTGGAAACTGTTTCTTGCTGAGGAAAATGTTTCGGGGGAGGTGTAGGTGGGGCATTCTTGCTGTCTTCCGTCTGGAGAGTACCCGGATATCAGGGTCCTGGGGGGACAGGTGCTTGAGTGTGGGGGGGGGAAAGACCGACATCCCCGGTGAAATCTATGTCCATGTTTCTGTAGTATGAGAAAGACAAGGGATTCCATCTGTGCGGTGTGATTGTGTGTGCATGAGTCTTGGGGTTGTTCTGTATCTCTGTATGTCGCATGATGGTGAGTGTGTATGCGTGCGTGCGTGCGTGCGTGCGTGCGCTTTCTTGAGAGGCTCAGAGACAGAGAGACAGAGCCACACACAGGAAGAGACAGACACAGTGAAAGAGAGGGAGAGAGAGAGTAGAGAGAGAGATGTGGGTTTGCCCAGAGATATGGGCCACTGACATTCGACAATGACCGATATCTACAATGCAGAGTCCTGGGAGGACTGGTGCTCGAGGGTGGGGGCGAAAGACCGACGTCCCAGGTGACAAACTAGGTGATGTTTCTACAGTATAAGAAAGATGCTGTATATCTTTTGTGCGGAGTAATTTTGTGTGTTGAGTCTGGGGGTTGTTCTGTATGTGGGTGTATGTCGCGGGATCGTGACAGTGTATGTCTGCGTGTGTGTGTGTGTTTTCTTGAGAGACACAGAGAAAAAGCCACACAGAGAAAGAGACAGACACATTTCAAGAGAGGGAGAGCGAGAGCGAGCGACAGAGAGAGAGACAGACGTGGGCTTGCCCACGAGATATGTGCCACTGACACTGAAAACTGACCAAAGTCTACATTCTCAAAAATCTCTGCGTACCGCACACTTCCAGGAATACTGCTGAGCGTGGCTCAGCAGTAACATTCCGTCCATGCAGTTGGCAAAAGCCTCCGTACGCTCTCGCCCATGTTCCTATAAGGAACAGTCCCGGAGGTATTCTTGAGCAGCACCAAGAAGATAGTGACCTGTATTCTGTGTCCTCCTAGGTGTCGCTAAGGTGAAAAAGCGGCGGCCCCTTCCTGAAAGGAGGCAGCAGGCTGGTGCTGAGGTGAGCTTTCCTGTCTTTCCCTGAAGGAGCACAATTGCTTTCTTAGAGGCTTTCCAATCCACCTCTGTTGTACATATGACAGTCTACATTTTCGAGGATACTGTTGCTTTCCCGGATGGGGACAGTGGTGAGTGGTTGCCTCTTGCCAACGGTCACCTTGGCCAGGGGGACATTGACCACTGGCAGTGCCAAACCTGGTAACAAACAGTGTCCTAGGATCTTTTCCGTCAGCAGCCATCTGTCCTGCTTGGGTGAAGAATTTTGTAGCAGGCATCCTCAGTGGTCCTGAGAGACACATCCCCAGGAGAAACAACTTCTGACAGGCATCCTATTCATTGGCTTTTGTGGCCTTCGACTCAACCGCTGAGTCCCATCTTGTATCGTAAAGACGCAAAGGGAACTGAAGAGTGGTGCCAATAGTGTATGTCATGATCTCACCCTGATGGTGTTTTCTTTCCTAACATTCAGGTGGCCGAAGGAGCACAGGACACGGGTATGTATCCCGGAAACTGTCTCTTGCTGAGAAAAATGTTTAGCTGGTGATGCAGGTGGGGCATTGTTGTTGACTTCAGTCTGGAGAGCTACCCTAATTCCAGAGGCCTGGGAGGACTGGTGCTTGTGAGTGGGGGGGAAGGACCTACGTCCCAGGTGACAAAACTATGGGATGCTTCTACACTAGGAGAAAGATAATGAATTCCTCGAGTGGGGTGTGTTTTTGTGGGCATGAGTCCCGGGGTGGTTCTGTGTGTGTGTGTGTGTGTGTGTGTGTGTGTGTGTCTGTGTGTCACGTGATGGTGACTGTGAATGTGTGTTGAGTGTGTTTTCTTGGGAGACACACAGACTAAGCCACACAAAATGAGACAGACACACTGCAAGAGAGACAGAGACAGAAAGATACATGTGGGTTTGCCCAGAGAACAGGTGTCACTGACACTGCACAATGATTAATGTCTACATTCTCACACACTCCTCCTACTGCACACCTCAAGGAATACTGCTGTGCACGGCTCAGCAGTAACATTTAGTCCATGCAGGTCACCGAAGCCTCAATATGCTCTGGCCCATGTTCATATCAAGGAACAGTCCCTGAGGTATACTTGAGCAGCACCAACATGGTACTGACAGGTGTTGTGGTCTTTCTAGGTGTCCCCGAGGAGGAAAGACGGCGGCCCCATCCTGTGCCCAGTCAGCAGGCTGTTGCTGAGGTGAGCTTCCTGTCTTTCCTTGAGGAACACAAGTGCTTCCGTAGAGTCTTTGCAATCAACATCTGTTGTAAATGTGACAATGTACCGTTGAGGTGATAATGTTATTTTCCCTGTGGGGAGAAACATGTTGTCAATTTCCATGGTTGTTTCTTGCCAACTGTCCCCTTGGTCAGGGGGACATTTTCCACTGGCAGTGCCAAACCTGCTAGTAAACAGCGTCCTAGGATCTTTTTCGGCAGCCGCACTTTTTCCTTCTGGGGGAACCATTTTGTAGTCTGCATCCTCGGTGTTCTTTAGAGACACATCTCCAGGCAAAACGACTTCTGACAGGCATATTATCTTTGCTTTTGTGGCCTTTGACTCAAACACTGTGTCCCATCCTGAATCCCAAAGTCACCAAGCGAACCGAAGAATGGTACACATACTGTACATCATGATCTCACCCTGATGGTGTTTTCTTTTCTAACATTCAGGTGGCCGTAGGAGCACGAGAAGAAGGTATGTGTCCTGGAAACTGTTTCTTGCTGAGGAAAATGTTTCGGGGGAGGTGTAGGTGGGGCATTCTTGCTGTCTTCCGTCTGGAGAGTACCCGGATATCAGGGTCCTGGGGGGACAGGTGCTTGAGTGTGGGGGGGGGAAAGACCGACATCCCCGGTGAAATCTATGTCCATGTTTCTGTAGTATGAGAAAGACAAGGGATTCCATCTGTGCGGTGTGATTGTGTGTGCATGAGTCTTGGGGTTGTTCTGTATCTCTGTATGTCGCATGATGGTGAGTGTGTATGCGTGCGTGCGTGCGTGCGTGCGTGCGCTTTCTTGAGAGGCTCAGAGACAGAGAGACAGAGCCACACACAGGAAGAGACAGACACAGTGAAAGAGAGGGAGAGAGAGAGTAGAGAGAGAGATGTGGGTTTGCCCAGAGATATGGGCCACTGACATTCGACAATGACCGATATCTACAATGCAGAGTCCTGGGAGGACTGGTGCTCGAGGGTGGGGGCGAAAGACCGACGTCCCAGGTGACAAACTAGGTGATGTTTCTACAGTATAAGAAAGATGCTGTATATCTTTTGTGCGGAGTAATTTTGTGTGTTGAGTCTGGGGGTTGTTCTGTATGTGGGTGTATGTCGCGGGATCGTGACAGTGTATGTCTGCGTGTGTGTGTGTGTTTTCTTGAGAGACACAGAGAAAAAGCCACACAGAGAAAGAGACAGACACATTTCAAGAGAGGGAGAGCGAGAGCGAGCGACAGAGAGAGAGACAGACGTGGGCTTGCCCACGAGATATGTGCCACTGACACTGAAAACTGACCAAAGTCTACATTCTCAAAAATCTCTGCGTACCGCACACTTCCAGGAATACTGCTGAGCGTGGCTCAGCAGTAACATTCCGTCCATGCAGTTGGCAAAAGCCTCCGTACGCTCTCGCCCATGTTCCTATAAGGAACAGTCCCGGAGGTATTCTTGAGCAGCACCAAGAAGATAGTGACCTGTATTCTGTGTCCTCCTAGGTGTCGCTAAGGTGAAAAAGCGGCGGCCCCTTCCTGAAAGGAGGCAGCAGGCTGGTGCTGAGGTGAGCTTTCCTGTCTTTCCCTGAAGGAGCACAATTGCTTTCTTAGAGGCTTTCCAATCCACCTCTGTTGTACATATGACAGTCTACATTTTCGAGGATACTGTTGCTTTCCCGGATGGGGACAGTGGTGAGTGGTTGCCTCTTGCCAACGGTCACCTTGGCCAGGGGGACATTGACCACTGGCAGTGCCAAACCTGGTAACAAACAGTGTCCTAGGATCTTTTCCGTCAGCAGCCATCTGTCCTGCTTGGGTGAAGAATTTTGTAGCAGGCATCCTCAGTGGTCCTGAGAGACACATCCCCAGGAGAAACAACTTCTGACAGGCATCCTATTCATTGGCTTTTGTGGCCTTCGACTCAACCGCTGAGTCCCATCTTGTATCGTAAAGACGCAAAGGGAACTGAAGAGTGGTGCCAATAGTGTATGTCATGATCTCACCCTGATGGTGTTTTCTTTCCTAACATTCAGGTGGCCGAAGGAGCACAGGACACGGGTATGTATCCCGGAAACTGTCTCTTGCTGAGAAAAATGTTTAGCTGGTGATGCAGGTGGGGCATTGTTGTTGACTTCAGTCTGGAGAGCTACCCTAATTCCAGAGGCCTGGGAGGACTGGTGCTTGTGAGTGGGGGGGAAGGACCTACGTCCCAGGTGACAAAACTATGGGATGCTTCTACACTAGGAGAAAGATAATGAATTCCTCGAGTGGGGTGTGTTTTTGTGGGCATGAGTCCCGGGGTGGTTCTGTGTGTGTGTGTGTGTGTGTGTGTGTGTGTGTCTGTGTGTCACGTGATGGTGACTGTGAATGTGTGTTGAGTGTGTTTTCTTGGGAGACACACAGACTAAGCCACACAAAATGAGACAGACACACTGCAAGAGAGACAGAGACAGAAAGATACATGTGGGTTTGCCCAGAGAACAGGTGTCACTGACACTGCACAATGATTAATGTCTACATTCTCACACACTCCTCCTACTGCACACCTCAAGGAATACTGCTGTGCACGGCTCAGCAGTAACATTTAGTCCATGCAGGTCACCGAAGCCTCAATATGCTCTGGCCCATGTTCATATCAAGGAACAGTCCCTGAGGTATACTTGAGCAGCACCAACATGGTACTGACAGGTGTTGTGGTCTTTCTAGGTGTCCCCGAGGAGGAAAGACGGCGGCCCCATCCTGTGCCCAGTCAGCAGGCTGTTGCTGAGGTGAGCTTCCTGTCTTTCCTTGAGGAACACAAGTGCTTCCGTAGAGTCTTTGCAATCAACATCTGTTGTAAATGTGACAATGTACCGTTGAGGTGATAATGTTATTTTCCCTGTGGGGAGAAACATGTTGTCAATTTCCATGGTTGTTTCTTGCCAACTGTCCCCTTGGTCAGGGGGACATTTTCCACTGGCAGTGCCAAACCTGCTAGTAAACAGCGTCCTAGGATCTTTTTCGGCAGCCGCACTTTTTCCTTCTGGGGGAACCATTTTGTAGTCTGCATCCTCGGTGTTCTTTAGAGACACATCTCCAGGCAAAACGACTTCTGACAGGCATATTATCTTTGCTTTTGTGGCCTTTGACTCAAACACTGTGTCCCATCCTGAATCCCAAAGTCACCAAGCGAACCGAAGAATGGTACACATACTGTACATCATGATCTCACCCTGATGGTGTTTTCTTTTCTAACATTCAGGTGGCCGTAGGAGCACGAGAAGAAGGTATGTGTCCTGGAAACTGTTTCTTGCTGAGGAAAATGTTTCGGGGGAGGTGTAGGTGGGGCATTCTTGCTGTCTTCCGTCTGGAGAGTACCCGGATATCAGGGTCCTGGGGGGACAGGTGCTTGAGTGTGGGGGGGGGAAAGACCGACATCCCCGGTGAAATCTATGTCCATGTTTCTGTAGTATGAGAAAGACAAGGGATTCCATCTGTGCGGTGTGATTGTGTGTGCATGAGTCTTGGGGTTGTTCTGTATCTCTGTATGTCGCATGATGGTGAGTGTGTATGCGTGCGTGCGTGCGTGCGTGCGTGCGCTTTCTTGAGAGGCTCAGAGACAGAGAGACAGAGCCACACACAGGAAGAGACAGACACAGTGAAAGAGAGGGAGAGAGAGAGTAGAGAGAGAGATGTGGGTTTGCCCAGAGATATGGGCCACTGACATTCGACAATGACCGATATCTACAATGCAGAGTCCTGGGAGGACTGGTGCTCGAGGGTGGGGGCGAAAGACCGACGTCCCAGGTGACAAACTAGGTGATGTTTCTACAGTATAAGAAAGATGCTGTATATCTTTTGTGCGGAGTAATTTTGTGTGTTGAGTCTGGGGGTTGTTCTGTATGTGGGTGTATGTCGCGGGATCGTGACAGTGTATGTCTGCGTGTGTGTGTGTGTTTTCTTGAGAGACACAGAGAAAAAGCCACACAGAGAAAGAGACAGACACATTTCAAGAGAGGGAGAGCGAGAGCGAGCGACAGAGAGAGAGACAGACGTGGGCTTGCCCACGAGATATGTGCCACTGACACTGAAAACTGACCAAAGTCTACATTCTCAAAAATCTCTGCGTACCGCACACTTCCAGGAATACTGCTGAGCGTGGCTCAGCAGTAACATTCCGTCCATGCAGTTGGCAAAAGCCTCCGTACGCTCTCGCCCATGTTCCTATAAGGAACAGTCCCGGAGGTATTCTTGAGCAGCACCAAGAAGATAGTGACCTGTATTCTGTGTCCTCCTAGGTGTCGCTAAGGTGAAAAAGCGGCGGCCCCTTCCTGAAAGGAGGCAGCAGGCTGGTGCTGAGGTGAGCTTTCCTGTCTTTCCCTGAAGGAGCACAATTGCTTTCTTAGAGGCTTTCCAATCCACCTCTGTTGTACATATGACAGTCTACATTTTCGAGGATACTGTTGCTTTCCCGGATGGGGACAGTGGTGAGTGGTTGCCTCTTGCCAACGGTCACCTTGGCCAGGGGGACATTGACCACTGGCAGTGCCAAACCTGGTAACAAACAGTGTCCTAGGATCTTTTCCGTCAGCAGCCATCTGTCCTGCTTGGGTGAAGAATTTTGTAGCAGGCATCCTCAGTGGTCCTGAGAGACACATCCCCAGGAGAAACAACTTCTGACAGGCATCCTATTCATTGGCTTTTGTGGCCTTCGACTCAACCGCTGAGTCCCATCTTGTATCGTAAAGACGCAAAGGGAACTGAAGAGTGGTGCCAATAGTGTATGTCATGATCTCACCCTGATGGTGTTTTCTTTCCTAACATTCAGGTGGCCGAAGGAGCACAGGACACGGGTATGTATCCCGGAAACTGTCTCTTGCTGAGAAAAATGTTTAGCTGGTGATGCAGGTGGGGCATTGTTGTTGACTTCAGTCTGGAGAGCTACCCTAATTCCAGAGGCCTGGGAGGACTGGTGCTTGTGAGTGGGGGGGAAGGACCTACGTCCCAGGTGACAAAACTATGGGATGCTTCTACACTAGGAGAAAGATAATGAATTCCTCGAGTGGGGTGTGTTTTTGTGGGCATGAGTCCCGGGGTGGTTCTGTGTGTGTGTGTGTGTGTGTGTGTGTGTGTGTGTCTGTGTGTCACGTGATGGTGACTGTGAATGTGTGTTGAGTGTGTTTTCTTGGGAGACACACAGACTAAGCCACACAAAATGAGACAGACACACTGCAAGAGAGACAGAGACAGAAAGATACATGTGGGTTTGCCCAGAGAACAGGTGTCACTGACACTGCACAATGATTAATGTCTACATTCTCACACACTCCTCCTACTGCACACCTCAAGGAATACTGCTGTGCACGGCTCAGCAGTAACATTTAGTCCATGCAGGTCACCGAAGCCTCAATATGCTCTGGCCCATGTTCATATCAAGGAACAGTCCCTGAGGTATACTTGAGCAGCACCAACATGGTACTGACAGGTGTTGTGGTCTTTCTAGGTGTCCCCGAGGAGGAAAGACGGCGGCCCCATCCTGTGCCCAGTCAGCAGGCTGTTGCTGAGGTGAGCTTCCTGTCTTTCCTTGAGGAACACAAGTGCTTCCGTAGAGTCTTTGCAATCAACATCTGTTGTAAATGTGACAATGTACCGTTGAGGTGATAATGTTATTTTCCCTGTGGGGAGAAACATGTTGTCAATTTCCATGGTTGTTTCTTGCCAACTGTCCCCTTGGTCAGGGGGACATTTTCCACTGGCAGTGCCAAACCTGCTAGTAAACAGCGTCCTAGGATCTTTTTCGGCAGCCGCACTTTTTCCTTCTGGGGGAACCATTTTGTAGTCTGCATCCTCGGTGTTCTTTAGAGACACATCTCCAGGCAAAACGACTTCTGACAGGCATATTATCTTTGCTTTTGTGG
Organism: Prionailurus bengalensis; assembly: GCF_016509475.1. Lineage (NCBI taxonomy): Eukaryota > Metazoa > Chordata > Mammalia > Carnivora > Felidae > Prionailurus > Prionailurus bengalensis. The sequence goes on from NW_025091155.1 coordinate 88,277, forward strand.
CCTTTGACTCAAACACTGTGTCCCATCCTGAATCCCAAAGTCACCAAGCGAACCGAAGAATGGTACACATACTGTACATCATGATCTCACCCTGATGGTGTTTTCTTTTCTAACATTCAGGTGGCCGTAGGAGCACGAGAAGAAGGTATGTGTCCTGGAAACTGTTTCTTGCTGAGGAAAATGTTTCGGGGGAGGTGTAGGTGGGGCATTCTTGCTGTCTTCCGTCTGGAGAGTACCCGGATATCAGGGTCCTGGGGGGACAGGTGCTTGAGTGTGGGGGGGGGAAAGACCGACATCCCCGGTGAAATCTATGTCCATGTTTCTGTAGTATGAGAAAGACAAGGGATTCCATCTGTGCGGTGTGATTGTGTGTGCATGAGTCTTGGGGTTGTTCTGTATCTCTGTATGTCGCATGATGGTGAGTGTGTATGCGTGCGTGCGTGCGTGCGTGCGTGCGCTTTCTTGAGAGGCTCAGAGACAGAGAGACAGAGCCACACACAGGAAGAGACAGACACAGTGAAAGAGAGGGAGAGAGAGAGTAGAGAGAGAGATGTGGGTTTGCCCAGAGATATGGGCCACTGACATTCGACAATGACCGATATCTACAATGCAGAGTCCTGGGAGGACTGGTGCTCGAGGGTGGGGGCGAAAGACCGACGTCCCAGGTGACAAACTAGGTGATGTTTCTACAGTATAAGAAAGATGCTGTATATCTTTTGTGCGGAGTAATTTTGTGTGTTGAGTCTGGGGGTTGTTCTGTATGTGGGTGTATGTCGCGGGATCGTGACAGTGTATGTCTGCGTGTGTGTGTGTGTTTTCTTGAGAGACACAGAGAAAAAGCCACACAGAGAAAGAGACAGACACATTTCAAGAGAGGGAGAGCGAGAGCGAGCGACAGAGAGAGAGACAGACGTGGGCTTGCCCACGAGATATGTGCCACTGACACTGAAAACTGACCAAAGTCTACATTCTCAAAAATCTCTGCGTACCGCACACTTCCAGGAATACTGCTGAGCGTGGCTCAGCAGTAACATTCCGTCCATGCAGTTGGCAAAAGCCTCCGTACGCTCTCGCCCATGTTCCTATAAGGAACAGTCCCGGAGGTATTCTTGAGCAGCACCAAGAAGATAGTGACCTGTATTCTGTGTCCTCCTAGGTGTCGCTAAGGTGAAAAAGCGGCGGCCCCTTCCTGAAAGGAGGCAGCAGGCTGGTGCTGAGGTGAGCTTTCCTGTCTTTCCCTGAAGGAGCACAATTGCTTTCTTAGAGGCTTTCCAATCCACCTCTGTTGTACATATGACAGTCTACATTTTCGAGGATACTGTTGCTTTCCCGGATGGGGACAGTGGTGAGTGGTTGCCTCTTGCCAACGGTCACCTTGGCCAGGGGGACATTGACCACTGGCAGTGCCAAACCTGGTAACAAACAGTGTCCTAGGATCTTTTCCGTCAGCAGCCATCTGTCCTGCTTGGGTGAAGAATTTTGTAGCAGGCATCCTCAGTGGTCCTGAGAGACACATCCCCAGGAGAAACAACTTCTGACAGGCATCCTATTCATTGGCTTTTGTGGCCTTCGACTCAACCGCTGAGTCCCATCTTGTATCGTAAAGACGCAAAGGGAACTGAAGAGTGGTGCCAATAGTGTATGTCATGATCTCACCCTGATGGTGTTTTCTTTCCTAACATTCAGGTGGCCGAAGGAGCACAGGACACGGGTATGTATCCCGGAAACTGTCTCTTGCTGAGAAAAATGTTTAGCTGGTGATGCAGGTGGGGCATTGTTGTTGACTTCAGTCTGGAGAGCTACCCTAATTCCAGAGGCCTGGGAGGACTGGTGCTTGTGAGTGGGGGGGAAGGACCTACGTCCCAGGTGACAAAACTATGGGATGCTTCTACACTAGGAGAAAGATAATGAATTCCTCGAGTGGGGTGTGTTTTTGTGGGCATGAGTCCCGGGGTGGTTCTGTGTGTGTGTGTGTGTGTGTGTGTGTGTGTGTGTCTGTGTGTCACGTGATGGTGACTGTGAATGTGTGTTGAGTGTGTTTTCTTGGGAGACACACAGACTAAGCCACACAAAATGAGACAGACACACTGCAAGAGAGACAGAGACAGAAAGATACATGTGGGTTTGCCCAGAGAACAGGTGTCACTGACACTGCACAATGATTAATGTCTACATTCTCACACACTCCTCCTACTGCACACCTCAAGGAATACTGCTGTGCACGGCTCAGCAGTAACATTTAGTCCATGCAGGTCACCGAAGCCTCAATATGCTCTGGCCCATGTTCATATCAAGGAACAGTCCCTGAGGTATACTTGAGCAGCACCAACATGGTACTGACAGGTGTTGTGGTCTTTCTAGGTGTCCCCGAGGAGGAAAGACGGCGGCCCCATCCTGTGCCCAGTCAGCAGGCTGTTGCTGAGGTGAGCTTCCTGTCTTTCCTTGAGGAACACAAGTGCTTCCGTAGAGTCTTTGCAATCAACATCTGTTGTAAATGTGACAATGTACCGTTGAGGTGATAATGTTATTTTCCCTGTGGGGAGAAACATGTTGTCAATTTCCATGGTTGTTTCTTGCCAACTGTCCCCTTGGTCAGGGGGACATTTTCCACTGGCAGTGCCAAACCTGCTAGTAAACAGCGTCCTAGGATCTTTTTCGGCAGCCGCACTTTTTCCTTCTGGGGGAACCATTTTGTAGTCTGCATCCTCGGTGTTCTTTAGAGACACATCTCCAGGCAAAACGACTTCTGACAGGCATATTATCTTTGCTTTTGTGGCCTTTGACTCAAACACTGTGTCCCATCCTGAATCCCAAAGTCACCAAGCGAACCGAAGAATGGTACACATACTGTACATCATGATCTCACCCTGATGGTGTTTTCTTTTCTAACATTCAGGTGGCCGTAGGAGCACGAGAAGAAGGTATGTGTCCTGGAAACTGTTTCTTGCTGAGGAAAATGTTTCGGGGGAGGTGTAGGTGGGGCATTCTTGCTGTCTTCCGTCTGGAGAGTACCCGGATATCAGGGTCCTGGGGGGACAGGTGCTTGAGTGTGGGGGGGGGAAAGACCGACATCCCCGGTGAAATCTATGTCCATGTTTCTGTAGTATGAGAAAGACAAGGGATTCCATCTGTGCGGTGTGATTGTGTGTGCATGAGTCTTGGGGTTGTTCTGTATCTCTGTATGTCGCATGATGGTGAGTGTGTATGCGTGCGTGCGTGCGTGCGTGCGTGCGCTTTCTTGAGAGGCTCAGAGACAGAGAGACAGAGCCACACACAGGAAGAGACAGACACAGTGAAAGAGAGGGAGAGAGAGAGTAGAGAGAGAGATGTGGGTTTGCCCAGAGATATGGGCCACTGACATTCGACAATGACCGATATCTACAATGCAGAGTCCTGGGAGGACTGGTGCTCGAGGGTGGGGGCGAAAGACCGACGTCCCAGGTGACAAACTAGGTGATGTTTCTACAGTATAAGAAAGATGCTGTATATCTTTTGTGCGGAGTAATTTTGTGTGTTGAGTCTGGGGGTTGTTCTGTATGTGGGTGTATGTCGCGGGATCGTGACAGTGTATGTCTGCGTGTGTGTGTGTGTTTTCTTGAGAGACACAGAGAAAAAGCCACACAGAGAAAGAGACAGACACATTTCAAGAGAGGGAGAGCGAGAGCGAGCGACAGAGAGAGAGACAGACGTGGGCTTGCCCACGAGATATGTGCCACTGACACTGAAAACTGACCAAAGTCTACATTCTCAAAAATCTCTGCGTACCGCACACTTCCAGGAATACTGCTGAGCGTGGCTCAGCAGTAACATTCCGTCCATGCAGTTGGCAAAAGCCTCCGTACGCTCTCGCCCATGTTCCTATAAGGAACAGTCCCGGAGGTATTCTTGAGCAGCACCAAGAAGATAGTGACCTGTATTCTGTGTCCTCCTAGGTGTCGCTAAGGTGAAAAAGCGGCGGCCCCTTCCTGAAAGGAGGCAGCAGGCTGGTGCTGAGGTGAGCTTTCCTGTCTTTCCCTGAAGGAGCACAATTGCTTTCTTAGAGGCTTTCCAATCCACCTCTGTTGTACATATGACAGTCTACATTTTCGAGGATACTGTTGCTTTCCCGGATGGGGACAGTGGTGAGTGGTTGCCTCTTGCCAACGGTCACCTTGGCCAGGGGGACATTGACCACTGGCAGTGCCAAACCTGGTAACAAACAGTGTCCTAGGATCTTTTCCGTCAGCAGCCATCTGTCCTGCTTGGGTGAAGAATTTTGTAGCAGGCATCCTCAGTGGTCCTGAGAGACACATCCCCAGGAGAAACAACTTCTGACAGGCATCCTATTCATTGGCTTTTGTGGCCTTCGACTCAACCGCTGAGTCCCATCTTGTATCGTAAAGACGCAAAGGGAACTGAAGAGTGGTGCCAATAGTGTATGTCATGATCTCACCCTGATGGTGTTTTCTTTCCTAACATTCAGGTGGCCGAAGGAGCACAGGACACGGGTATGTATCCCGGAAACTGTCTCTTGCTGAGAAAAATGTTTAGCTGGTGATGCAGGTGGGGCATTGTTGTTGACTTCAGTCTGGAGAGCTACCCTAATTCCAGAGGCCTGGGAGGACTGGTGCTTGTGAGTGGGGGGGAAGGACCTACGTCCCAGGTGACAAAACTATGGGATGCTTCTACACTAGGAGAAAGATAATGAATTCCTCGAGTGGGGTGTGTTTTTGTGGGCATGAGTCCCGGGGTGGTTCTGTGTGTGTGTGTGTGTGTGTGTGTGTGTGTGTGTGTCTGTGTGTCACGTGATGGTGACTGTGAATGTGTGTTGAGTGTGTTTTCTTGGGAGACACACAGACTAAGCCACACAAAATGAGACAGACACACTGCAAGAGAGACAGAGACAGAAAGATACATGTGGGTTTGCCCAGAGAACAGGTGTCACTGACACTGCACAATGATTAATGTCTACATTCTCACACACTCCTCCTACTGCACACCTCAAGGAATACTGCTGTGCACGGCTCAGCAGTAACATTTAGTCCATGCAGGTCACCGAAGCCTCAATATGCTCTGGCCCATGTTCATATCAAGGAACAGTCCCTGAGGTATACTTGAGCAGCACCAACATGGTACTGACAGGTGTTGTGGTCTTTCTAGGTGTCCCCGAGGAGGAAAGACGGCGGCCCCATCCTGTGCCCAGTCAGCAGGCTGTTGCTGAGGTGAGCTTCCTGTCTTTCCTTGAGGAACACAAGTGCTTCCGTAGAGTCTTTGCAATCAACATCTGTTGTAAATGTGACAATGTACCGTTGAGGTGATAATGTTATTTTCCCTGTGGGGAGAAACATGTTGTCAATTTCCATGGTTGTTTCTTGCCAACTGTCCCCTTGGTCAGGGGGACATTTTCCACTGGCAGTGCCAAACCTGCTAGTAAACAGCGTCCTAGGATCTTTTTCGGCAGCCGCACTTTTTCCTTCTGGGGGAACCATTTTGTAGTCTGCATCCTCGGTGTTCTTTAGAGACACATCTCCAGGCAAAACGACTTCTGACAGGCATATTATCTTTGCTTTTGTGGCCTTTGACTCAAACACTGTGTCCCATCCTGAATCCCAAAGTCACCAAGCGAACCGAAGAATGGTACACATACTGTACATCATGATCTCACCCTGATGGTGTTTTCTTTTCTAACATTCAGGTGGCCGTAGGAGCACGAGAAGAAGGTATGTGTCCTGGAAACTGTTTCTTGCTGAGGAAAATGTTTCGGGGGAGGTGTAGGTGGGGCATTCTTGCTGTCTTCCGTCTGGAGAGTACCCGGATATCAGGGTCCTGGGGGGACAGGTGCTTGAGTGTGGGGGGGGGAAAGACCGACATCCCCGGTGAAATCTATGTCCATGTTTCTGTAGTATGAGAAAGACAAGGGATTCCATCTGTGCGGTGTGATTGTGTGTGCATGAGTCTTGGGGTTGTTCTGTATCTCTGTATGTCGCATGATGGTGAGTGTGTATGCGTGCGTGCGTGCGTGCGTGCGTGCGCTTTCTTGAGAGGCTCAGAGACAGAGAGACAGAGCCACACACAGGAAGAGACAGACACAGTGAAAGAGAGGGAGAGAGAGAGTAGAGAGAGAGATGTGGGTTTGCCCAGAGATATGGGCCACTGACATTCGACAATGACCGATATCTACAATGCAGAGTCCTGGGAGGACTGGTGCTCGAGGGTGGGGGCGAAAGACCGACGTCCCAGGTGACAAACTAGGTGATGTTTCTACAGTATAAGAAAGATGCTGTATATCTTTTGTGCGGAGTAATTTTGTGTGTTGAGTCTGGGGGTTGTTCTGTATGTGGGTGTATGTCGCGGGATCGTGACAGTGTATGTCTGCGTGTGTGTGTGTGTTTTCTTGAGAGACACAGAGAAAAAGCCACACAGAGAAAGAGACAGACACATTTCAAGAGAGGGAGAGCGAGAGCGAGCGACAGAGAGAGAGACAGACGTGGGCTTGCCCACGAGATATGTGCCACTGACACTGAAAACTGACCAAAGTCTACATTCTCAAAAATCTCTGCGTACCGCACACTTCCAGGAATACTGCTGAGCGTGGCTCAGCAGTAACATTCCGTCCATGCAGTTGGCAAAAGCCTCCGTACGCTCTCGCCCATGTTCCTATAAGGAACAGTCCCGGAGGTATTCTTGAGCAGCACCAAGAAGATAGTGACCTGTATTCTGTGTCCTCCTAGGTGTCGCTAAGGTGAAAAAGCGGCGGCCCCTTCCTGAAAGGAGGCAGCAGGCTGGTGCTGAGGTGAGCTTTCCTGTCTTTCCCTGAAGGAGCACAATTGCTTTCTTAGAGGCTTTCCAATCCACCTCTGTTGTACATATGACAGTCTACATTTTCGAGGATACTGTTGCTTTCCCGGATGGGGACAGTGGTGAGTGGTTGCCTCTTGCCAACGGTCACCTTGGCCAGGGGGACATTGACCACTGGCAGTGCCAAACCTGGTAACAAACAGTGTCCTAGGATCTTTTCCGTCAGCAGCCATCTGTCCTGCTTGGGTGAAGAATTTTGTAGCAGGCATCCTCAGTGGTCCTGAGAGACACATCCCCAGGAGAAACAACTTCTGACAGGCATCCTATTCATTGGCTTTTGTGGCCTTCGACTCAACCGCTGAGTCCCATCTTGTATCGTAAAGACGCAAAGGGAACTGAAGAGTGGTGCCAATAGTGTATGTCATGATCTCACCCTGATGGTGTTTTCTTTCCTAACATTCAGGTGGCCGAAGGAGCACAGGACACGGGTATGTATCCCGGAAACTGTCTCTTGCTGAGAAAAATGTTTAGCTGGTGATGCAGGTGGGGCATTGTTGTTGACTTCAGTCTGGAGAGCTACCCTAATTCCAGAGGCCTGGGAGGACTGGTGCTTGTGAGTGGGGGGGAAGGACCTACGTCCCAGGTGACAAAACTATGGGATGCTTCTACACTAGGAGAAAGATAATGAATTCCTCGAGTGGGGTGTGTTTTTGTGGGCATGAGTCCCGGGGTGTGTGTGTGTGTGTGTGTGTGTGTGTGTGTGTCTGTGTGTCACGTGATGGTGACTGTGAATGTGTGTTGAGTGTGTTTTCTTGGGAGACACACAGACTAAGCCACACAAAATGAGACAGACACACTGCAAGAGAGACAGAGACAGAAAGATACATGTGGGTTTGCCCAGAGAACAGGTGTCACTGACACTGCACAATGATTAATGTCTACATTCTCACACACTCCTCCTACTGCACACCTCAAGGAATACTGCTGTGCACGGCTCAGCAGTAACATTTAGTCCATGCAGGTCACCGAAGCCTCAATATGCTCTGGCCCATGTTCATATCAAGGAACAGTCCCTGAGGTATACTTGAGCAGCACCAACATGGTACTGACAGGTGTTGTGGTCTTTCTAGGTGTCCCCGAGGAGGAAAGACGGCGGCCCCATCCTGTGCCCAGTCAGCAGGCTGTTGCTGAGGTGAGCTTCCTGTCTTTCCTTGAGGAACACAAGTGCTTCCGTAGAGTCTTTGCAATCAACATCTGTTGTAAATGTGACAATGTACCGTTGAGGTGATAATGTTATTTTCCCTGTGGGGAGAAACATGTTGTCAATTTCCATGGTTGTTTCTTGCCAACTGTCCCCTTGGTCAGGGGGACATTTTCCACTGGCAGTGCCAAACCTGCTAGTAAACAGCGTCCTAGGATCTTTTTCGGCAGCCGCACTTTTTCCTTCTGGGGGAACCATTTTGTAGTCTGCATCCTCGGTGTTCTTTAGAGACACATCTCCAGGCAAAACGACTTCTGACAGGCATATTATCTTTGCTTTTGTGGCCTTTGACTCAAACACTGTGTCCCATCCTGAATCCCAAAGTCACCAAGCGAACCGAAGAATGGTACACATACTGTACATCATGATCTCACCCTGATGGTGTTTTCTTTTCTAACATTCAGGTGGCCGTAGGAGCACGAGAAGAAGGTATGTGTCCTGGAAACTGTTTCTTGCTGAGGAAAATGTTTCGGGGGAGGTGTAGGTGGGGCATTCTTGCTGTCTTCCGTCTGGAGAGTACCCGGATATCAGGGTCCTGGGGGGACAGGTGCTTGAGTGTGGGGGGGGAAAGACCGACATCCCCGGTGAAATCTATGTCCATGTTTCTGTAGTATGAGAAAGACAAGGGATTCCATCTGTGCGGTGTGATTGTGTGTGCATGAGTCTTGGGGTTGTTCTGTATCTCTGTATGTCGCATGATGGTGAGTGTGTATGCGTGCGTGCGTGCGTGCGTGCGTGCGCTTTCTTGAGAGGCTCAGAGACAGAGAGACAGAGCCACACACAGGAAGAGACAGACACAGTGAAAGAGAGGGAGAGAGAGAGTAGAGAGAGAGATGTGGGTTTGCCCAGAGATATGGGCCACTGACATTCGACAATGACCGATATCTACAATGCAGAGTCCTGGGAGGACTGGTGCTCGAGGGTGGGGGCGAAAGACCGACGTCCCAGGTGACAAACTAGGTGATGTTTCTACAGTATAAGAAAGATGCTGTATATCTTTTGTGCGGAGTAATTTTGTGTGTTGAGTCTGGGGGTTGTTCTGTATGTGGGTGTATGTCGCGGGATCGTGACAGTGTATGTCTGCGTGTGTGTGTGTGTTTTCTTGAGAGACACAGAGAAAAAGCCACACAGAGAAAGAGACAGACACATTTCAAGAGAGGGAGAGCGAGAGCGAGCGACAGAGAGAGAGACAGACGTGGGCTTGCCCACGAGATATGTGCCACTGACACTGAAAACTGACCAAAGTCTACATTCTCAAAAATCTCTGCGTACCGCACACTTCCAGGAATACTGCTGAGCGTGGCTCAGCAGTAACATTCCGTCCATGCAGTTGGCAAAAGCCTCCGTACGCTCTCGCCCATGTTCCTATAAGGAACAGTCCCGGAGGTATTCTTGAGCAGCACCAAGAAGATAGTGACCTGTATTCTGTGTCCTCCTAGGTGTCGCTAAGGTGAAAAAGCGGCGGCCCCTTCCTGAAAGGAGGCAGCAGGCTGGTGCTGAGGTGAGCTTTCCTGTCTTTCCCTGAAGGAGCACAATTGCTTTCTTAGAGGCTTTCCAATCCACCTCTGTTGTACATATGACAGTCTACATTTTCGAGGATACTGTTGCTTTCCCGGATGGGGACAGTGGTGAGTGGTTGCCTCTTGCCAACGGTCACCTTGGCCAGGGGGACATTGACCACTGGCAGTGCCAAACCTGGTAACAAACAGTGTCCTAGGATCTTTTCCGTCAGCAGCCATCTGTCCTGCTTGGGTGAAGAATTTTGTAGCAGGCATCCTCAGTGGTCCTGAGAGACACATCCCCAGGAGAAACAACTTCTGACAGGCATCCTATTCATTGGCTTTTGTGGCCTTCGACTCAACCGCTGAGTCCCATCTTGTATCGTAAAGACGCAAAGGGAACTGAAGAGTGGTGCCAATAGTGTATGTCATGATCTCACCCTGATGGTGTTTTCTTTCCTAACATTCAGGTGGCCGAAGGAGCACAGGACACGGGTATGTATCCCGGAAACTGTCTCTTGCTGAGAAAAATGTTTAGCTGGTGATGCAGGTGGGGCATTGTTGTTGACTTCAGTCTGGAGAGCTACCCTAATTCCAGAGGCCTGGGAGGACTGGTGCTTGTGAGTGGGGGGGAAGGACCTACGTCCCAGGTGACAAAACTATGGGATGCTTCTACACTAGGAGAAAGATAATGAATTCCTCGAGTGGGGTGTGTTTTTGTGGGCATGAGTCCCGGGGTGGTTCTGTGTGTGTGTGTGTGTGTGTGTGTGTGTGTGTGTCTGTGTGTCACGTGATGGTGACTGTGAATGTGTGTTGAGTGTGTTTTCTTGGGAGACACACAGACTAAGCCACACAAAATGAGACAGACACACTGCAAGAGAGACAGAGACAGAAAGATACATGTGGGTTTGCCCAGAGAACAGGTGTCACTGACACTGCACAATGATTAATGTCTACATTCTCACACACTCCTCCTACTGCACACCTCAAGGAATACTGCTGTGCACGGCTCAGCAGTAACATTTAGTCCATGCAGGTCACCGAAGCCTCAATATGCTCTGGCCCATGTTCATATCAAGGAACAGTCCCTGAGGTATACTTGAGCAGCACCAACATGGTACTGACAGGTGTTGTGGTCTTTCTAGGTGTCCCCGAGGAGGAAAGACGGCGGCCCCATCCTGTGCCCAGTCAGCAGGCTGTTGCTGAGGTGAGCTTCCTGTCTTTCCTTGAGGAACACAAGTGCTTCCGTAGAGTCTTTGCAATCAACATCTGTTGTAAATGTGACAATGTACCGTTGAGGTGATAATGTTATTTTCCCTGTGGGGAGAAACATGTTGTCAATTTCCATGGTTGTTTCTTGCCAACTGTCCCCTTGGTCAGGGGGACATTTTCCACTGGCAGTGCCAAACCTGCTAGTAAACAGCGTCCTAGGATCTTTTTCGGCAGCCGCACTTTTTCCTTCTGGGGGAACCATTTTGTAGTCTGCATCCTCGGTGTTCTTTAGAGACACATCTCCAGGCAAAACGACTTCTGACAGGCATATTATCTTTGCTTTTGTGGCCTTTGACTCAAACACTGTGTCCCATCCTGAATCCCAAAGTCACCAAGCGAACCGAAGAATGGTACACATACTGTACATCATGATCTCACCCTGATGGTGTTTTCTTTTCTAACATTCAGGTGGCCGTAGGAGCACGAGAAGAAGGTATGTGTCCTGGAAACTGTTTCTTGCTGAGGAAAATGTTTCGGGGGAGGTGTAGGTGGGGCATTCTTGCTGTCTTCCGTCTGGAGAGTACCCGGATATCAGGGTCCTGGGGGGACAGGTGCTTGAGTGTGGGGGGGGGAAAGACCGACATCCCCGGTGAAATCTATGTCCATGTTTCTGTAGTATGAGAAAGACAAGGGATTCCATCTGTGCGGTGTGATTGTGTGTGCATGAGTCTTGGGGTTGTTCTGTATCTCTGTATGTCGCATGATGGTGAGTGTGTATGCGTGCGTGCGTGCGTGCGTGCGTGCGCTTTCTTGAGAGGCTCAGAGACAGAGAGACAGAGCCACACACAGGAAGAGACAGACACAGTGAAAGAGAGGGAGAGAGAGAGTAGAGAGAGAGATGTGGGTTTGCCCAGAGATATGGGCCACTGACATTCGACAATGACCGATATCTACAATGCAGAGTCCTGGGAGGACTGGTGCTCGAGGGTGGGGGCGAAAGACCGACGTCCCAGGTGACAAACTAGGTGATGTTTCTACAGTATAAGAAAGATGCTGTATATCTTTTGTGCGGAGTAATTTTGTGTGTTGAGTCTGGGGGTTGTTCTGTATGTGGGTGTATGTCGCGGGATCGTGACAGTGTATGTCTGCGTGTGTGTGTGTGTTTTCTTGAGAGACACAGAGAAAAAGCCACACAGAGAAAGAGACAGACACATTTCAAGAGAGGGAGAGCGAGAGCGAGCGACAGAGAGAGAGACAGACGTGGGCTTGCCCACGAGATATGTGCCACTGACACTGAAAACTGACCAAAGTCTACATTCTCAAAAATCTCTGCGTACCGCACACTTCCAGGAATACTGCTGAGCGTGGCTCAGCAGTAACATTCCGTCCATGCAGTTGGCAAAAGCCTCCGTACGCTCTCGCCCATGTTCCTATAAGGAACAGTCCCGGAGGTATTCTTGAGCAGCACCAAGAAGATAGTGACCTGTATTCTGTGTCCTCCTAGGTGTCGCTAAGGTGAAAAAGCGGCGGCCCCTTCCTGAAAGGAGGCAGCAGGCTGGTGCTGAGGTGAGCTTTCCTGTCTTTCCCTGAAGGAGCACAATTGCTTTCTTAGAGGCTTTCCAATCCACCTCTGTTGTACATATGACAGTCTACATTTTCGAGGATACTGTTGCTTTCCCGGATGGGGACAGTGGTGAGTGGTTGCCTCTTGCCAACGGTCACCTTGGCCAGGGGGACATTGACCACTGGCAGTGCCAAACCTGGTAACAAACAGTGTCCTAGGATCTTTTCCGTCAGCAGCCATCTGTCCTGCTTGGGTGAAGAATTTTGTAGCAGGCATCCTCAGTGGTCCTGAGAGACACATCCCCAGGAGAAACAACTTCTGACAGGCATCCTATTCATTGGCTTTTGTGGCCTTCGACTCAACCGCTGAGTCCCATCTTGTATCGTAAAGACGCAAAGGGAACTGAAGAGTGGTGCCAATAGTGTATGTCATGATCTCACCCTGATGGTGTTTTCTTTCCTAACATTCAGGTGGCCGAAGGAGCACAGGACACGGGTATGTATCCCGGAAACTGTCTCTTGCTGAGAAAAATGTTTAGCTGGTGATGCAGGTGGGGCATTGTTGTTGACTTCAGTCTGGAGAGCTACCCTAATTCCAGAGGCCTGGGAGGACTGGTGCTTGTGAGTGGGGGGGAAGGACCTACGTCCCAGGTGACAAAACTATGGGATGCTTCTACACTAGGAGAAAGATAATGAATTCCTCGAGTGGGGTGTGTTTTTGTGGGCATGAGTCCCGGGGTGGTTCTGTGTGTGTGTGTGTGTGTGTGTGTGTGTGTGTGTCTGTGTGTCACGTGATGGTGACTGTGAATGTGTGTTGAGTGTGTTTTCTTGGGAGACACACAGACTAAGCCACACAAAATGAGACAGACACACTGCAAGAGAGACAGAGACAGAAAGATACATGTGGGTTTGCCCAGAGAACAGGTGTCACTGACACTGCACAATGATTAATGTCTACATTCTCACACACTCCTCCTACTGCACACCTCAAGGAATACTGCTGTGCACGGCTCAGCAGTAACATTTAGTCCATGCAGGTCACCGAAGCCTCAATATGCTCTGGCCCATGTTCATATCAAGGAACAGTCCCTGAGGTATACTTGAGCAGCACCAACATGGTACTGACAGGTGTTGTGGTCTTTCTAGGTGTCCCCGAGGAGGAAAGACGGCGGCCCCATCCTGTGCCCAGTCAGCAGGCTGTTGCTGAGGTGAGCTTCCTGTCTTTCCTTGAGGAACACAAGTGCTTCCGTAGAGTCTTTGCAATCAACATCTGTTGTAAATGTGACAATGTACCGTTGAGGTGATAATGTTATTTTCCCTGTGGGGAGAAACATGTTGTCAATTTCCATGGTTGTTTCTTGCCAACTGTCCCCTTGGTCAGGGGGACATTTTCCACTGGCAGTGCCAAACCTGCTAGTAAACAGCGTCCTAGGATCTTTTTCGGCAGCCGCACTTTTTCCTTCTGGGGGAACCATTTTGTAGTCTGCATCCTCGGTGTTCTTTAGAGACACATCTCCAGGCAAAACGACTTCTGACAGGCATATTATCTTTGCTTTTGTGGCCTTTGACTCAAACACTGTGTCCCATCCTGAATCCCAAAGTCACCAAGCGAACCGAAGAATGGTACACATACTGTACATCATGATCTCACCCTGATGGTGTTTTCTTTTCTAACATTCAGGTGGCCGTAGGAGCACGAGAAGAAGGTATGTGTCCTGGAAACTGTTTCTTGCTGAGGAAAATGTTTCGGGGGAGGTGTAGGTGGGGCATTCTTGCTGTCTTCCGTCTGGAGAGTACCCGGATATCAGGGTCCTGGGGGGACAGGTGCTTGAGTGTGGGGGGGGAAAGACCGACATCCCCGGTGAAATCTATGTCCATGTTTCTGTAGTATGAGAAAGACAAGGGATTCCATCTGTGCGGTGTGATTGTGTGTGCATGAGTCTTGGGGTTGTTCTGTATCTCTGTATGTCGCATGATGGTGAGTGTGTATGCGTGCGTGCGTGCGTGCGTGCGTGCGCTTTCTTGAGAGGCTCAGAGACAGAGAGACAGAGCCACACACAGGAAGAGACAGACACAGTGAAAGAGAGGGAGAGAGAGAGTAGAGAGAGAGATGTGGGTTTGCCCAGAGATATGGGCCACTGACATTCGACAATGACCGATATCTACAATGCAGAGTCCTGGGAGGACTGGTGCTCGAGGGTGGGGGCGAAAGACCGACGTCCCAGGTGACAAACTAGGTGATGTTTCTACAGTATAAGAAAGATGCTGTATATCTTTTGTGCGGAGTAATTTTGTGTGTTGAGTCTGGGGGTTGTTCTGTATGTGGGTGTATGTCGCGGGATCGTGACAGTGTATGTCTGCGTGTGTGTGTGTGTTTTCTTGAGAGACACAGAGAAAAAGCCACACAGAGAAAGAGACAGACACATTTCAAGAGAGGGAGAGCGAGAGCGAGCGACAGAGAGAGAGACAGACGTGGGCTTGCCCACGAGATATGTGCCACTGACACTGAAAACTGACCAAAGTCTACATTCTCAAAAATCTCTGCGTACCGCACACTTCCAGGAATACTGCTGAGCGTGGCTCAGCAGTAACATTCCGTCCATGCAGTTGGCAAAAGCCTCCGTACGCTCTCGCCCATGTTCCTATAAGGAACAGTCCCGGAGGTATTCTTGAGCAGCACCAAGAAGATAGTGACCTGTATTCTGTGTCCTCCTAGGTGTCGCTAAGGTGAAAAAGCGGCGGCCCCTTCCTGAAAGGAGGCAGCAGGCTGGTGCTGAGGTGAGCTTTCCTGTCTTTCCCTGAAGGAGCACAATTGCTTTCTTAGAGGCTTTCCAATCCACCTCTGTTGTACATATGACAGTCTACATTTTCGAGGATACTGTTGCTTTCCCGGATGGGGACAGTGGTGAGTGGTTGCCTCTTGCCAACGGTCACCTTGGCCAGGGGGACATTGACCACTGGCAGTGCCAAACCTGGTAACAAACAGTGTCCTAGGATCTTTTCCGTCAGCAGCCATCTGTCCTGCTTGGGTGAAGAATTTTGTAGCAGGCATCCTCAGTGGTCCTGAGAGACACATCCCCAGGAGAAACAACTTCTGACAGGCATCCTATTCATTGGCTTTTGTGGCCTTCGACTCAACCGCTGAGTCCCATCTTGTATCGTAAAGACGCAAAGGGAACTGAAGAGTGGTGCCAATAGTGTATGTCATGATCTCACCCTGATGGTGTTTTCTTTCCTAACATTCAGGTGGCCGAAGGAGCACAGGACACGGGTATGTATCCCGGAAACTGTCTCTTGCTGAGAAAAATGTTTAGCTGGTGATGCAGGTGGGGCATTGTTGTTGACTTCAGTCTGGAGAGCTACCCTAATTCCAGAGGCCTGGGAGGACTGGTGCTTGTGAGTGGGGGGGAAGGACCTACGTCCCAGGTGACAAAACTATGGGATGCTTCTACACTAGGAGAAAGATAATGAATTCCTCGAGTGGGGTGTGTTTTTGTGGGCATGAGTCCCGGGGTGGTTCTGTGTGTGTGTGTGTGTGTGTGTGTGTGTGTGTGTCTGTGTGTCACGTGATGGTGACTGTGAATGTGTGTTGAGTGTGTTTTCTTGGGAGACACACAGACTAAGCCACACAAAATGAGACAGACACACTGCAAGAGAGACAGAGACAGAAAGATACATGTGGGTTTGCCCAGAGAACAGGTGTCACTGACACTGCACAATGATTAATGTCTACATTCTCACACACTCCTCCTACTGCACACCTCAAGGAATACTGCTGTGCACGGCTCAGCAGTAACATTTAGTCCATGCAGGTCACCGAAGCCTCAATATGCTCTGGCCCATGTTCATATCAAGGAACAGTCCCTGAGGTATACTTGAGCAGCACCAACATGGTACTGACAGGTGTTGTGGTCTTTCTAGGTGTCCCCGAGGAGGAAAGACGGCGGCCCCATCCTGTGCCCAGTCAGCAGGCTGTTGCTGAGGTGAGCTTCCTGTCTTTCCTTGAGGAACACAAGTGCTTCCGTAGAGTCTTTGCAATCAACATCTGTTGTAAATGTGACAATGTACCGTTGAGGTGATAATGTTATTTTCCCTGTGGGGAGAAACATGTTGTCAATTTCCATGGTTGTTTCTTGCCAACTGTCCCCTTGGTCAGGGGGACATTTTCCACTGGCAGTGCCAAACCTGCTAGTAAACAGCGTCCTAGGATCTTTTTCGGCAGCCGCACTTTTTCCTTCTGGGGGAACCATTTTGTAGTCTGCATCCTCGGTGTTCTTTAGAGACACATCTCCAGGCAAAACGACTTCTGACAGGCATATTATCTTTGCTTTTGTGGCCTTTGACTCAAACACTGTGTCCCATCCTGAATCCCAAAGTCACCAAGCGAACCGAAGAATGGTACACATACTGTACATCATGATCTCACCCTGATGGTGTTTTCTTTTCTAACATTCAGGTGGCCGTAGGAGCACGAGAAGAAGGTATGTGTCCTGGAAACTGTTTCTTGCTGAGGAAAATGTTTCGGGGGAGGTGTAGGTGGGGCATTCTTGCTGTCTTCCGTCTGGAGAGTACCCGGATATCAGGGTCCTGGGGGGACAGGTGCTTGAGTGTGGGGGGGGGAAAGACCGACATCCCCGGTGAAATCTATGTCCATGTTTCTGTAGTATGAGAAAGACAAGGGATTCCATCTGTGCGGTGTGATTGTGTGTGCATGAGTCTTGGGGTTGTTCTGTATCTCTGTATGTCGCATGATGGTGAGTGTGTATGCGTGCGTGCGTGCGTGCGTGCGTGCGCTTTCTTGAGAGGCTCAGAGACAGAGAGACAGAGCCACACACAGGAAGAGACAGACACAGTGAAAGAGAGGGAGAGAGAGAGTAGAGAGAGAGATGTGGGTTTGCCCAGAGATATGGGCCACTGACATTCGACAATGACCGATATCTACAATGCAGAGTCCTGGGAGGACTGGTGCTCGAGGGTGGGGGCGAAAGACCGACGTCCCAGGTGACAAACTAGGTGATGTTTCTACAGTATAAGAAAGATGCTGTATATCTTTTGTGCGGAGTAATTTTGTGTGTTGAGTCTGGGGGTTGTTCTGTATGTGGGTGTATGTCGCGGGATCGTGACAGTGTATGTCTGCGTGTGTGTGTGTGTTTTCTTGAGAGACACAGAGAAAAAGCCACACAGAGAAAGAGACAGACACATTTCAAGAGAGGGAGAGCGAGAGCGAGCGACAGAGAGAGAGACAGACGTGGGCTTGCCCACGAGATATGTGCCACTGACACTGAAAACTGACCAAAGTCTACATTCTCAAAAATCTCTGCGTACCGCACACTTCCAGGAATACTGCTGAGCGTGGCTCAGCAGTAACATTCCGTCCATGCAGTTGGCAAAAGCCTCCGTACGCTCTCGCCCATGTTCCTATAAGGAACAGTCCCGGAGGTATTCTTGAGCAGCACCAAGAAGATAGTGACCTGTATTCTGTGTCCTCCTAGGTGTCGCTAAGGTGAAAAAGCGGCGGCCCCTTCCTGAAAGGAGGCAGCAGGCTGGTGCTGAGGTGAGCTTTCCTGTCTTTCCCTGAAGGAGCACAATTGCTTTCTTAGAGGCTTTCCAATCCACCTCTGTTGTACATATGACAGTCTACATTTTCGAGGATACTGTTGCTTTCCCGGATGGGGACAGTGGTGAGTGGTTGCCTCTTGCCAACGGTCACCTTGGCCAGGGGGACATTGACCACTGGCAGTGCCAAACCTGGTAACAAACAGTGTCCTAGGATCTTTTCCGTCAGCAGCCATCTGTCCTGCTTGGGTGAAGAATTTTGTAGTAGGCATCCTCAGTGGTCCTGAGAGACACATCCCCAGGAGAAACAACTTCTGACAGGCATCCTATTCATTGGCTTTTGTGGCCTTCGACTCAACCGCTGAGTCCCATCTTGTATCGTAAAGACGCAAAGGGAACTGAAGAGTGGTGCCAATAGTGTATGTCATGATCTCACCCTGATGGTGTTTTCTTTCCTAACATTCAGGTGGCCGAAGGAGCACAGGACACGGGTATGTATCCCGGAAACTGTCTCTTGCTGAGAAAAATGTTTAGCTGGTGATGCAGGTGGGGCATTGTTGTTGACTTCAGTCTGGAGAGCTACCCTAATTCCAGAGGCCTGGGAGGACTGGTGCTTGTGAGTGGGGGGGAAGGACCTACGTCCCAGGTGACAAAACTATGGGATGCTTCTACACTAGGAGAAAGATAATGAATTCCTCGAGTGGGGTGTGTTTTTGTGGGCATGAGTCCCGGGGTGGTTCTGTGTGTGTGTGTGTGTGTGTGTGTGTGTGTGTCTGTGTGTCACGTGATGGTGACTGTGAATGTGTGTTGAGTGTGTTTTCTTGGGAGACACACAGACTAAGCCACACAAAATGAGACAGACACACTGCAAGAGAGACAGAGACAGAAAGATACATGTGGGTTTGCCCAGAGAACAGGTGTCACTGACACTGCACAATGATTAATGTCTACATTCTCACACACTCCTCCTACTGCACACCTCAAGGAATACTGCTGTGCACGGCTCAGCAGTAACATTTAGTCCATGCAGGTCACCGAAGCCTCAATATGCTCTGGCCCATGTTCATATCAAGGAACAGTCCCTGAGGTATACTTGAGCAGCACCAACATGGTACTGACAGGTGTTGTGGTCTTTCTAGGTGTCCCCGAGGAGGAAAGACGGCGGCCCCATCCTGTGCCCAGTCAGCAGGCTGTTGCTGAGGTGAGCTTCCTGTCTTTCCTTGAGGAACACAAGTGCTTCCGTAGAGTCTTTGCAATCAACATCTGTTGTAAATGTGACAATGTACCGTTGAGGTGATAATGTTATTTTCCCTGTGGGGAGAAACATGTTGTCAATTTCCATGGTTGTTTCTTGCCAACTGTCCCCTTGGTCAGGGGGACATTTTCCACTGGCAGTGCCAAACCTGCTAGTAAACAGCGTCCTAGGATCTTTTTCGGCAGCCGCACTTTTTCCTTCTGGGGGAACCATTTTGTAGTCTGCATCCTCGGTGTTCTTTAGAGACACATCTCCAGGCAAAACGACTTCTGACAGGCATATTATCTTTGCTTTTGTGGCCTTTGACTCAAACACTGTGTCCCATCCTGAATCCCAAAGTCACCAAGCGAACCGAAGAATGGTACACATACTGTACATCATGATCTCACCCTGATGGTGTTTTCTTTTCTAACATTCAGGTGGCCGTAGGAGCACGAGAAGAAGGTATGTGTCCTGGAAACTGTTTCTTGCTGAGGAAAATGTTTCGGGGGAGGTGTAGGTGGGGCATTCTTGCTGTCTTCCGTCTGGAGAGTACCCGGATATCAGGGTCCTGGGGGGACAGGTGCTTGAGTGTGGGGGGGGAAAGACCGACATCCCCGGTGAAATCTATGTCCATGTTTCTGTAGTATGAGAAAGACAAGGGATTCCATCTGTGCGGTGTGATTGTGTGTGCATGAGTCTTGGGGTTGTTCTGTATCTCTGTATGTCGCATGATGGTGAGTGTGTATGCGTGCGTGCGTGCGTGCGTGCGTGCGCTTTCTTGAGAGGCTCAGAGACAGAGAGACAGAGCCACACACAGGAAGAGACAGACACAGTGAAAGAGAGGGAGAGAGAGAGTAGAGAGAGAGATGTGGGTTTGCCCAGAGATATGGGCCACTGACATTCGACAATGACCGATATCTACAATGCAGAGTCCTGGGAGGACTGGTGCTCGAGGGTGGGGGCGAAAGACCGACGTCCCAGGTGACAAACTAGGTGATGTTTCTACAGTATAAGAAAGATGCTGTATATCTTTTGTGCGGAGTAATTTTGTGTGTTGAGTCTGGGGGTTGTTCTGTATGTGGGTGTATGTCGCGGGATCGTGACAGTGTATGTCTGCGTGTGTGTGTGTTTTCTTGAGAGACACAGAGAAAAAGCCACACAGAGAAAGAGACAGACACATTTCAAGAGAGGGAGAGCGAGAGCGAGCGACAGAGAGAGAGACAGACGTGGGCTTGCCCACGAGATATGTGCCACTGACACTGAAAACTGACCAAAGTCTACATTCTCAAAAATCTCTGCGTACCGCACACTTCCAGGAATACTGCTGAGCGTGGCTCAGCAGTAACATTCCGTCCATGCAGTTGGCAAAAGCCTCCGTACGCTCTCGCCCATGTTCCTATAAGGAACAGTCCCGGAGGTATTCTTGAGCAGCACCAAGAAGATAGTGACCTGTATTCTGTGTCCTCCTAGGTGTCGCTAAGGTGAAAAAGCGGCGGCCCCTTCCTGAAAGGAGGCAGCAGGCTGGTGCTGAGGTGAGCTTTCCTGTCTTTCCCTGAAGGAGCACAATTGCTTTCTTAGAGGCTTTCCAATCCACCTCTGTTGTACATATGACAGTCTACATTTTCGAGGATACTGTTGCTTTCCCGGATGGGGACAGTGGTGAGTGGTTGCCTCTTGCCAACGGTCACCTTGGCCAGGGGGACATTGACCACTGGCAGTGCCAAACCTGGTAACAAACAGTGTCCTAGGATCTTTTCCGTCAGCAGCCATCTGTCCTGCTTGGGTGAAGAATTTTGTAGTAGGCATCCTCAGTGGTCCTGAGAGACACATCCCCAGGAGAAACAACTTCTGACAGGCATCCTATTCATTGGCTTTTGTGGCCTTCGACTCAACCGCTGAGTCCCATCTTGTATCGTAAAGACGCAAAGGGAACTGAAGAGTGGTGCCAATAGTGTATGTCATGATCTCACCCTGATGGTGTTTTCTTTCCTAACATTCAGGTGGCCGAAGGAGCACAGGACACGGGTATGTATCCCGGAAACTGTCTCTTGCTGAGAAAAATGTTTAGCTGGTGATGCAGGTGGGGCATTGTTGTTGACTTCAGTCTGGAGAGCTACCCTAATTCCAGAGGCCTGGGAGGACTGGTGCTTGTGAGTGGGGGGGAAGGACCTACGTCCCAGGTGACAAAACTATGGGATGCTTCTACACTAGGAGAAAGATAATGAATTCCTCGAGTGGGGTGTGTTTTTGTGGGCATGAGTCCCGGGGTGGTTCTGTGTGTGTGTGTGTGTGTGTGTGTGTGTGTGTGTGTCTGTGTGTCACGTGATGGTGACTGTGAATGTGTGTTGAGTGTGTTTTCTTGGGAGACACACAGACTAAGCCACACAAAATGAGACAGACACACTGCAAGAGAGACAGAGACAGAAAGATACATGTGGGTTTGCCCAGAGAACAGGTGTCACTGACACTGCACAATGATTAATGTCTACATTCTCACACACTCCTCCTACTGCACACCTCAAGGAATACTGCTGTGCACGGCTCAGCAGTAACATTTAGTCCATGCAGGTCACCGAAGCCTCAATATGCTCTGGCCCATGTTCATATCAAGGAACAGTCCCTGAGGTATACTTGAGCAGCACCAACATGGTACTGACAGGTGTTGTGGTCTTTCTAGGTGTCCCCGAGGAGGAAAGACGGCGGCCCCATCCTGTGCCCAGTCAGCAGGCTGTTGCTGAGGTGAGCTTCCTGTCTTTCCTTGAGGAACACAAGTGCTTCCGTAGAGTCTTTGCAATCAACATCTGTTGTAAATGTGACAATGTACCGTTGAGGTGATAATGTTATTTTCCCTGTGGGGAGAAACATGTTGTCAATTTCCATGGTTGTTTCTTGCCAACTGTCCCCTTGGTCAGGGGGACATTTTCCACTGGCAGTGCCAAACCTGCTAGTAAACAGCGTCCTAGGATCTTTTTCGGCAGCCGCACTTTTTCCTTCTGGGGGAACCATTTTGTAGTCTGCATCCTCGGTGTTCTTTAGAGACACATCTCCAGGCAAAACGACTTCTGACAGGCATATTATCTTTGCTTTTGTGGCCTTTGACTCAAACACTGTGTCCCATCCTGAATCCCAAAGTCACCAAGCGAACCGAAGAATGGTACACATACTGTACATCATGATCTCACCCTGATGGTGTTTTCTTTTCTAACATTCAGGTGGCCGTAGGAGCACGAGAAGAAGGTATGTGTCCTGGAAACTGTTTCTTGCTGAGGAAAATGTTTCGGGGGAGGTGTAGGTGGGGCATTCTTGCTGTCTTCCGTCTGGAGAGTACCCGGATATCAGGGTCCTGGGGGGACAGGGGCTTGAGTGTGGGGGGGGAAAGACCGACATCCCCGGTGAAATCTATGTCCATGTTTCTGTAGTATGAGAAAGACAAGGGATTCCATCTGTGCGGTGTGATTGTGTGTGCATGAGTCTTGGGGTTGTTCTGTATCTCTGTATGTCGCATGATGGTGAGTGTGTATGCGTGCGTGCGTGCGTGCGTGCGCTTTCTTGAGAGGCTCAGAGACAGAGAGACAGAGCCACACACAGGAAGAGACAGACACAGTGAAAGAGAGGGAGAGAGAGAGTAGAGAGAGAGATGTGGGTTTGCCCAGAGATATGGGCCACTGACATTCGACAATGACCGATATCTACAATGCAGAGTCCTGGGAGGACTGGTGCTCGAGGGTGGGGGCGAAAGACCGACGTCCCAGGTGACAAACTAGGTGATGTTTCTACAGTATAAGAAAGATGCTGTATATCTTTTGTGCGGAGTAATTTTGTGTGTTGAGTCTGGGGGTTGTTCTGTATGTGGGTGTATGTCGCGGGATCGTGACAGTGTATGTCTGCGTGTGTGTGTGTTTTCTTGAGAGACACAGAGAAAAAGCCACACAGAGAAAGAGACAGACACATTTCAAGAGAGGGAGAGCGAGAGCGAGCGACAGAGAGAGAGACAGACGTGGGCTTGCCCACGAGATATGTGCCACTGACACTGAAAACTGACCAAAGTCTACATTCTCAAAAATCTCTGCGTACCGCACACTTCCAGGAATACTGCTGAGCGTGGCTCAGCAGTAACATTCCGTCCATGCAGTTGGCAAAAGCCTCCGTACGCTCTCGCCCATGTTCCTATAAGGAACAGTCCCGGAGGTATTCTTGAGCAGCACCAAGAAGATAGTGACCTGTATTCTGTGTCCTCCTAGGTGTCGCTAAGGTGAAAAAGCGGCGGCCCCTTCCTGAAAGGAGGCAGCAGGCTGGTGCTGAGGTGAGCTTTCCTGTCTTTCCCTGAAGGAGCACAATTGCTTTCTTAGAGGCTTTCCAATCCACCTCTGTTGTACATATGACAGTCTACATTTTCGAGGATACTGTTGCTTTCCCGGATGGGGACAGTGGTGAGTGGTTGCCTCTTGCCAACGGTCACCTTGGCCAGGGGGACATTGACCACTGGCAGTGCCAAACCTGGTAACAAACAGTGTCCTAGGATCTTTTCCGTCAGCAGCCATCTGTCCTGCTTGGGTGAAGAATTTTGTAGTAGGCATCCTCAGTGGTCCTGAGAGACACATCCCCAGGAGAAACAACTTCTGACAGGCATCCTATTCATTGGCTTTTGTGGCCTTCGACTCAACCGCTGAGTCCCATCTTGTATCGTAAAGACGCAAAGGGAACTGAAGAGTGGTGCCAATAGTGTATGTCATGATCTCACCCTGATGGTGTTTTCTTTCCTAACATTCAGGTGGCCGAAGGAGCACAGGACACGGGTATGTATCCCGGAAACTGTCTCTTGCTGAGAAAAATGTTTAGCTGGTGATGCAGGTGGGGCATTGTTGTTGACTTCAGTCTGGAGAGCTACCCTAATTCCAGAGGCCTGGGAGGACTGGTGCTTGTGAGTGGGGGGGAAGGACCTACGTCCCAGGTGACAAAACTATGGGATGCTTCTACACTAGGAGAAAGATAATGAATTCCTCGAGTGGGGTGTGTTTTTGTGGGCATGAGTCCCGGGGTGGTTCTGTGTGTGTGTGTGTGTGTGTGTGTGTGTGTGTGTGTCTGTGTGTCACGTGATGGTGACTGTGAATGTGTGTTGAGTGTGTTTTCTTGGGAGACACACAGACTAAGCCACACAAAATGAGCCAGACACACTGCAAGAGAGACAGAGACAGAAAGATACATGTGGGTTTGCCCAGAGAACAGGTGTCACTGACACTGCACAATGATTAATGTCTACATTCTCACACACTCCTCCTACTGCACACCTCAAGGAATACTGCTGTGCACGGCTCAGCAGTAACATTTAGTCCATGCAGGTCACCGAAGCCTCAATATGCTCTGGCCCATGTTCATATCAAGGAACAGTCCCTGAGGTATACTTGAGCAGCACCAACATGGTACTGACAGGTGTTGTGGTCTTTCTAGGTGTCCCCGAGGAGGAAAGACGGCGGCCCCATCCTGTGCCCAGTCAGCAGGCTGTTGCTGAGGTGAGCTTCCTGTCTTTCCTTGAGGAACACAAGTGCTTCCGTAGAGTCTTTGCAATCAACATCTGTTGTAAATGTGACAATGTACCGTTGAGGTGATAATGTTATTTTCCCTGTGGGGAGAAACATGTTGTCAATTTCCATGGTTGTTTCTTGCCAACTGTCCCCTTGGTCAGGGGGACATTTTCCACTGGCAGTGCCAAACCTGCTAGTAAACAGCGTCCTAGGATCTTTTTCGGCAGCCGCACTTTTTCCTTCTGGGGGAACCATTTTGTAGTCTGCATCCTCGGTGTTCTTTAGAGACACATCTCCAGGCAAAACGACTTCTGACAGGCATATTATCTTTGCTTTTGTGGCCTTTGACTCAAACACTGTGTCCCATCCTGAATCCCAAAGTCACCAAGCGAACCGAAGAATGGTACACATACTGTACATCATGATCTCACCCTGATGGTGTTTTCTTTTCTAACATTCAGGTGGCCGTAGGAGCACGAGAAGAAGGTATGTGTCCTGGAAACTGTTTCTTGCTGAGGAAAATGTTTCGGGGGAGGTGTAGGTGGGGCATTCTTGCTGTCTTCCGTCTGGAGAGTACCCGGATATCAGGGTCCTGGGGGGACAGGGGCTTGAGTGTGGGGGGGGAAAGACCGACATCCCCGGTGAAATCTATGTCCATGTTTCTGTAGTATGAGAAAGACAAGGGATTCCATCTGTGCGGTGTGATTGTGTGTGCATGAGTCTTGGGGTTGTTCTGTATCTCTGTATGTCGCATGATGGTGAGTGTGTATGCGTGCGTGCGTGCGTGCGTGCGCTTTCTTGAGAGGCTCAGAGACAGAGAGACAGAGCCACACACAGGAAGAGACAGACACAGTGAAAGAGAGGGAGAGAGAGAGTAGAGAGAGAGATGTGGGTTTGCCCAGAGATATGGGCCACTGACATTCGACAATGACCGATATCTACAATGCAGAGTCCTGGGAGGACTGGTGCTCGAGGGTGGGGGCGAAAGACCGACGTCCCAGGTGACAAACTAGGTGATGTTTCTACAGTATAAGAAAGATGCTGTATATCTTTTGTGCGGAGTAATTTTGTGTGTTGAGTCTGGGGGTTGTTCTGTATGTGGGTGTATGTCGCGGGATCGTGACAGTGTATGTCTGCGTGTGTGTGTGTTTTCTTGAGAGACACAGAGAAAAAGCCACACAGAGAAAGAGACAGACACATTTCAAGAGAGGGAGAGCGAGAGCGAGCGACAGAGAGAGAGACAGACGTGGGCTTGCCCACGAGATATGTGCCACTGACACTGAAAACTGACCAAAGTCTACATTCTCAAAAATCTCTGCGTACCGCACACTTCCAGGAATACTGCTGAGCGTGGCTCAGCAGTAACATTCCGTCCATGCAGTTGGCAAAAGCCTCCGTACGCTCTCGCCCATGTTCCTATAAGGAACAGTCCCGGAGGTATTCTTGAGCAGCACCAAGAAGATAGTGACCTGTATTCTGTGTCCTCCTAGGTGTCGCTAAGGTGAAAAAGCGGCGGCCCCTTCCTGAAAGGAGGCAGCAGGCTGGTGCTGAGGTGAGCTTTCCTGTCTTTCCCTGAAGGAGCACAATTGCTTTCTTAGAGGCTTTCCAATCCACCTCTGTTGTACATATGACAGTCTACATTTTCGAGGATACTGTTGCTTTCCCGGATGGGGACAGTGGTGAGTGGTTGCCTCTTGCCAACGGTCACCTTGGCCAGGGGGACATTGACCACTGGCAGTGCCAAACCTGGTAACAAACAGTGTCCTAGGATCTTTTCCGTCAGCAGCCATCTGTCCTGCTTGGGTGAAGAATTTTGTAGTAGGCATCCTCAGTGGTCCTGAGAGACACATCCCCAGGAGAAACAACTTCTGACAGGCATCCTATTCATTGGCTTTTGTGGCCTTCGACTCAACCGCTGAGTCCCATCTTGTATCGTAAAGACGCAAAGGGAACTGAAGAGTGGTGCCAATAGTGTATGTCATGATCTCACCCTGATGGTGTTTTCTTTCCTAACATTCAGGTGGCCGAAGGAGCACAGGACACGGGTATGTATCCCGGAAACTGTCTCTTGCTGAGAAAAATGTTTAGCTGGTGATGCAGGTGGGGCATTGTTGTTGACTTCAGTCTGGAGAGCTACCCTAATTCCAGAGGCCTGGGAGGACTGGTGCTTGTGAGTGGGGGGGAAGGACCTACGTCCCAGGTGACAAAACTATGGGATGCTTCTACACTAGGAGAAAGATAATGAATTCCTCGAGTGGGGTGTGTTTTTGTGGGCATGAGTCCCGGGGTGGTTCTGTGTGTGTGTGTGTGTGTGTGTGTGTGTGTGTCTGTGTGTCACGTGATGGTGACTGTGAATGTGTGTTGAGTGTGTTTTCTTGGGAGACACACAGACTAAGCCACACAAAATGAGACAGACACACTGCAAGAGAGACAGAGACAGAAAGATACATGTGGGTTTGCCCAGAGAACAGGTGTCACTGACACTGCACAATGATTAATGTCTACATTCTCACACACTCCTCCTACTGCACACCTCAAGGAATACTGCTGTGCACGGCCCAGCAGTAACATTTAGTCCATGCAGGTCACCGAAGCCTCAATATGCTCTGGCCCATGTTCATATCAAGGAACAGTCCCTGAGGTATACTTGAGCAGCACCAACATGGTACTGACAGGTGTTGTGGTCTTTCTAGGTGTCCCCGAGGAGGAAAGACGGCGGCCCCATCCTGTGCCCAGTCAGCAGGCTGTTGCTGAGGTGAGCTTCCTGTCTTTCCTTGAGGAACACAAGTGCTTCCGTAGAGTCTTTGCAATCAACATCTGTTGTAAATGTGACAATGTACCGTTGAGGTGATAATGTTATTTTCCCTGTGGGGAGAAACATGTTGTCAATTTCCATGGTTGTTTCTTGCCAACTGTCCCCTTGGTCAGGGGGACATTTTCCACTGGCAGTGCCAAACCTGCTAGTAAACAGCGTCCTAGGATCTTTTTCGGCAGCCGCACTTTTTCCTTCTGGGGGAACCATTTTGTAGTCTGCATCCTCGGTGTTCTTTAGAGACACATCTCCAGGCAAAACGACTTCTGACAGGCATATTATCTTTGCTTTTGTGGCCTTTGACTCAAACACTGTGTCCCATCCTGAATCCCAAAGTCACCAAGCGAACCGAAGAATGGTACACATACTGTACATCATGATCTCACCCTGATGGTGTTTTCTTTTCTATCATCCAGGTGGCTGGAGGAACACGAAAAAAAGATATGTGGCTTGCAAAGTCTTTCTTGCTGAGAAAAATGTTTCGGAGGCGGTGTAAGTGGGATATTCTTGTTGTCTCCAGTCCGGAGAGTCCCTGGATATCTGGGTCCTGGGGGAATGTTGCTTGAGTGTGGGGTAGAAAGTCCGACATCCCAGGTGAAATCTATGTCCATGTTTCTACAGAGGAGAGAGATAATGTATTCTTTCTGTGCAGTGTGATTCTGTGTGCACGAATCTTGGGGTTGTTTTGTATGTGTCTGTATGTGTCATGATTGTGAGTGTGTATGCGCATGTGTGTGTGTGTGTATGTTTCTTTGTGTTTGTGTGTTTTCCTAGGAGACTCAGAGCCAGAGAGACAGAGCCACACACAGAAAGAGACAGACACATTGGAAGAGAGGGAGAGAGAGTGAGAGATGTGGGTGTGCCCAGAGATATAGGCCACTGACACAGGACAATGACCAACATCTACAATGCAGAGTCCTGGGAGGACTAGTGGAAAGACCGAAGTCCTAGGTGACAATCTAGGTTATGTTTTTACAGTATAAGAAAGCAACTGTATTCCTTGTGTGTGATATAATTTTGTGTATTGACTCTGGGGGTTGTTCTGTATGTGTGTGTATGTCGCAGGATCGTGATTGTGTATGTTGTGTCTGTTTGTGTCTTTTCTTGAGAGACTCAGAGACAAAGCCACATACAGAAAGAGGCAGATACATTGAGAGAGAGAGAGAGAGAGAGAGAGAGAGAGATGTGGGTTTGCCCATGAGATATGTGCCAATGACACTGAAAAATGACCAACGTCTACATTCTCAAAACTCTCTGCATACCGCACACTTCAAGGAATACTGCTGAGTGTGGCTCAGCAGTAATACTCAGTCCCTACAGGGAACAAAAGCCTCCATATGCTCTGGCCCATGTTCATGTAAGAAGAGTCCCGGAGGTAATCTTGAGCAGCACCAAGAAGATACTGACATGTGATCTGTTTCCTTCTAGATGTCCCTAAGGTGGAAGAGCTGAGGGCCCTTCGTCAAATGAGGCAGCAGGCTTTTGCTGAGGTGACTTTACCTGTCTTTCCCTGAGGAACACAAGTGCTTTCTCAGAGTCTTTCCAATCATCTTCTGTTGTAAATATGACAATGTACATTTTAGTTGGTATTGCTACTTTCCCTGCTGGGGAGAATGGTGAGTGGGTGGCTCTTGCCATTTTTAACATTGGTCAGGGGGCATTTACCACTGGCCATGCCAAAGCTTGTAAGAAAGAGTGTTATCAGCACTTTTTCATCAGCAGCAATTTTTCCTACTTGGGTGAAGAATTTTGTACTCGGCATCCAAAGTGTTCACGAGAGACACATCCACAGGAAAAACAACTTCTGACAGGCATCCTATTCATTTGCTTTTGGGGCCCTTGACTCAAGCACTGTGTGCCATCTGGTTTCCTAAAGTCAAGAGGAGAACCAAAGAGCAGTGCTATGAGTGTACATCATGGTCTCACCCTGATGGTGTTCCTTTTCTCTACATTCAGGTCCTGGCAAGAGCAATGGAATGTGGTATGTATTTTGGAATCAGTCTCTTGCTGATGAAATAATCTATATGGTCAGGACGCTGGGGCATTCCTGCTGGCCTCGTTCTGGAGAGCTACCCTGACTCTAGGTTCCTTGTAGGACCAAGGCTTTAGGAGGTAGAGAAAAGACAGATTTCCCAGGGGAAAAGCTATGCCCATGTTTACAGTGTGAGAAGACAATGTATTCACTATGTGTTGTGTGTGTGCGTGTGTGTGCGTGTGTTTGTGTATGCCCGTGTGTGTGTTTGAGAGAGACAGAAATGAGAGTCAGGGAAACACACAGAGAACAAGACACACTCATAATAGAGAGAGAGAGTGAGGTGAGAGGGAGAGAGATGTGTTTTCCCCAAGAGACATGTGCCACTGACACTGCACAAGACGAATGTTTACATTCTCAAAAAACTCCTCTTATTGCACATTTCAAGGAATAATGCTGACGGTAGCTCAGCAGTAACATTCAGTCCATGCAGGTGACCAAAGACTCAATATGCTCTGGCCCATGTTCATATCAAGCAACAGTCCATGAATTATTCTTGAGCAGCACCAACAAGGTACTGAGGTGCATTCTGTGTCCTTCTAGAAGTCCCTAAGGAGGAAACGCTGCAGGAACTTCCTGAAAGGAGACAGCAGGCTGTTGCTGAGGTGAGCTTGCCTGTTTTCCCCTGAGGAACACATGTGCTTTCTTAGATATTTCCAATCACTTCTGTTGTAAATGTGACAATGTATGTTTCAGATGATATGGTTATTTCCCTGGTGGGGAGACTGGTGAGTGGTTGCCTCTTGCCAACTGTCACCTTGGTCAGGGGGACGTTTACCACTGGCAGTGCCAAACCTGGTAAGAAGCAGTGTCAAAGGATCTTTTTCCTCAGCAGCAATTTTTCCTGCTTGGTGAAGAAATTTGTAGTCGCCACCCTAGTGGTCTTGGAAGACACATCTCCAGGAAAAACAACTTCTGACAGGCATCCTATTCATTTGCTTTGGGGGACCTTTGACTCAACCACTGTGTCCCATCTTCTATCCTTGAGTCACCAAGAGAACTGAAGAGTGGTGCAAATAGCGTATATCATGATCTTACCCTGATGGTGTTTTCTTTCCTAACATTCAGGTTGCCGCAGGAGTACAGGAGAAAGGTATGTATTCTGGAAAAAAATTTCCTGCTGAGGAAAATGTTTAGATGGTGATGTAGGTGAGGAATTCTTGTTGTCTTCAGTCTGGAGAGTTACACTGATTCCAGAGTCCTGAGAGGACTTAGTCTAAGGTGGGGGGGGGGGAGGAAAACCGATGTCCCAGGTGAAAAACTATGTCCACGTTTCTACACTATGAGAAAGATAATGTATTCTTTGAGTGTGGATTGATTTTGTGTGCATGAGTCTTGGGGTTGTTCTCTATGTGTCTGTGTAGCATGACTGTTAGCGTGTGTGTGTGTGTGTGTGTGTGTGTGTTTCAGAGAGTCAGAAACGAGACAGTCACATTGAGAGAGAGAGAGAGAGAGAGAGAGAGAGAGAGAGAGGAGAGATAGCAAGAGATGTGTCCTTCCCCAGGAGATATGTGCCACTGACACTGCACAATGGCCAATGTCTACATTCTCCAAACACTCCTCATACTGCACACTTCAAGGAATACAGCTGAGCGTGGCTCAGCAGTAACACTCAGTCCATGCAGGTAACAAAAGCCTCCATCAACTCTGGCCCATGTTCATATCAAGGAACAGTCCCTGAGTTATTCTTGAGCAGCATCAACAAGGTACTGACGTGTATTCTGTGTCCTTTTAGATGTCCCTAAGGAAGAAAAGCTGCGTGCCCTTCCTGAAAGGAAGCAGAAGGCTGTGGCTGAGGTGAGCTTGCCTGTCTTTCCCTGAGGAACACAAGTGCGTACTTAGTGTCCTTCCAATCATCTTCTATTGTAAATATGACAATGTACATGGTAGATGATATTGTTACTTTTGCTGGTGGGGAGAGTGGTGAGTGGCTGCCTCTTACAAACTGTAACCCTGGTCAGGGGGATATTTACCACTGGCAGTGCCAAACCTGGTAAGAAACAGTGTTATTGGGTATTTTTCGTCAGCAGCAATTTTTCCTACATAGGTGAAGAATTTGGTAGTTGGCATCCTAATCGGTCTTGAGACACATCCCAGGGAAAAACAACTTCTGACAGGCATCCTATTCATTGGGTTTTGTGGCCTTTGACTCAACCACTGTGTCCCATCTTGTATCCGAAAGTCACCAAGAGAACCGAAGAGTGGTGCAAATACTGTATATCATGATCTCACCCTGATGGTGTTTTCCTTCCTAACATTCAGGTGGCCGTAGGAGCACGGGAGAAAGGTATGTATTCTGGAAACAGTTTCTTTCTTTTCTTTTTTTTTTTCAACGTTTATTTATTTTTGGGACAGAGACAGAGCATGAACGGGGGAGGGGCAGAGAGAGAGGGAGACACAGAATCGGAAACGGGCTCCAGGCTCTGAGCCATCATCCCAGAGCCTGACGCGGGGCTCGAACTCCCGGACCGCGAGATCGTGACCTGGCTGAAGTCGGACGCTTAACCGACTGCGCCACCCAGGCGCCCCAATTCTGGAAACAGTTTCTTGCTGAGGAAAATGTTTAGATGGTGATTAGGTGGGCATTCTTGTTGTCTTCAGTCTGGAGACCTACCCTGATTCCAGAGTCCTGGGAGGACTTAGTCTAAGGATGGGGGGGAAAGACCAATGTCCCAGGTGAAAAACTATGTCCATGTTTCTACACTATGAGAAAGATAATGTATTCCTTGAGTGCGGAGTGATTCTGTGTGCATGAGTCTTGGGGTTGTTCTGTTTGTGTATCTATGTCGTGTGATTGTGTGTTTGTGTGTGTGTGTCTTTGCTTCAGAGACTCAGAGACAGAGACACAGAAACACACACAGAAAGAGACAGTAACATTAAAAGAGAGAGAGAGAGAGAGAGAGAGATGTGGGTTTGCCCAGGAAATATGTGACACTGACACTGCACAATGACCAGTATCTACATTCTCAAAAAACTCCTTATACTGCGCACTTCAAGGAATACAGCTGAGTGTGGCTCAGCAGTCACATTCAGTCTATGCAGGTAACCAAAGCCTCCGTATGCTCTGGCCCATGTTCTAATCAAGCGACAGTCCTTGAGTTATTCTTGAGGAGGACCAACAAGGTACTGACGTGTATTCTGTGTCCTTCTAGGTGTCCCTAAGGAGGAAGAGTGGCGGCCCCTTCCTGAAAGGAGGCAGCAGGCTGGTGCTGAGGTGAGCTTGCCTGTCTTTCCCTAAGGAACACAAGTGCTGTCTTAGAGGCTTTCCAATCAACTTCTCTTGTACATATGACAGTCTAAATTTTTGAGGATACTGTTACTTTCCCTGATGGGGACAGTGGTGAGTGGTTGCCTCTTGCCAACTGAAACCTTGGTCAGGGGGACATTGACCACTGACAGTGGCAAACCTGGTAACAAACAGTGTCCTAGGATCTGTTTTGGCAGCAGCAACTTTTCCAGCTTGGGTGAAGAATTTTAGAGTCGCCATCCTAAGTGGTCTTGGCACATACATCCCAGGGGAAAAAAAACTTTTTACACGCATACTATTCATTTGCTTTTGGGGACCTTTGACTCAAGCACTGTGTGCTATTTGGTTTCCTAAAATCAAGGGGAGAACCAATGTGCAGTGCTATGAGTTTATATCATGATCTCACCCTGGTGTTGTTTCCTTTCTCTACATTCAGGTCATCAAGAGATCAATGGAATATGGTATGTATTTTGGAATCTGTCTCCTGCTGATGAAAGAATCTATATGTTCAGGAAGCTGGGGCATTCCTGATGGCATCAGTCTGGAGAGCTACCCTGAAGCCAGGGTTCTGGTAGGACAGAGGCTTGAGGGTGTGGAGAAATGACAGATTTCCCAGGGGAAACCTATGTCCATTTTTAGAGTGTGAGGAAGACAATATAATCAGTGTGTGGGGTGTGTGTGTGTGTGTGTGTGTGGACGCACAAGTGTGTTTGAGAGAGGCAGAACCTGAGGGACAGAGAAACTTACAAAGAGAATGAGACACGAGAGAGAGAGAGAGAGAGAGAGAGAGAGAGAGAGAGGAAAGAGAGAGAGAGAGAGAATGCGTGTTTCCCCGGGAGATATGTGCCACTGACACTGCACAATGTCTGATGTTTAGTGTCTCAGCAAACTCCTCCTACTGCAGACTTCAAAGATTATTGCTGAGTGAGGCTCAGCAGTCACATGCAGTCCATGCAGGTTACCAAAACCTCTGTATGGCCTGGCCCATATTCATTTCACAGAACAGTCCCTGAGTTATTCTTGAGCAGCACCAACAATGTACTGACCTGTTTTCTGTGTCCTTTTAGGAGTCACTGTGGAGAAAAAGCTGCAGTCCGTTACAGTAAGGAGGCAAAAGACTGTTGCAGAGGTGAGCTTGCCTGTCCTTCCCTGAGGCATACAAGTGCTTTCTTAGTGTCTTTCCAATCAACTTCTGTTCTAAATATGATGGTGTACATTTTAGATGATATTGTTACTTTCCCTGGTGGGGAGAGTGGGGAGTGCTTGCCTCTTGCCAACTGTAACCTTGGCCAGGGGGACACTGACCACTGGCAGTGCCAAGCATGGTAAGAGACAGTGTCAAAGGATCTTTTTTGTTCGCAGCAATATTCCCTCCTTGGGGGAAGAATTTTGCACTCTGCATCTTAAGTGTTCTTTAGACACATCCCCAGGGAAAACAACATCATACAGGCATCTTATTCATTTGCTTGTGTGGCCTTTGACTCAACCACTGTGTCCCATCTTGTATCCTAAAGTCACGAAGAGAACTCAAGAGTGGTGCAAATACTGTATATCGTGATCTCACCCTGATGGTGTTTTCTTTCCTAACATTCAGGTGGCCATAGGAGCTCGAGAAGAAGGTACGTATTCTGGAAACAGTTTCTTGCTGAGGAAAACATTTACATGTTGATGTAGGTGGGGCATACTTATTGTGTTCAATCTGGAGAGCCACCCTGATTCCAGAGACCTGGGACGTCTTAGGCCAAGTGTGTGTGTGGGAGGGTGTGATGTATTCCTTGATTGCAGAGTGATGCTGTGTGCATGAGTCTCGGTGTTGTTCTGTATGTGTCTGT
This sequence comes from Prionailurus bengalensis, assembly GCF_016509475.1. Taxonomy (NCBI): domain Eukaryota; kingdom Metazoa; phylum Chordata; class Mammalia; order Carnivora; family Felidae; genus Prionailurus; species Prionailurus bengalensis. The sequence continues at coordinate 122,827 of NW_025091155.1, forward strand.
ATACAGTGCAACTGTGAGTGTGTACGTGTGTGTGTGTGTGTGTGTGTGTGTGCATGTGCGTGTTTACTTGAGAGCCTCACAGACAGAGACACAGAGGCACATACAGAAAGAGATAGACATATTGAAAAAAGTGAGAGAGAGAGAGAGAGAGAGAGAGAGATGTGAGTTTCCCCAGGTGATATGTGCCACTGACACTGCACAATGGCCAATGTCGACTTTCTCCAAAAGCTCCTCATAGTGCACACTTCAAGAAATACAGCTGAGTGTGGTCAGCAGTGACATTCAGTCCATGCAGGCACCAAAGCCTCCATATGCTGTGGCGCATTTTCTTATCAAGGATCACTCCCTGCGGTATTCTTGAGCATTACCGACAACGTACTGACATGTATTCTTTACGCTTCTAGGTGTCTGTAAGGAGGAAAATGTGTGGGCCGTTCCTGTCAGGAGACACCAAGGTGTTGCTGAGGTGAACTTGCCTGTCTTTGCCTATGGAAGACACGTTGATTACTTAGCGTACCTCCAGTCATATTCGGTGCCATAGGACTATGTACATTTTACATGATAGCATTCAATTCCGTGGTAGGGAGATTGGTGAGTGGTTGTCTCTTGCCAACTGTAACTTGGTCAAGAGGACATTAACCACTGGCAATGCCAATCCTGCTAAGAAACAGTGTCATAGGATCTTTCCTGAGCATCAATTTTTCCTGCTTGGGTGAGGAATTGTGTAGTCAGCACCCTAAATGGACTTGAGAGACACATCCCCAGGAAAAAACAACTTCAGACAGGCATCCTATTCATTTGTTTTTGGGGACCTTTGACTCAAGCACTGTCTGCATCTGGTTTCCTAAATTCCAGAGGAGAACCAAAGACCAGTGCAATGCGTGTTCATCATGGTCTGACCCTGATGGTGTTTCTTTTCTCTACATGCAGGTTGCCGCGGGACAAACAGGATATGGTATGTACTTTGGAATCAGTCCCCTGCTGATAAAATAACCTAGGTGGTCAGGAAGATGGGGCATTCCTGCTGGCATCAGTCTGGGGAGCTACCCTGACTCCAGGTTCCCTGCAGGACAGAGGCTTGAGGGTGTGGGGAAAAGACAGATTGCCCAGGGGAAAACCTGTGTCCCTGTTTACAGTGTGAGGAAGACAATGTATTCACTGTGTGTGAGTGTGTGTGTGTGTGTGTGTGTGTGTGTGTGTGTGTGTGAGTGCATGTATGTTTGAGTCAGACAGAAACTCAGGGACAGGGAAGGAGACAGGGAAACACACCAAGAGAAAGAGACACACACATTCATTAGAGAGATGGAGAGAGACACAGAGAGAGAGGAGAGACAGCGAGAGGTGTGCCCTTCCCTAGGAGATATGTGCCACTGACACTGCACAATAACCAATGTCTACATTCTCAAAAAACTCCTCAAACTGCACACTTCAAGGAATACTGCTGAGCGTTGCTCAGCAGCAACCTTCAGTCCATGCAGGTAACAAAAGCCTCCGTACGCTCTGGCCCATGTTCTTATTACGGAACAGTCCCTGAGTTTTCTTGAGCAGCACCAACAATGTACTGACGTGTGTTCTGTGTCCTTCTAGGTGTCCCTGAGGAGGAAAGGATGTGGGCCGTTCCTGTCAGGAGGCAGCAGGATGTTGCTGAGGTGAGCTTGCCTGTCTTTCCCTGAGGAACACAAGTCATTTCTTAGTGTCTTTCCAATCAACGTCTGTTGTAAATCGGACAATGTACTTTTTAGATGATATTGTTACTTTCCGGGGTGTGGAGTGTGGAGTATGGGTGCCTCTTGCCAAATGTAACCTTGGCAGGGGGACATTCACCACTGGCAGTGCTAAACCTGGTCATAAACAGTGTCAAAGGATCTTTTTCGTCAGCAGCAATTTTTCCTGCTTGGGTGAGGAATTTTGTAGTCAACTTCCTCAGTGGTCTTCAGAGACACGTCCCCAGGAAACAACAACTTCTGACGGGCATGCTATTCATTTGCTACTGGGGACCTCTGACTCAAGCACTGTGTGCCATCTGGTTCCTAAAGTCCAGAGGAGAGTGAAAGCCCAGTGCAATGAGATTTCATCATGATCTGACCCTGATGGTGTTTCTTTTCTCTACAATCAGGTGGCCGCGGGAGCAACGAAATATGGTATGTATTTTGGAATCAGTCCCCTGCTGATGAAATGATCTATGTGGTCAGGAAGTTGGGATATTCCTGCTGGCATCAGTCTGGAGAGCTACCCTGACTCTAGGTTCCCTGTAGGACAGAGGCGTGAGGGTGTGGAGAAAAGATAGATTTCCCAGAGGACAACCTATATCCCTGTTTACAGTGTGAGGAAGACAATGTATTCACTATGTGTTGTGTTTCTGTGTGTGTGCGTGGGGGTCTGAGGGTGACAGAAACTGAAGGACAGAGAAAGAGACAGGGAAACACATAAAGAGAAAGAGACACATGCTTTCATGAGACAGAGAGAGAGGAGAGAGTGAGAGGGAGAGAGAGAGGGGGGAGACAGAGAGAGAGACAGAGAGAGAGAGACAGACAGAGAGAGATTGGGGGGGGGTGTGTATCCCCAGGGGATATGTGTCACTGACCCTGCACAATGCTCAATGTCTAGTTTCTCAACAAAACTCCTCATACTGCACACTATACGGATTATTGCTGAGCGTGGCTCAGCAGTAACATTCAGTCCATGCAGGCAACCAAAGCCTCCATAGGCTGTGGTGCATTTTCTTACCAAGGATCACTCCCTGTTGTATTCTTGAGCATTACCGACAGCGTACTGACATATATTCTGTATGCTTCTAGGTGTCCCTAAGGAGGAAACTATGTGGGCCGTTCCTGTCAGGAGACACCAAGGTGTTGCTGAGGTGAACTTGCCTGTCTTTGCCTATGGAAGACAAGTTGATTACTTAGTGTATCTCCAGTCATATTCGGTGCCATAGGACTATGTACATTTTACATGATTGCATTCAATTCCGTGGTAGGGAGATTGGTAAGTGGTTGTCTCTTGCCAACTGTAACTTGATCCAGAGGACATTAACCCCTGGCAATGCCAATCCTGCTAAGAAACACTGTCATAGGATCTTTCCTGAGCATCAATTTTTCCTGCTTGGGTGAGGAGTTTGTAGTTGGCACCCTGAATGGTCTTCAGAGACACATCCCCAGGAAAAACAACTTCAGATAGGCATCCTATTCATTTGTTTTTGGGGACCTTTGACTCAAGCACTGTCTGCATCTGGTTTCCTAAATTCCAGAGGAGAACCAAAGACCAGTGCAATGCATGTTCATCATGGTCTGACCCTGATGGTGTTTCTTTTCTCTACATTCAGGTTGCCGCGGGACAAACAGAATATGGTATGTACTTTGGAATCCGTCCCCTGCTGATGAAATAATCTATGTGGTCAGGAAGTTGGGATATTCCTCCTGGCATCAGTCTGGAGAGCTACCCTGACTCCAGGTTCCCTGTAGGACAGAGGCTTGAGGGTGTGGGGAAAAGACAGATTGCCCAGGGGAAAACCTGTGTCCATGTATACAGTGTGACAAAGACAATGTATTCACTGTGTGTGTGTGTGTATTGCTGAGTCAGACAGAAACTGAGAGACAGGGAAGGAGACAGGGAAACACACTAAGAGAATGAGACACACACATTCAGTAGAGAGACAGAGAGAGAGACACAGAGGGAGGAGAGACAGCGAGAGATGTGTCTTGCCCCAGGAGATATGTGCCACTGACACTGCACAATAACCAATGTCTACATTCTGAAAAAACCCCTCCTACTGCACATTTCAATGATTATTGCTGAGTGTGGCTCAGCAGTAACCTTCTGTCCATGCAGGTAAGGAAATCCGCCCTATGCTCTGCCCATGTTCCTATCAAGGATAAGTCCCTGAGCTTTCTTGAGCAGTACTAACAATGTCCTGATGTGTGTACTGTGTCCTTCTAGGTGTCCCTGTGGAGGAAAAGATGTGGGCTTTTCCTGTAAGGACGCACCAGGCTGTTGGTGAGGTGAGCTGGCCTGTCTTCCCTTGAGGAACACAATTACTTTCTTAGTGTCTTTCCAATCAACTTCTGTTGTAGATTTGACATTATACATGGTAGATGATATTGTTACTTTCCTTGGCGGAGAGAGTGGTGAGTGCTTGTCTCTTGCCAACTGTTATTGGTGAGGGGGACATTTACCAGTGGCAGTGCCAAACCTGGTGATAAATAGTGTGTTAGGATTAATTTTATCAGAAGCAATTTTCCCTGCTTGGGTGAAGAATTTTAGAGTCTCTATACTAAGTGAACTTGAGAGACACATCCCCCAGAATATATAACTTCTGACAGGCATCCTATTCGTTTGCTTTTGTGGCCTTTGACTCAACCACTGTGTTCCCTATTGGATCCTAATATCACCAAGAGCTAAAGAGTGGTGCAATCAGTGTGACTCACCTTCTTACCCTTATGCTGTTTTCTTTTCTATAGTTTCCTGTGGTCTCTGGAACCATGGAGAATGGTAGGTATTCAGGAATCAATCATTTGCTGTCTTTAGTCAGGGGAGTGCTTCTGATTTTGGGTTTCCATTGAAAGGAGGATCACAGACGTAGTCACAAAGCGATTTGTCGAAGGGTAAACCATGTTCATGTGTTTACAGGCACTCGTGTGGCATTCAGGTAGTGAGTTTCTGTGCGTGGAGACTGGGTGAGTCTCTTTGTGAACTGACAAGTGTGTGAAGTGAGCATGTATGTGCTTGTATGTGGTCTCTGTGTGAGAAGTTTATGTTCCTCTAGATTAACATGTCCCTAAAGAGCACAGTTGCTGGTGTGAACTTTGCCATTCATAAGAAAAATCCCATCACCGAGCTTCATGATGTGTGTCTGTAGGTCAAAGGATATAAATACGGACAATTTAAATATAGTTAGTATATTATACACCAAATATAGCTTGTTTAGGCTGAAAAAAGTCCTATTAATAGCCAGGAAAACATTCACAGGATTCTGAACGGGAAATATGTTTTCAGAATCCATAGGACTCTGTGAATCAAGACTTCAGTTCAAGGTAGACCTCAACTCTGAGGAGGCTGTTTCATTGCCTTCAGGGCACTTGGATTGATCCTGATTAAGGAGAAGGAGCCCTAATGGTATCTAATTGGCCTCTGAGGAAAGGAAGCTTATGGAAGTGATGAATTATGGAGGGGTTGGCACGGGCTGTGGGGATGGGGGCTGGATGGGGAGACGAGGCCCTTTAACCCCCAATTCCTAGCACTTTCTCTCACGCCTCTACTTTCTGAGGCAGACCCTGAATTTCTAGGCTGAGGTTGTCATCAGTAATAATTTCAGTCCTTGCTCCTGATCCTCCTTGTGTGGGGCACCCGCCAGTGCTGAGACTAGAGTGATCACAGAGTCCGTGCTCCATCATACTTCAGCAGTAAAGGGATAACTGCCCCAGGGTTACTGCCTTCCTGCCCCTCCTATCCTTTCTAAAAAGGAGATTCAAGGAGCCTGAGAAGGAATCCTCCCCCTCTTAGCTGGAGGGCTGGGGCAGGTGGCCCCTGGTGCAGGCATATGCCACACCCAGTTCTGGAGGGCATCTGAGAAGAGGATCCTCCAGCTTCTAGAAATCCTTTCTTTCAAGCTCTTAGTGTCCCAGGGGTGTGGAAGATAATGCCTGCTGTGTGTGGTCAAATGCAGGAATGAAACCAGCAGCCAGGCTCTAAGGATCCTTGCTCCTTCAAATACTTCAGCTTGAAAGGGTGAGAGCACGGTCCAGGGTCTTGGACTAGATGTTAAGCGGGAAATATTGAGGGGTTGCAGAGGGAAGACACGAAGGACATCCAGGCTATGTGAGGGTGGGAGGGGACACCACGGTGGCAGGATTATTTGAATCAGTGTAGCATCAGCACCTGGGCCCAGCCTTGTCCTCACCGAGGATGACATTTGGGCTCCTTCTGGGTGGGATGAGGCAGGACGAGCCGCCATGCCGGGTGAGGGTACCGTATGGACATCTTCCTAAAAGCCTGGGGAGAAGGGCGTCCTTCCTGTGCCAGCCTCTTCTCCACCTACCAGACACTTTCATTGGTGGACACTGGGGAGGAGCAGACAATGGAGTCAGGTCTCCTGTTCTCCCACCTGGGACACGCCAGCAGGGATGGAACCAGGGTCAGGCCAGACACAAGTACGTTTCCAGGCCTGATCCACCTGGCCAGGAGGGACCAGTTTTCACTTTTCACCTGCTTCTGGCCATCACCTGACAGCCAGTCCTTGTCTACACACTATTGGCCAAGGGTTGTCTGGCTGGAAACACATTCATACAAAAGGGATCTCATCCCATGTGACCAGGGCAGCTGTAGAACATTCTAGTTGCAGAGGAGGTGAGAGGGGCACAGGCTCCAGTGCACAGGGAGCTCAGCAAAGTGGTGGGGGCTGATCCCAGAGTGGAGGTGGTCCTTGCTGTGCTCTTTCCTGGCCCGAGGACATCAGTGTGAGAGTTTGTCTGAAAGGTATGGGAACTGACAGGTCCAAATACTGTCTCTGACCTTCCTTCCACTCACGGGCACAGGAGCCATAGCTCTGGATGGTCACTGCAAGGGCACCGACAGCCTCTCTGTCATTGCTCGTCCCCCAGGGGCTCAGCCCTAGGCAGCCCATGTTTGGCCCCAATAAGCGCCTGCTGTTCACAGCCTTGGGCTGGGAACTAGTTTAGGGGCAGAAAGGTCCCTCCTCAGCTCACCCAGGCCTGTTGGGCCCCACACTATGCTAGCTGTCTGCCCAGGCACTGGTCCAGATCAGAATGAGAAGGGTGGGCTCCTGAAGACAGTGAGGTACTCCCCCTCTGCCCCGCCGCTCTGATTACACCCAGCATGAGTGTGGGGGTGTCATGCTCTTCACTCTGTTTATAATGTGCCCCTGCTGGGATTCCCCTATGACCTGGGTGTTGACCTTCCATTCTAAGTGTCCCCAGGGCTTCACGCAGTGGCTGCCACATACGCATGAGCCCAGGGAGAACCTACCAAGGAATGGTCAGCTCAGGCCAGCAAGCTCCTCTGCAGAAACCTCCAGGACTGGGAGGTCACGTCTTCCTCATGTGTACATCCTAAAGCTGTGCTATCCAGGGCAGCAGCCACTTGCCACATAGCCATTAGCCGCCCTAGCCACGTTTCTGGTGCCCGGCAGACGCATGTTTACAACGCAGAACATTTCCACCCTCACAGAGGGTTCTTCTGGGCAGCTGCTCTGAGCCGGGCACAGGGTCTGCTCGTGGAACCCGCCAAACCCTATGTCTGTCTGTAACAGTTGGAATGTCAGGTTGCGCAGGTGGCACCTTCTTGCGTGGGTGAGAGCTATCGTGATCCACTGCAGCTGGGGAAGTACCAGATGAAGGGGGATCCTTTCTCTTGCTTGAAGGTTTGCAACTGTGGTCAATGCCTTGTGGAAGGGCTCTGCCTTTGCCAAGCCCAGGGAAGGTCTGAGGACCCAGAGGAAGGGCAAGTGATGCCGGCTGAGCCAGCATGGCCTCACAGGGAGTTGCAGGAATGGTGGAGCCCCTGTCTCTAATAACCTGCTTGCTCATGCTTGTGTCTCTAAAGATTGGGTGTTGGAGAGCCTGTCTGACTCTGGAACCGATGATGAATAGTCGTCAGATAGGGAACTGCACTCAGGTAGGAATCAATGGGAGAGGGTTTCTGGGAACAGCTGGCTTATACCTGCTGCTTTGTAGACTTAGAATGGGAGGTATGAAATCAGAAAGACAAAGCAAGGATGTGCGAAGCCTTGTTTTGTTCTTTTAATATAATAGTAGCGTCTTTTAATAGAATAGATGTGTTCTCCCTCTGGGCTTTAAATGTACTCTGTCTGTAACCATCTTTTTAAAGTTTTTTTTTTAAACCAAGTTGGTTAACATATAGTGTAATAATGGTTTCAGTAATAGAATTTAGTGACTTATCACTTCCATAGAACACCCAGTGGTCATCCGCACCAAGTGCCCTCCCTAATGCTCATCACCTATTTAGTACATCCCTCTACCCAACACCCTTCCAACAACCCTCAGTGTGTGAAGAGTTAATCAGTCACTTATGGACTGTCTTCATCTCTGTTTTTACCTTATTTTTCCTTCCATTCTCCTATGTTCATCTGTTTTGTTAGATTCCACACATGAGTGAAATCATATGATATTTGTCTTTCTCTGACTGACTTAATTTGCTTACCATAACACATTCTAGTTGCATCCACGTTGTTGCAAAAGGCAAGATTTCATTCTTTTGGATCATGGAATAATATTCTATTCTATGTAGATAGATAGATAGATAGATAGATATAGATATAAAAATAGGTATCTATATATAGACAGATATATATATATATATATATATATATATATATATATATATATATTCCTTATCCATTCATCAGTCACTGGACACCTTGGCTCCTTCCATAATTTGGCTATTATTGACAGTGCCATTATAAACACTGGGGTGCATGTGCCCCTTTGAGTCAGCACTCCCGTATCCTTTGGATAAATATCTAATCATGCAATTGCTAGGACGTAGGATAGCTCTCTTTGTAATTTTTTTGCAGACCTCCATACTATTTTCCGGAGTGGCTGCACTAGTTTGCATTCCCACCAACAGGCAAAAGTGTTCCCCCTTCTCCGCATCCTCGCCAACATCTATTGTTACCTGCGTTGTTAATTTGAGCCATGCTGACGGTGTGAGGTGGTATCTCATTCTGCTTTTGATTTGTATTGCCCTGATGATGACTGCTGTTGAGCCTCTTTTCATGTGTCTGTTAGCCGTCTGGTTGTCTTCTTGGGAAAAACGTCTGTTCATGTCTTTTGACCATTTCTTCCCTGAATTCCTTGTTTTTTGGGTGTTGAGTCTGCTAGTTCTTTACAGATGTTGGAAACTAACCCTTTATCTGATATGTCCTTTGCAAATACCTTCTCTGATTCCACCAGTTTTGTTGGTTGTTTCCGTTGCCGTGCAGAAGCTTTTTTTCATCTTGATGAGGTCCCAAGAGTTTTGTTTTTGTTTGTTTGTTTTGTTTTTGTTGTTGGCTTTTGTTTCCTTTCTCTCCTGAAACATGTCTATCAAGATGTTGCTGTGGCTGAGGTCAAGAGGTTGTTGCCTGTTTTCTCCTCTAGGATTGTGATGGTTTTCTGTCTCACATGTAGCTCTTTCATCCATTTTGAGTTCATTTTTGTGTATAGTAGGTAAGCGGTCCCATTGCATTCTTCTGCATGTCACTATCCTGTTTTCCCAATACCATTTGCTGAAGAGACTGTCTTTTTCCATTGGATATTCTTTCCTCTTTTGTCAAAGATGACTTGGCTATACACTTGTGAGTCCATTTCTGGGTTCTCTATTCTGTTCCATTCATGTATGTCTCTGTGTTCGTGCCAGTACCATACTCTCTTAGTGATTATAGCTTTGTAACATAGCTTGAGGTCTGGAATTGTGATGCTTCCATGTTTGGTTTTCTTTTTCAACATCACTTGAACTATTCGGGGTCTTCTCTGGTTCCATACATATTTTAGAATTGTTTGTTCTAGCTCTGTGGAGAATGCTAATGTTACTTGATAGGGACTGCATTGAGGCTGTAGATTGCTTTGGGGAGTATCAACGTTTGAACAGTATTTTTTCTTCCAATCCATGAGCGTGGAATGCCATTCCAATTCTTTGTGTCTTCTTCAATTTCTTCATCAGCTCTCAATACTTTTTAGCGTACAGATCTTTTACCTCCTTGGATACGTTTCTTCCTATGTATCTTATGGTTTGGGATGCAATTGTTAATGGGACAGATTCCTTAATTTCTCTTCCTTCTGCTTCATTATTGGTGTATAGAATGCAATTGATTTCTGTACATTGGTTTCATATCCTGTGACTTTGCTGAATTCATGTAACGGTTCTAGCAGTTGTTTGGTGGAGTCTTTTCTTTTTTAAAGATGAAATTCATTGTCAAATTGGTTTCCATACAACACCCAGTGCTCATCCCGAAAGGTGCCCTCCTCAAAGCCCATCACCCACTTTCCCCTCCCTCCCACCCTCCATCAACTCTCAGTTTATCCTCAGTTTTAAAGGGTCTCTTATGGTTTGACTCCCTCCCTCTCTAACTTTTTTTTCCTTCCCCTCCCCCATAGTCTTCTGTTAAGTTTCTCAGGATCCACATAAGAGTAAAACATATGGTATCTGTCTTTCTCTGGATAACTTATTTCACTTAGCGTAACACTCTCCAGTTCCATCCACGTTGCTACAAAAGGTCATATTTCATTCTTTCTCATTGCCAAGTAGTATTCCACTGTGTATATAAACCACAGTTTCTTTATCCATTCACCAGTTGATGGACATTTAGGCTCTTTCCATAATTTGGCTATTGTTGAAAGTGCTGCTAGAAACATCGGGGTACAAGTGCCCCTATGCATCAGCACTCCTGTATCCCTTGGGTAATTCCTAGCAGTGTTCTTCCTGGGTCATAGGGTAGATCTATCTTTACGTTTTTGAGGAACCTCCACACTGTTTTCCAGAGTGGCTGCACCAGTGTGCATTCCCACCAACAGTGCAAGAGGATTCCCATTTCCCCGCATCCTGTCCAGCATTCTATAGAGGTCTCTGGATGTGTTCACTTTAGCCACTCTGACTGTCGTGAGGTGGTATCTCAGTGTGGTTTTGATTTGTATTTCCCTGATGAGGAGTGGTGGCATTGAGTATCTTTTCATGTGCCTGTTGGCCATCTGGATGTCTTCTTTGGAAAAGTGTCTATTCACGTCTTCTGCCCACTTCTTCGCTGGAGAATGTGTTTGTTGGGTGTGGAGTTTGGGGAGTTCTGTATGGATTTTGGAAACTAGCCCTTTGTCTGATATGTCATTTGCAAATATCTTTTCCTATTCCATCGGTTGCCTTTTAGTTTTGTTGACTGTTTCCTTTGCAGTGTAGAAGCTTTTCATCTTGATGAGGCCCCAATAGTTCATTTGTGCTTTTAATTCCCTTGCCTTTGGAGATGTGTCAAGGAAGAAATTGCTGCAGCTGACTTCAGAGCGGTTTTTTCCTGCTTACTCCTCTAGGGTGTTGACGGTTTCCTGTCTCACATTCAGGTCCTTTATCCATTCTGAGTTTATTTTTGTGAATGGTGTAAGACAGTTCTCTAGTTTCATTCTTCTGCATGTCGCTGTCCAGTTCTCCCAGCACCATTTGTTAAAGAGACTGTCTTTTTTCCATTGGATATTCTTTCCTGCTTTGTCAAAGATGAGTTGGCCATACATTTGTGGGTCCAATTCTGGAGTCTCTATCCTATTCCATCGGTCTATGTGTCTGTTTTCGTGCCAATACCATACTGTCTTGATGATTACAGTTTTGTAGTAGAGGCTAAAGTCTGGGATTGTGATGCCTCCCGCTTCGGTGTTCTTCTTCAATATTACTTTGGCTATTCGGGGTCTTTTGTGGTTCCATACAAATTTTAGGATTGCTTGTTCTAGCTTGGAGAAGAATGCTGGTGCAATTTTGATTGGAATTGCTTTGAATATGTAGATTGCTTTGGGTAGTATTGACATTTTAACAACTTTATTCTTCCAATCCATCAGCATGGAATGTTTTTCCATTTCTTTGTATCGTCTTCAATTTCCTTCATAAGCATTCTATAGTTTTCAGCATACAGATCTTTGACATCTTTGGTTAGGTTAATTCCTAGGAATTGTATGATTCTTGGTGCCATTGTGAAAGAAATCAGTCACTTTATTTGTCTTTCTGTTGCTTCATTATTAGTGTATAACAATGCAACTGATTTCTGTACATTAATTTTCTATCCTGCGACTTGGCTGAATTCATGTGTCAGTTCTAGCAGGCTTTTGGTGGAGTCTGTTGGGTTTTCCATGTAGAATATCATGTCATCTGCAAAAAGTGAAAGCTTGACTTCATCTTTGCCAATTTGGATGCCATTGATTTCCTTTTGTTGTCTGATTGCTGATGCTAGCACTTCCAACACTATGTTAAACGACAGTGGTGAGAGTGGACATCCCTGTGGTGTTCCCGATCTCAGGGGGAAAGCTCTCAGTTTTTCCCCATCGAGGATGATATTAGCTGTCAGCTTTTCATAAATAGCTTTTAGGATGTTTAAGTATGTTCCTTCTGTCCCAACTTTCTCAAGGTTTTTCTTTATTAAGAAAGCATGCTGGTTTTGTCAAATGCTTTTTCTGCGTCGATTGACAGGACCATATGGTTCGTATCTTTTCTTTTATTAATGTGATGTATCCCATTGATTCATTTGCAAATGTTGAACCAGCCCTGCAGCCCAGGAACGAATCCCACTTGATCATGGTGAATAATTCTTTTTGTACGCTGTTGAATTCGATTTGCTAGTATCCTGTTGAGAATTTTTGCATCCATATGCATCAGGGATATTGGCCTGTAGTTCTCTTTGTTTGCTGCGTCTCTGTCTGGTTTGGGAATCAAAGTGATGCTGGCTTCATAGAATGAGTCTGGAAGCTTTCCTTCCCCTTTCTATATTTTGGGACAGCTTGAGAAGGATAGATATTATCTCTGCTTTAAATGGCTGATAGAATTCCCCAAGGGAAGCCATCTGGTCCTGGACTCTTATTTGTTGGGAGATTTTTGATAACTGATCCAATTTCTTCGCTGGTTATGGGTCTGTTCAAGTTTTCTATTTCTTCCTGTTTGAGTTTTGGAAGTGTGTGGGTGCTGAGGAATTTGTCCATTTCTTCCGGGTTGTCCCGTTTGTTGGCCTATAATTTTTCATAGTATTCCCTGATAATTGCTTGTATTTCAGAAGGATTGGTTGCTGATCGCTTAGATTCCACCCACATCTGCCTAATTTACCCCAATAACCACCAGAAGCCTAGCAGAACAGACTCTCCGGAGCCAAGCATAGACGAGAGGCCCACGGAAGAGGGTAGGAAGGGTGGAGAGGCGGTGCGCGCTACACGTATTGGCGGGAGGGAGCCAGAGCGGTGGAGGGGCAGCCAGCACACCCGGCAAGGAGGAGCCCCTGAGTCTGGCTTGCAAAAGCGGAGGGGCCGGATGGAGTGTGTTCTGACAGCCAGTGGGACTTAACATCTGGAATGTTATAAGTCAATTGCTATGCTCGGAGAGCGGGAGGGAGAGTTGTTGAGCCCCGGACAACAGAGCTCAGCTTGGCGGGGAACAAAGGCGCCCGAAGCGCCATCTCCCTCGCCCACCCCCCAGCCAAAATCCCAAAGGGAGCCAGTTCCCGTCACGGAACTTGCTTGCACCCGCAAACACCCAATGCTGTGCTTATGCGGATCCATCCCTCCGACAGGTCTGCCTCCCTCCCGTTGCCACTAGGCCCCTCCAAAGCGGACCACCGAAGGCAAAGCGAGCTGAGCCTGCACCTCCCGCCCCTGTGCACCTTGCAGACCCACCCCGGCTAATACGCCAGATCCCATCGAAGCAGCACCACAAGCCTGGCAGTGTGCAAGTAGCCCAGACAGAGGCCACACCACTCCACAGTGAGTCCTGCTCCTGGGAGAGGGGGAGATAAGGTACAGGCCAGTCTGACTGTGGCCTCAGCGGTGGGCTGGGGGCAGACATCAGGTCTGACTGCGGCCCCGCCCACCAACTCAAGTTACTCCAGACAGCACAGAGGAAGAGCCCTGCAGTTCCGCGCCACTCCAGGGACTATCCAAAATGACGAAACGGAGGAATTCTCCTCAAAAGAAACTCCAGGAAGTAGCGACAGCTTACGAACTGATCAAACACGATGTAAGCAATAGAGCAGAAAATGAATTCAAAATAATAGCCATAAAATTAATTGCTGGGCTTGACAAAAGTATAGAGGCCAGCAGAGAATCTATTACTACAGAGATCAAGGGACTAAGAAACAGTCAGGAGGAGCTAAAAAATGCTATAAGTGAGCTGCAAAATAAAACAGAGGTGACTACAGCTCGGATTGAAGAGGCAGAGGAGAGAATAGGTGAATTAGAAGATAAAATTATGGAAAAAGAAGAAGCTGAGAAAAAGAGAGACAAAGAAACATGGCCACTTTGAAATGGTCTTACCGCTCTGCTTCTTTGAAGAATTCTTACTTCTTTCATAATTCTTCCTGAGAAGGACACGAAGTTGGGGTCAAATTTCAAATCCCAAAGTTGGAGTTCCTTTTGTGCACTCTTATTTCTGAAAGTTAAAATTTCCACAAATCAATCCAAATGAAATAAGCAGAGGCAATGATCCACTTATAAAATTCTCCTCTAGGGGCGCCTGGGTGACGCAGTCGGTTAAGCGTCCGACTTCAGCCAGGTCACGATCTCGCGGTCCGGGAGTTCGAGCCCCGCGTCGGGCTCTGGGCTGATGGCTCGGAGCCTGGAGCCTGTTTCTGATTCTGTGTCTCCCTCTCTCTCTGCCCCTCCCCAGTTCATGCTCTGTCTCTCTCTGTCCCAAAAATAAATAAAAAACGTTGAAAACAAAATTTAAAAAAATAATAATAAAATAAAATAAAATAAAATTCTCCTCTAATCTAACGATGTCTTCTATCGTCCTCTGTGCTGACATGGTACCCTGAAATCATGATGTCTTCGCTCTGACATTTGCCTAGGGTCTTAGGATCTTTCTATATCATTCTCCCCCTCCAGACTTCCCCTAACTTTGCACTGACAGAAAAAAACAGAGTTGTTTCCTCCAAGATATCGTTTTCGTCCCAACTGTCACATTTTAGTTGGAGCATCTGAGATGCCAGGGGTTCTACGCAGTCTCCGCTTCAGGACACACACACACACACACACACACAGAAAAATAACACTTACTTTTGTACAATATTCATGAATCTTCGTAACTCATGCTGCCTTTTTTTCTGGATCCAACCTTGTATGCATAGCCATGTCTCTCTTCACTCTGTAGTCTTTATGCATTTCATCTGTTAGACCTTTACAAAAAAAAAAGTTTAGAAAAGATATAGCTAAAGAAGCAAGAATAGTGTAAACTCTCTCGTGTAAACGAGAGAAGCCTTGACCACTGCACCTGCAAGAGGAAGAACGAGCAGAGAGAAGGCAGCTCTGGGCCATATGGAGTATTATGAAAAGCCGGTACTTCTACATCCTAACACCTGGGGCTCAAAAGGGGTGGACTTCTCTGAAGACTGCATAAATCTGTAGTACCTGTCAGGTAGCATAGCTCAGGAACCAGCATTATAGGCTCATGGGGCGTGTCCTGTTGGCTCTTTTTCCATTTGCCTTTGCTGACCAAAAGTGGCTGAGTTAGGTCAGTGACCACTAGACCCTGTTGCTGCTCAACAGAAACAAGAAAGAACACTGATGTACTATCAGTGAAGCCTCAGCAAAGTCACATAAATATGTACAGAAGTGCATTTTGGGGTCACCAACAGAGGCCTGGGGGTGTGCTGGTGATACGGTTTCCTCAAGTTTAAGAACGCATTAAAGATACTCTTAATATTCTCTTAGATAGACGTCCCGCAGATGGCCTCTTTTTTTCGGTCAACACACGTAGCCAAGGAAAGCGGGATTCTCACAGACATTATATTGGGGGTCATTGTACGATCCTTTCACTACATATAAGTAAACGTATGACAGACTCTTAGGATCTGTATTTCTCACTACAGCACTGTCTTAAAGATTCCTCAAACATACTTGAGAACTTTCAAGAGGATTCCCAGACGAAGGGGTGGGCAACAAACCCAGTCAACTTTTTAGAGTTGCAATTCCACATCTATTCCCAACATGCCTCCCGCATCATTTCTCCTAAACTCTCAGTCCCTGCTTCCAGGAGGAAGAGATATTTGCCAAGACTTCCTACTCCTGGGCTGCAATTTCCGTGCCACAAACTGCCTTTACTCTCCAACACACAGCAATGGTTCTTCATAGATCCTTCCATGCCGATCAGCAAGGTCCTCATCAGTAGGAATTTAGCCACATGAATTCTGGTATTATTTGCCTGCTAAACATCCCGAGAACTTCAAAGGAGTTCCTACCCGCGACAAAACTTCACATCCAGTGTTCATGGCTCTTTTTCTCTTAAGCTGAACTATTAGTTTTAATTCGTATGATCTCATTGCAGACTATACGTGGGGTTTTTTTCACCCTTAGAGTAGTCTTTACTTATTTGAAAGACAGCTGGGATTCACCCCCATTTTCCTGGTTCTAGAGTCTTCAGGCCCAAGCTTGTGCAGGTGTCTACATGTGTGTAGAATCATGGCATCCTTTTAGGGCCTCATCTATCAAAACCTTTGGACGAGCTATTCTTCCTGTCAAAAACTTTGGGAAACACGCTTATTTCCCATAGCTGCCATGCAACATCCTAGAAGGATCTCCTCCTCCAACATCAACTTCTGCATCTAAACAGGAGTTCTGTGGTCCTTCTTTGCAGCATTATGAAATCTTTTTTAAAGGCCAGGATGGTACTTTCCTTCTAAGGGCTCATCGATCGATTCCAGGATTTTTCTAGAGATCATGACAACAGGGCAACTAAATTGCCATCTGTCATTAGACTGAGTTCCCACCAGGGCATCCCAAGACGACCCAAATCGTTTCAAATATTTCAGCCCATCTGTTTTTTTTTTTTTTTCTCAATTAAACCTGCTGAAACCACAGTCTTAGGTTTCTTTTACATCCAAGGCTCCTGCCTATCAACTCGTGCCAAGAAGGTAGTTTGTCTTCATGTGATAAATCGTCTAATTATCCCCAAACCCACTGCTCTGTGATGCCAGCATGTGTGAATTTACTACAACCTATATATATTTGAACTTCTATGTGCTAGTCATGGTATCAGACAGAAGAGGTATTTACAAGGAGCAAAACCAACATTGTCATGCCCTGGTAGAACTCTGTCTACAGAGAGGGGAGAGATTCATAAAATAACCACTCAAATACAGAATTCCGAATTGGGATAGACGCTATGAAATGCAAGAGCACAACAGAACAGGGGGACCCCACAGAGGCCTGAGGTTGCAGGTTGGTGTGGGGGTGGGGCGGATGTACTCTGGATACCCAGCACGGTTCTTCTCAGTCAAGGACATTTGAGGTCAATTTGGAGAATGAACAAGCAAATATCAGCCTGGTATCTCCATCTACCACCTCCATCAGAGCCTAAGTCAACCCCAAAGTCCCTAATCTTCTCACACCGACTCCCCCATTGTAGTAAATAACTCTGGGCATCCACTCACTTCGTACCTCTCCCACCCTAATCCTGGTCACCATTATCATTGACCTAAAGTGACTTAGCCACCTCCTCACTGATGTCTCTGCCTCCCTTTTTACCCACATACAGCCCGTTCCTTGTAATTAGACACATATCTGTAAAATAAAACGTATCACTTCATCCATCTGTATAACATCTGACAATATCTCATTTGTCTCAGTGGACAGAACTTTATACAACGTGGCCCCCACTTCATCCTCTGATTTCATACCCTACAACCCAAGGATGTCCTCCCCGCAACCATGTGCACTTCTTCACAGAATAATCTAGCCTTGTTTGGGATCTGGATACATCTCGCCCATCTGGAAAGTGGGGTCTTTTCTCTTCTCCCTCATTTGCACACAGCTTGCTCCTTTCAGACCTTCACATACCAGCTTCTCAGAGCTTTCCATGACCACCTACTCTGAACCACCAGACACCGTCCATAATACCTCTCAGTGTTCATTATCTGGATATATCCCTCATAACCCTTAGAACAGTCTTGTCTGCTGTATCTCTTCCTGCTGTAAGGATGCAAGTTCCTTAAGACCAGACAACTCAGTAGTCTTACCAATGTATACCCAAGATGTGTAATGGGCACTCATTAAGTGCTTTTTTGGACTGAATGAACAAGAACTAAGTATGAAGCACAAGTGAGGATAATGTAATAGCACCATCCCCTTGAAGGGATGCCAGAAGGCTGTGTAGCCTTAGTGGTTCCAAGTAGCCATGGTTTGGATTCCAGTATAAAAATACAAGCTGTTTTTTTTTAAAAAATATTTATAAGTTCTTTCCATTTGCTACAGATATCTGTAATTCCTTTCTCTCATCTGCCAAAGCTAGAAAACTAATCTCGTCAACTAGCGTATCTTTGTGCACCAAGCTAAGTTTACTTAGGTTTTTCTGAACAGAGATTGAGGAATCCATGAGTTCTGCGATTCCACACACAGCTGACATGTTTCCAGGTGGTAATTAGTCATTTGTTTCTTCTTTTCAAACCAAATTCTATAGGGCTCAAACTTCTATATAAGGAAAGTGTTCACATATGAAGTCTTGCCATATTTTCTACCCAATGTTCCATCAACATGTTTCAAACTACCATAGCCTCCTCTTAGGCCCACGGGAGAGGCCATATTGGAGCCATTCTAATCATGTGACATTACCCTATATATGAGGCACTCGAATGCATGGATAATAGATCTGTCAAGTTACAATACCACAAAGGAGAAATTTTATAATAGATTATATATATGTTATAGGTTAATAGATGACGTTATATTATTAGAATCTAACATACAGGACTCTATATTGCACATGTATTTTTATGAGACGTATATTTGACTACATAATAAGAACAAAATGAGATTTAAATACATTGAAAGACAGGAGATTTCCTACCTCCTTCTGGTAGTCTACAAAGGTGATTTCCTCACCACCTGATTTCTTAAACGTACTTCTGGGAGTCTCCTCCCAATTAATAGTATCCACTCGATAGGTTCTATTGTTATACCTGTGGAATGGTCACAACACCTAGTATTATTCCCAACATATTTATGGCATGGGATCATGTAAGAAGTGAGAAGCTTTAAATCCTACAAGAAATTTCAGGATATATCCACTTTAGTAAATTCATATGACATATAATTCACCTATGTAAGGCTACAATCCAATGGTTTCAGTATATTCACAGAGTTGTAAATCCTATACATTTGCCTACCCACCCTATTTCACATGAATTGAATGATACAGTATGTGACCTTTCCTGACAGCCTTCTTCCACTTCGTGTACTACTTTTCAAGGTTTATCTATGCTGTAGCATGATTGGTATTTCATTCCTTTTTGTTGCCAAATGACACACTATTTTATGGATATACATTTTTATTTTTCCATTTGTCAGCTGATGAACATTTGAGTTGTTAACACCTTTGAGCTATTATGAAAAATGAGATTATGGACATTCATGTATCAATTCTGGTAGGCATTGGTGTTCATTTCTCTTGGGTATAAAACTAGGAATAAATTGCTGACTCATATGGTGACACTATATTTAGCATATTGAGAAGGGCCATCCTGTTTTCCAAAGAGACCACACCATTTTTACTTCTACCAGCAGTATTTGACGGGTGGTTCCAACTTTTTCACATCCTTGCTAACACTTAATCTCTGCCTTTTCAAATTTAGCCATCATACTATGAAGGGGTATTTCACTGTGGTTTGACTTTGCATTTCCCTGATGGCCAATAATATTGAGTATCTTTTCATGTGATTATTGGCCATTTGTATATTTTCTTTGGAAGCCTGTCTATTCAGATCCTTTGCCCATTTTTTGAAAGTTGGGTTAAAGAAATAAGTGAAAGTTAGGTTCTCTTTTCATTATTGACTTGTAAACATTTCTTACATATGGAGAAGCAAGTTGTTCCGGAGATATGTGATTTCAAACGTTCTCTCATTCTGTTCCTTTTTTTTTTCTTTCTTTTTCTTAACTTTAAATTTTTTGTAACGTTTATTTATTGTTGAGACAGAGAGAGACAGAGCATGAACAGGGGAGGGGCAGAGAGAGAGGGAGACACAGAATCGGAAACAGGCTCCAGGCTCCGAGCCATCTGCCCAGAGCCCGACGCGGGGCTCGAACTCCCGGACCGCGAGATCGTGACCTGGCTGAAGTCGGACGCTTAACCGACTGCGCCACCCAGGCGCCCCTTCTTTCTTTTTCTTAACTTTAAATTTTTTGTAACGTTTATTTATTGTTGAGACAGAGAGAGACAGAGCATGAACAGGGGAGGGGCAGAGAGAGAGGAAGACACAGAATCTGAAGCAGGCTCCAGGCTCCGACGCGGACTGCGACATCGTGACCTGAGTTGAAGTCGGACGCTTAACCGACTGAGCCACCCAGGCGCCCCCCCCCCTTTTTTTTTTTTTACTTCAAAGAAAGAAAGTTTTCAATTTGGTGAAGTCCAATTTATGTTTTCCTTCTGTCATCCCTTCTCTGTTGGCATTTTATTTTATAAGGTTTTCTCTAAGCCAAAGTCAAGAAAATTTACTCCTAGATTTCCTTCTAGGAATTTTATAGAGTTTTAACGCTTACCTTTAGGTCTATTTTTAGTTAATTTGGGGGATAAATTGGAGTTAATTTTGTATCTTCTGTGAGGAATGGCCAGGTGGATATCCAGTGGTCCCAGCAATATTTGAGGAAACGAGTATTCCTTCCCCAAGAAAGCGGTCTTGAAACTCTTGCTGAAAAAAAAAATCAATGGACTATAAATGTGAGGGTTAACTCCAGAATTCCCAATTCTATTCCATTGATTTTTAGGTCTATCGTCATACCAGTATCCCACTGTCCTGATTCCGAGAGCTTTGTCGTAAATTTTGAAATTGGGAAGCAAGAATAAAGTCGAGGACTCCTAAGATGATGCTGGCCAAGCAGCTTTACATCCACGCTCTTCAGCTTAAAATGTCTGGTCTAGAAGAAGATTAAAAGTAAAACACTTCCGTCAAGTGGACATTTGCGAATGGATGATAATTAAGCCCTGATTTTTAAAAATAGTTAGACACAAAGCAAGAGAAATGAAATTTGGAAGGAGCATATTCTGTTACATGTGAGAGCAGGTTCAGAGCAGGTGACTGGATCAACCTCAGGAATCACAAGAGCAGCAAAATCTACAACTGAATCTTATCTCTCTCTCATGCTGTAGAGCCAGATGAGGAAAGCGTGGATGGATTCTCACCATTCCCATGCTATTTCTGCCTCTGACCTTTATGTTTATTGATTCGAAAACTGTAGGACCATCTCTTATTGGGGGAAAAGGTTCTCAAAGAGATTGGATAGGTTTGTAAAAAGCAGACTCACAGGACACCTGTGTGGCGCAGTTGGTCAAGTGTCCGACTTCAGCTCAGGTCATGATCTCATGGTTCGTGGGTTCGAGCCCCACATCAGACTCTGTGCTGACAGTGCAGAGCCTGGAGCCTGCTTCAGATTCTGTGTCTCCCTCTCTGTCTCTGTCTCTGTCTCTCTCTCTGCCCCTCCCCCACACTCTCTCTGCTTCTCTCAAAAAAAATAATAAACATTAAAAAAGTTAATGAACACAGATGTAAAAACAATTGATCCAACTAATTCTTTAAAATTTCCATAGCATCTTTCCTTTGGGATTTGTTATCAACATGCATTATTAGATCAAGCAGTTTGCATTCGGAGCAGTTTGTGGTTCACATCAGCACAGAGGGTAATGCTGGTTTCATACTCAAGAATAGAAGCACTATATCCAGGCCAGATTACCAGCCTGCAAACAGAAGACATTAGATGTAAGGGTCAAAGTCCAAGCTCTGAACAAGGAAGCAAGCGTCCCAGGGTTGGAACTTGGGGTCTAAAATTGGTGCTTAGGAGTCAAGCAGTTTCAATTTCTTATTTCTAGTAAGAACTGATCTTTTGAAGGACCTTTCCAATAGAGATTTACCTGATGGGCTAGTTATAACTCTTACACTCTCTTTGTTAAACCATATTGTTACCACCCACAGGCTCACACACCTATAGCCACACACATGCGTATGTATGTATGTATGTGAGAATATATAGGATATAGGTGTATAAAGTATAAACATATACACAATATATATACATACATACATACATACATACATGTAGCTATAATTACTATGATTGAAAGTATTTAAGAGAAATTTATTATCCAAATTTGAGAAGATTTAGACTTCTTATGAGGTTTATATAACTACCGAATACCTCAAGGTTTATGCTTATCATTCTAGGACTGTAAGAGTGAATCTTTTCACTTCGTTTCAAATTTACATGAAATTCTAACTGAATCGTTCATGGCCAGTGGGTACCACTGAAAAGACCATCACTTATAAATCCTACTGCTTCAAATGAGAGTCACTTTCTCAAATGCTTCTATGGTCAGGTCTGTAGAATGTGAGGCTTTCCACTGTGTACTTACGATTGAGGAACTCCGTGGCCTCATTCTCGTTGTAATAGTTGCGACCAACTTGCTTCAAATCCATCATCTTCAAAATTCTAGAAATTGGAAGAATGGATTTCGTGGCAACCGCAGTGAATATTATTAAGATTTACTAACAAACACGGAGATACACTGGGGCGAAGAAATCGATCAGTGACTTTGTTTTACAAACGATTAACAGGAAGTGCCTGATACAACAAGGAAATGACATTGTAAGGTAGATATTAAGGCCCCTTGAACCTCCATTTTTCCCTCCTTTACATAATCTACAACAAAGGGTCATGGGAAGGTCATCAGAAGGTCCTTCATCCCCAGAAATGAACTGAAACCTCTTTTGCAGACTACGTGCCTCTAATTTTCGTTTTCACTATTTGTGCATCACCGTAAGTGTAGACCACCAAACAAATGTAGGGGTGCCTGCGCCAGACTTTGGCTCAGGGCATGATCTTGCACTGAGGGCTCAAGCCCCGCACTGGGCTCTGTGCTGACAGCTCGGAGCCTGGATCCTGCTTCAGATTTTGTGTCTCCCTCTCTCTGCCCCTCCCCTGCTTGTGCTCTTTCTCTCTCTCTTACAAAAATAAAAAAAACATTAAGAAAAGAAAACAAATGCACATTTACTCCAGGAGAAAGAGGCATCGCTGTGCACAGTTGACATCTGCCCCTCCCTCGACAGGGAGCAGGCATGGGATGTGGGGGTAGGCAGGAAGAACAATGTCAACAATAAGCCACAGAACTCAAGCACATCTAGGTGAGGTTCCAGTGCCGATGCATCTCAAAGATCGCTTGCCCTCCCAGAACATGAGGAGACCTCGAGAACACAAATTCTAGGACCAAACAGCTATGTACAGTGCCACTGACACACTAACATACAACCAAATCTCAAGCAAATGAAATCTCACAAACACACTTGCTAGAGAGAGTGTTGTAATAACGTAAGCAGTCCAGTGAGGTGGGTTTGAGTCACTGAAGAATTCAGTGATGACCTTCACAATCTTGTTGCCCCACCGGCTGACCAGTTCTGTTTTCTGAGGTAAAGAAACAACAAAAAGGTCTAGTGCTCCTTCCAAGGAGAGGACGCTCATTACTGGACCACAAATCAACAGGTCACTTGGGTGTCTGGCAGGAGCAATCTTAACCCCCAGAGACACAGGCAGGTAGAATATACGATTTAGGAGACCCAAATGAGGGTCCGAGTTGAATATTTACAATGATTTTTTTTTAACTTAAGCTCCTGTAAATTATGCACTTGCTAACTAAATACAGGAGTTTATTGAAGTGGGGTGTCTGGGTGGCTCAGTCGGTGAAATGTCTGACTTCAGCTCCGATCATGATCTCACATTTTATGGGCTCTAGCCCTATATCGGGCTTTGTGCTGACAGCTCAGAGCCTGGCGCCAGCTTCAGATTCTGTGTCTCCCTCTCTCTCTGCCCCTCCCCGGCTCACACTCTGCCTCTCTCTCTCTCTCTCTCTCTCTCTCTCTCTCTCTCTCTCAAAAATAAACGTTTAAAAAATAGTTTTTAAAGTTTATTGAAGAGGGTCGGCTGGGTGGCTCAGTCAGTTAAGCCTCTGACTCTTGATTTCAGCTCAGGTTATGATCTCACGGTTCAGGGGTTTGAGCCCCACTTCAGGCTCTGTGCTGTGTCAAACCTGCTTAAGATTCTTTCTCTCTGCCCCTCCCCCAATTGCTCACTCTCAAAAATATTAAATTAAGGAAAAGAAATGGACTATTAAGTCCTTCCAGTTCTGTGTGTGTATGCGTGTGTGTGTGTGTGTGAAGATTTGGAACAAGAAATAAAAACTTTTTCAATACTTCGTTAGCATTTGAGCCCTATTTGCCATTGGAAAGGTAAAAAATATATATTTTGTTCTTAAATTCATTTTAACCACAAAAATGAGGCATGAGGGAACATCAGTGATAGCCAAACACGGCATGTGGGTTTTGTTACAAATCCTATGGGCAAGAGATCGAGAGGTGTCCATGAACCATTGTATGAAAAAGGTATATTTGCTATAATACAGGGAGAATGTGAGAGAAAGAAAGAACAAAGGTCAAGAAAATGTCCACTAACAGGAGTGCCTGCATGGCTCAGTTGGTTAAGTGCCCAACTCTTGACTTCAGCACAGGTCATGATCTTGTGGTTTGTGGGTTCAAGCCCTGTGGCCCTGCACAATCAGTGCAGAGCCTGCTTGGGATTCTCTCGCCCTTGCTCTCTGCTCCTCCCCTACATGTGCTTTCTCTCTCTCAAAATAAGTCAATAAACTTAAAGAAAATGTCCAATCACATTACTTACCCTGCTTTTGTAGTTTATGAGGCAGTAATAAAGAGTTCCCATCTAATGTGGGACACTCTCCAATTACATGTTTATGCTGGCAGAGCAAATCTGTACGAACTTTTCCATCTTCAACCTCTGGCATGTAATCAATGTTGTACTTATACGTGAGGAGTTGAGGGCGAGAGGTCACTCGGAAATGGTTGGTGAATAGCTTCACCACTCTACCTTGCATTCCTGCAAAAACCGAGGCACATGTCAATAATGAAACAAGTTGACCAATCGCTCCCAAAACAATGGAGACACCACAATCTTGAGAGCTTAAGTTAGGTCAAACCAAGACATGAACAAGTAACGTACACTTATACACACCTGATGCCCAGACTATGTACCGGCCTTTTAGAGGACTCCTCACACAAACATACATTTAGAGTTAAAACAGGAGATTAAAATATTAAATTAACAGTAACAAGAGATCAAAAGAAAACCTCTTGTAACACAAAGCTTCCAAAAGGGGAGGGCGAGTGGGGAGCCACTGTTTGTAATAGTGTTTAGCATTCAAAAAAAAAAAAGGCTCAGCACAACCAAAGAACTGGGTCATTTGATTTTAGTTGCTATAAAAGGAAAAGAAAACTGGCAAGTACATCCAGGTCCCTAAAATAGGTCTCTATTTCTGCAAAGGTGGAGGTTATTACAACATGAGAGGGTGGGAAGGTACCTCTACTCACAGTGATGGGGTGAAGCTCTAAGATTCTCAAACACAAAGGAACCTCAGAACAAGATCAACACGAACAATTCCCTAACGCTAGGTTGTTAAAGGCCACCACACCTGTTGTGGAGTCTTTCACATGTTCCAAGTACTGTCGGGTATTCACCACCTGGTCTTGAAAAATGGCTCCAAGAACCCTTTTCCCCTTCAGCGACAGTGCCTGCAATCCAGCCCCCCGCTGAAGTTCCTCTGCACAGAAACAAATGCAAAAACCATGAATTTTATAGGATAAAAAACAAATGGAAACGTAAACAAAGGACAATGTTAAGTACAACTTAAGTTGAGGTGGTTGGAGGTAGAAAAGAGGGTTGTCAAAGGATCCAAACAACAGTAGTTCGGTAATGGATCACCAGAGAAGGTGAATGTTACCCAGAAGCCTTTCTCAACAAGACCCCATTCTGTGTCAGCGGCTACCCGAGCACCACATTCATTGCTGCTATGGCGTTTGCCTCCTTTCATCCGGTATTTGTTCAGAGGGCAAGCTTCTTCTAATCAGAAACTTTGTCCTTTCTCTACCTTCTTTATAGGCTAATCACCTGGTACCAGAGTGCCCTCTAGTGGGCATCAGAAAATGCTGACTAAATAAACAGTCCTTTCAAAAAAAAATGCATGAGAGGTGTTTGAGTGGCCTCAGTGGATGAAGCTGAGGACTCTTGGTTGCAGCTCAGGTCATTATTTCACAGTTCCTGAATTCGAGCCCTGCATCAGAGCTCTGTGCTGACAGCATGGAGTCTGCTTGGGATTCTCTCTCTGCCCCTCCCCTGCTCTTGCTCTCTCGGTCTCTCTACATCAACAAACTGAAAAAAAAATTATCAAAAGCCAGTTTCATGATTTTTTTTTTAAAACAACTGATCGATTTTTTTTAACAGCAACTGGGAAAGGCTCTCATGTTATTTTTATCACACTGTAATATTCATCTAATTGAACTATTTTACAAGGTGACTATTTGAGCACAGTGCAAGGCAACCTTTCACAGATTATGAAAGAAACCTCCGTAAATGGGTAATACAGTCCATGCCTTGGGTTGCACAAACTGGTTTTCTTCAAAATGTTACTTCTGGAAGCTATTATCCCTAGCTTATGATGCTCTTAAACAAACACAGTCTGAATTTCCATAATAGAAAATCATTTCATTTTACACATAAGTTTTTAAATGATTTTTATCAAACTCTCAACTAATTCCTGACACACCCAGCAATCAAATTTATCATATTCAAACTTCAGTGAAAGAAAACACCAAGCATCATTCACTAGTACTTGTTACATACAGTGTACTTACATAAAATATTAATAACCCCCGAGATGTGACATAGATGATAAAAATAGGTGTCTTAATATTGTATATTCATGTTTATCACGTCGTCTTACGGGGTCTGGATTTTGTCTCAGTTTATTATAAAAGTATCTACAACAGAGGATACCAAAAGCAGAGGAAACAGGAGCAAAATAGACAAGTGGGAATTCAACCTAAAAACTTTCTGTACAGCAAATGAATCAATCGACAGAATGATCACAGAGAGGGAAAGGATGAGAAGAGGAATAATTAGCAGGCCTCTGCAAAGTGATGGAGAAACCTGGGTAAAAGGGATGGCCGTCTACACCACCTTGCATAAAATCACATCAAGTGCTCCCTCTCTGCTTCCTTCATGTTTCCCTCCCACACCTTGTTCCCACGCCTCTGCTTCTAGGAGAGAGATCACATGCTACACGTTCCTACCCAAAGAAACAAATAGCCACGAAAGAACACACACCCATTTCTGGAGGTGATGAATATGTTTAGTACCTTCGTTATAGTGATGGTATCACAGGGGAGTGCATAGGAGAAAATTCATCAAGATGTATACAATCAATGTGTGCAATTTGTTGTAAAAAGAGGGAGGCAGAGAACATCAAGTTAAGGCAGCAAATGTTAACAGTTGATGAATCGCAGTTAACAACTGATGAATTCAGTTGATCAATATATCAAGATGCTTTGTGCTGTGCTTGAATTCCTCCGCCCACCACCCCCACAGGTTTCAAATTGTATCAAAATTCAGAGGCCTAGAAGCTGTGAAGAAAGCATTTGTGCATTCCTACTTAGCAAATGCAGGATGTAAGCTGTCAACTGAGAGAAGAGGCAGAGCTGAAATAAAAAGCAAGGTTATTTATTTGGGGTCTCAGAATTGCAGTTTGGGAAAGACACCTGTGGGCAGCAACCAAAAGAGTGCCTCTACCCTCCCCACCCCCATCCAGGGAATAAAAGTAAGAGGTTTTTGAAGACAAGAGGGAATGCTTGTATAAGTCATTTACTACGAATTCTGATGACCAAGACTGGTGTTGGTGGCAGGAAAGTAAACTTGGTGACCGTACCTGGTTTCTAAGGCTATCACTAAGCGGGGTCTCTCACTGTAGCAAGCTGCAGGTGTTTGGCCCGGTTCCAACATTTGTGCTTCTCCTACCGGTGAGGATGTGCATAAGGCCCATCTCCTTCCTGGCCTCTGGCTCCGTTGGAAAACCTGTTGACATAAGTGACTATTTCATGTCACCTTTCACAATGTAATATATTGAAGGAGATAATATTAACAGGCCAAAAGTGAAGCTTGGGCTCATGTCCGTGTTGTGGTGAAAGCAGGCAACCCAAACCCTAAAGCCCTTGATGCAGTGGCTGGCACACAGTAGGTCCTCCATATAGGGTTCTAGTATATGGGGGGGGGTGTTGGTTACCAAGCAACCATGTCGCATTCTCTGGGCCCCCCCGGGGACTCTCGGTGGAGATAGTGGGGTGGTGGGATTGTGGCTGAGGCTCCCCTTGCCCAGCAAGAAGCAGGCGTAGGTCTCAGGCCAGGCCAGTAGGATGCTCCGTCCTTGGAACGGGAACCTCCAACAGCTGGAGCTCCTTCCCCCTGAGTGGTGGCACCCTAACCACTCTGTCCTTGCCAGGCGACTATTCCCAAGGGTCTCTCTTTCTGGGGCTACCTTGCTTTCAGCCCAGTCCTCCAGGCCCCCCTTGGACTCGGGGAATGCCCATTATCCTTCCAGCTTCTTTTCTTTTCCCTCGGCTAGTCAAAATCCTCTTCTCTGGCTTAGGACACTGACACATGGAGACAAGGGGCTCTGAATCTCCTCAGCAAGAGGGCTGCTCTGAGCTGTCCCCAGTCCTAGTGACCGGAGGGCTGAAACCCGGGGGGGCTCTCGAGGGCAGGACTTCAAAGCCTTAACAGGACCTTGGAAGACTGCCAATCCTTCTTGTTCATGCCACTCCAGCCCCACTGGCCTCCTAGCTAGTTGTCCCACCCAGTGGCACCCTGCTACCTCAGGGCCTTTGCACTTGCTGTTCCCTTTGCCTGGAATGCTCTTCCTCCAGAAATCCCCCAATCTACGCTTCTCCTCTTTGCTCAATGGCATCTCCTCATGGGGCCTCCCTCAAGCACCCTACTTCAAAAATACACCTGTCTCCTTTGCCTACTTCAGTTTTCTCCAGAAACTTCCAACATCCCACATCATCTGCTTATTTGTTTTTCTGTCTACCTCCTACGCCCTGTGAGGGCAGGCTTTTGCCCAACTTGCTCACTCCCGTATCCTCAGTACAGTAACCTGGCCTGTGGTAGGTGTCAATAAACGTTTGTAAACCCGAGGTGCCGTCTGGGTGGACGCGGTCAGGAACCTGGTGGAAGGAGCGTTGGTCGCAAAGGGTCTTGGCTGACTCAGTCCTGGCAGACAAGTGCCCTATTGGGGTCCTGGAAGGATCCCTCTCTGCCACTCTCCCAGTGACCTGCGTGCGGGGGAGGGAGCCACGCAAGGCCCGGCCAATCTGGGTGGAGAGCCACTGTGTCTTGGAGGACTCAGTAATAATAATACTGATGATGATGATGATGACGGCAGCTTTTATGGTTGCGGGTGTTTTTTCCTAGGTCTCTGTTAAGTGCTTTATATTCACTATCTCGTTTGCGTCTGGTATCGTTCCAAAGAGGTGGTCCTAGTACATCCATTGGATACATACACATATATTTTAATGTTTGTTTATTTTAGAGACAGACAAAGCACAAGCGGAGTCGGGGCACAGACAGAGGGAGACAGAATGGGAAACAGGTTCCAGGCTCTCAGCAGTCAGCACAGAGCCCGACGCGGGGCTCGAACCCGCGAACCGTGAGATCACGGCCTGAGCCGAAGTCGGACACTCAACCGACTGAGCCACCCAGGCGCCTCTATTACATCCATTTAAAGACGGGAACCATGGGGCTTGGAGCGTGTCAGTAACAGGCTCCACCGCCTCAGGCCACTTCCCTGCAGCCCGGCCAGGAGCTGCTCTGGGCCTGAACGCTGCATTTCCGCCCTGCCCAAAGGAGGGGGAGTGGGAGCTGGGCCGCCGGGCGTGGGAGGCGGGGCTTCCCGCGGAGGCGGGGCTGCTGGTGGTAGGGGCCCAGAGCGTGCGACGCCCCGAGGACCTTCCCGCCAGGGGCCAGGCTGCGCGGCGGGCGGCGGCGGCTCCTCACCGGAAGCGCGGCGTCTGCGGCGCCGGGTCGTCACCGGAAGCGGGGCCGCGGCGGCTCCTCACCGGATGTGCGGCGGCGGCGGCTCCTCACCGGAAGCGCGGCGGCGGCGGCGGCGGCTCCTCACCGGGAGCGGGCCGCGGCGGCGGCGGTGGCTCCTCACCGGATGTGCGGCGGCGGCTCCTCACCGGAAGCGCGGCGGCGGCGGCGGCGGCTCCTCACCGGAAGCGCGGCGGCGGCGGCGGCGGCTCCTCACCGGAAGCGCGGCGGCGGCGGCGGCGGCGCCCCACCGGAAGCGCGGCGGCGGGTCACCGGAGGCGCGGCGCGGGCGGAGGCGCGGCGCGGCCTGACGTAACCGGGCGCTCGGCCCCGCCGAACGCGGCTGACGCTGCGCGGCCAGAGAGCAGGCCCCGCCGCCGCCTGGGCTTGGAACGCAGCGCGCGCGGCCATGGCCTCCGGCGCCGCAGCTAAGCGGGCGCAGGGCGAGCGGGCGGCGGGACGGCAGCCCCGGCCCCGGCCCCGTCCCCAGCGCGGGGCTGACCGTGTGCCCCCTCGTCTCGTCCCACAGAGGCGGACCCTCGACAGAGGCTGCTGCGCACCGTCAAGAAGGAGGTGGGTGCCGCAGGCGGGGGCGGGGGCTCGGGGCGCGATCCTGGGGGAGGGGCTTCCAAAGATGGATCCAAAGATCGAGCAGACAGCGTTGGGATCATTAAGGTGCTCATAACAGAAGAGAGCTGTCCCTGCGGTTTTTGAAACAGAAAAGTTTCTGTGGTTTTTAAGAAGAATTTTCAGAGGAATTTAATTTATTCATGTCCATTTGTTCACTTCACAAGTAACTCTTCAGTGCCTGTTAGCTGCTAAGTGTTATCCTGTTGTTGTAGAATACAAACGTTCCCAAACCAGGCTCTGCACCCCAGGAGTTTGTTTTCAGCACTGTCCTTTGTGTTATTTACTCTATTTAGTGCTTACTAGGTGCCAGAGTCTCGTAGAGCTTGTAGCGATCATTGTTATTTTGTGTTGGCATTTGTTCCAGGTACCGTAAGCTCCCGGTGAGGAATCCGAGTTTTCAAGGACTGGGTAGAATCGACGGTAAGCGTGCAGAGTGAGTCGTTCAGTTTGGCAGGTAGAGAGGCAGAAGGGCCGACATTTGTGTGTTTGACAGTGTTTGCAAACTGTCGCGATTACGTGCTTGGCGGGGTACACAGCAGTGCAGAGGCGAAGGTGTGCGAGTGACCTTAGCGGGATTTATGAGCAGCTGGGTTTTGCTGGTAGAAAACGTGTGCTAGGACAATGGTTGGGAATGGGGTGAATACCTAGGGAAGACAAGCTTACGGAAGTTTCTTAGTGCTGTAGGAAGGAGTAGATCTTCCCCGATAGGCCTCGGGCAATTTCTTCGGTGGAATGCTTTTAGCGGCAAGTAATGGGTGACGTCTAACAGTGACTAAAACAGCAGGAACCAGAAACGTTTTGATGGTTCAGTGATGTCATCAGGATGCCAGTCGTCTCTTGTTCAGTTTTGGAGCTGGTGGTCTTTTCCTTTCTCCTTTCCGGGGTGGCTAATTAGCCACGGCTCCAGGTGTCACATTCTCGCACGGCAACTTCCAGTGGGTGGGAAGGACTGCTTTCCTTTGGGTGTTTCTTTTCACTAGGAAGAGGCTTGCAGCAGACTTCCTCTAACATCTTAAAGACTAGGTTAGGTCACACACTCATTCGCAACGGGTCCCTGGTAAATCAGGTTCTGTGATTGGCTTAGAATAATCCTTTCTCTTTTTGAAGCCGGGGTGAGGCCACCTTCTCTGTGTATGGAGACAATAAATATCCAAATAAAGTTGTGATTCTCTAGCAAGAATGAAGACTGTGCAATGGCTCTTAGGGAGGGAGCCAGCAGTATTTGATGCAGGGATTTTGGAGGATTTGAGGCAGAAGACTAATAGGATTAGATTTGAGTTAGGACACTCCGGTTGATGCATAAAATACAGATCACCAAGCCTTTTTCCTAAAGAGCCAGTGAATGTTTTAGGTGATGTGGTCTCTGAGCTCTGCCCTTGTAGTGTGAAAGCAGCCATAGCAGTATGCAAGTGAAGACATGGGACTATGCCCCAAGAAAACACTGTTTACAGAACCAGATGGCAGGTAGGATTTGGCCTGTGGCCGTAGTTTGCTGAAGCCTCATATGGAGGATAGGTTATAGGAAACCACATAAAGAGACTGGGAGGCAAAGGAAGCTCCTGTTTCCTTAGCCTAGTATTAGGCCATTATGAAACTTTCAGCTGTGTAGATTGAAAACGTCAGGGGGTTCAATTTATTCCATTAATTTTTCTTTCTGGGCCTTGTGTCTTTCTCATTTGTTTTGGTTAACTTTGTTTTAATCATTTAAGAAATAAGAATAATATTTGGTGCCTTTTTTTTCCCTGCGAAAATCATCAGTTAAGAACTCATGTTTGACTAGGGCGCTGGCAGGGGAAAGATAAAGCAGAGACCGAAACAGTATACTTAATACGAATTTGTGATTCCTGACTCTAAAAAGTTAGGGGGTGAGAGAGAACTCTCAGAAGATTCCGAGGTTTCCAGGTTGTGTGCAGGCATTTAAATTGGACATGAAGAATGAGTAGGACTTTATCAGATGAACAGAGGAGAGCAGCGGGAATGAGGACACAGTAATTATGACTTTTGATTATCTTGGCAATGACTGCCTTTAATAGGTGAACTATTTTTTAATTTTCTAAGAAATGAAGGAAAGGAAACAAACAAACAAAAAACTATAATCAGTAGTATGTTTTTATACTGGGTCTGATAGTTCTGTTTTTTCTAGAACAATCCCTGTTACTTCTCTTGATTCCTATCTGCCAGAAAAAATGAACTAAGTCCTAGTGTGTGGGAGAAAGTTAACTGATTTTTCATATTTGAGAGGAACTTGTATATGGTAGAACATAGTGGCAACCACCAGGATTCTCTTTTTTTTTTCTGAGTAAAATAGGATTGTTGCTTGTTGCACGCTTTCTGACATCAAGATTTCATCTATTCCTTTTAAACCATTCTTCAAATGGATATATAGGAATGTAGGACTTTTCAAGGCAAATACCAAGAGAAAGAGTTTCCAGGAAAGGTATTCTGTGACATAACCTTCTGACTGTAACCACGTGTAAGACATCAACCCAAATAATAGAAATTTCGTATAACTCAGTTGTGTTGGAGGCACCCTAACGACACCCAGATTTGATTATTGACTAGAAGAGCTCACAGACCTCGGCATATACTTGTACTCGTGCCTGTGGTTTGGTATGGGGACAGGCTGGAAAGGCCAATCTGCACCGAGCAATATCGTGCATGGGGTGAAGGCCAGAGGAGACCAAGCGCAGGCTTCCAGGAATCCTTTCTCTGTGGAGTTAGTAGGATGTGCTAAATTCCTCCAGCATGAAATTAGGACAGCACAAGTGAAATGTTGTCGGTCAGTACGAGGCTTATGGATACTCAGTGCCCGAGGTTTCATGAAATGCTAATCACATAGCCATCTTCTCCTTAGCATGTCCCCAAATTCCAGGTTTCCAGAAGGAAATCAAGTGTGCGGCCTGAAGCACATTGATTGTACCAGCACTTAGGCAGAGTGAGCGACTCTTAACCAGCTAGGGAATGGTGGGAATCCTCCTGAAATCCAAGATCCCAGGGAACCACCAAGGGCCAGTCATTCAAGTAGGATGTTCTGAGGGTAGCCCTCTGTGGCCCGCTGGATGAAACCTGTTCTGCATAGGAATTAATAGCCCTGACTTAATTTTTGGTGCTGTCTTAAGAGTTTATTGCACTAGCAAGTAATATGATGGTTACCATGGTAATGGTTTCAGTTTCATCATCCATATGAAGTCGGTATTTGCACAAAAATTACTAGGGCAATATTAGGTCATTATAATCTTTTTTTATGTGGCTAAGCTTTCATTATGATTCTTTTTTTTTTTTTAATTTTTTTTTCAACGTTTATTTTTTATTTTTGGGACAGAGAGAGACAGAGCATGAACAGGCAAGGGGCAAAGAGAGAGGGAGACACAGAATCGGAAACAAGCTCCAGGCTCTGAGCCATCAGCCCAGAGTCTGACGTGGGGCTCGAACTCACAGACTGCGAGATCGTGACCTGGCTGAAGTCGGACGCTTAACCGACTGCGCCACCCAGGCGCCCCTCATTATGATTCTTAGATATGATAAGCATAATGATTTTCGACTTAAAATTAGAGTAAAATCTCTTAATTTTAAGGAAAACGCAGGTTTGATTCCTATAGTGCTGAATCCCTGTTTATAGTTATAATATTTGATCATATTCACCAATTGTTTTCTTGCCTAAGTATACAAATAACTTTTGTATTTTTGCATTTTGCTTTATGTATTTTCATATACTTCTTATGGGAGACAGTCCCCCTACTGTGTTACTTTGATCTCTATCTTAATTTTCAAGGTGACTGTATCGTGCGTTAATATACGCTAAGAGAGGCTTCAATGGATACCATGTTTTGTTGTTGGTGTTGTTTTATACATTTAATAAGTCTTATTCTTTACAGAAGTTTTAAGTTCACAGCAAAATATAATAGGAAGTACAGAGAGTCTCCACATACCATATCCCCGTACATGCCTACCCTCCCCTGTTGTCAACCTTTTGCATGACAGTGGTCCGTTTGTACTAGTATATTTTTTTCAGTTCCTTGGTTTAGTTTTGAGCGAGAGAGCATGCATGTGTGTGAGCAGCCAAGGGGCAGAGGGAGAGGGGAGAAAGAATCCTGTGCTGTCAGCACAGAGCCTGATGCAGGACTTGATCCCATGAACTGTGAGATCATGACCTGAGCTCAGATCCAGACTTGGACGCTGAACCAACTGAGCCACCCAGGTACCCTGAGAACAGTGGTGCGTTTTATATGGACACTAACTCTTCATTTTGAGGCCAAGTCTCTAATTTGCATTAGTGTTCATCCTTGGTGTTCTAGATTCTATGAGTTTTCACAAATGTGTAATGATGTGAGTCCACCTTTGTGGTATCGTGTGAAAGAGTTTCACTGCCTTAAACGTCCTCTGTGCTGTACCCCTTTATCCCTACATTCACCCCAACCCTTACCTCCATAGCCTTGCTCTTTCCAGAGTGTCATGTAGTTAGAATCATACAATGGATATCTTTGAATGTTTAGAAAGTTAAAATTCCCTGGTAATTGAAGGTCGGCATTCAAGACATTCTTTGCCCTTTGTTTTGTTTTGTTGCTCTTCAGTAGAGGATCTGATGACCTATGCCTTCCATGAAAAAAAGCATGATTTCTCTAGATGTGTGTCACCTAATGGGGAGGGTTGAGAAAAATGACATCGTGAACCATTACATAGCACTCACATTGGGATCATCCTCCTCTGTGATGTGCGGTGGGTGTAGATGGACTCTCTAGCAATGGAAGGAGACAGTCCCAAGAGATTAGAACTTTATCAAAGTGGAATGCCAAATCCTTCTTACTTACCTTGCCATTGGAAATAAGGTCAGGGAGAGTGTGCTTGCTATGGTGTGGCCATGCTGCAAAGGACAATAGCTATAGAGCCCACTTTGTGAGGGGGTGTTTCATCCTGAAACTGAACAGTCTCTACTGAAGGGCTGGGGAAGTTCTGTCATGTTACAGCAAAATAAACATACTCTCTTTTAACTACTCTAATAGTGTAAGTCCAGAAAAATCGTGCTAGTTTCAGATTGACATTGTCAGCTCTGATAATCATTCTCCTAACAATACCATTTTCCTCCAGTGTCTTAGAGTCGGTCAGTGATGGTCAATGTAAACATCACTTCACCTGTAGGTGTCAAATTCCAATAAAACCTATTTTTGCTTTTGGTCTTAATAGAGGAGAAAGTAAGATTTCTTAGTGCTTGAACCCTACCAATCGTATAATTACCATTCAGTGTAGTGTGGTTTCCAGGTGTGGTCCCAAAGGCATACTTTTTAACCAATCATAAGCCATACACTTGTAATTTCCTCTATTTTTCGATTGTTGATTTAACATGTATTTTGCTTTCTTCTCTAGGAGGAGATAAGAATGCTGAGGAAGACTCTATAACCAGGTAGGATTTTTATGGATTTGTAAAGATGACATTTGTTGGGGCACCTGGGGAGCTCAGTCGGTTAAGGGTGTGACTCTTGATTTCCACTCAGGTTTGTGAGTTCAAGCCCCACGTTGGGTTTTGTGCTGACAGGCTCCATGGGATATCTTCCCCTCTTTCTGTGTGCACTCACTCTCAAAGTATAAAGGAATGAAATGAAATGAAATGGAAATTGAAAGGAAAGGAAAGGAAATGAATGAAGTGAAAATTATGTGTTTCCTAAGGGAACGCAGAGAACAAAAGGAGTTGTTGAGTGTTCTACCCTGGACTAGACACTATTTCTTATGGGTAACATCTGTTCAGTTGTATAGTCACCGCATAGCTTTGCAAAGTAGCTGTGTTATCGTAGCCTACGTTTTATTTCTTTGGCAAATGCGGTTCAGGGAGGTGGATTACTCGCCCCATGATTCCATAGTTAATGGGTAGCTGAGGGGTTTGCCCATCAGCCCGTGAAGCTTCCACATCCATTCTCTGGTTCCTCAGCAGCTCTGAGATGAAGATACAGATCCTAGTGCAGATCAATTCAGAATGTCAAAGGTAATGATGTCGGAACTCTAATTTAGGGTTTTCTTAAGAATCCAGGTTAGTCCAAGCATTTGCTCTTATATATTTGACCACTAGTGCTAACAAAAGTCATTAGTGCAGTGGTAACTAGTCCCTTGTTTTTGCCATCAGAGATTTTAGGGTGGATGTCAGCTATGGCCATGGTGTCACGGCTTTTACATAATAAGCAAGATCTTGTCAAGCAGCACCTTAGATGTGGTGATATCTCCTCTTTTGAGCCAAATGATTTTTCTGTAAGGGAAGGATATCTAGTTGTAGACCATGTTACGTTAATTAAATTCAGCCTCTCTTTCGAGGATTTTGCTGTATGATTCTCTGTTGCCTAAGTTCCCAGTCTGGTTTCCCTTTGGGTTAGTACCCTTGACTAGTTCTAGGCAGCTTTTTCTTTGTTTGGAGATGTGTTTCCCCATGACTTTTCTGTACTGTGTTTTTGCCTTTTTACTTTCTTCTCTGGTTTTCTTGGTATTTTTTTTTCCATTAATTTTTCCACTTCTGCTAGCGAAGGACTCTCCATTTTTCCAGAGGCCAAATCAAAAGCACTTAGAATCTCACGATTTAGGGAACCTCAGAGATTAATTCTTCAAAATACCCTCTGGTACTTCAACCTCTGTTTAACCTCCTTGCCCAATGGTTGTTTCCATGGAGAATTTGAAACACAAAAGAGATTGAAGTGACCTGTTTGGATATGATACGTGACAGAAATGAGATTTCAATTCGGGTTCTTTTCTTGGTTTCTTTCTTTCCTTTCCTTCTTTGTTTTTTGTCTTCATTGTGCAGGGAAATGTTTTAATAATACAAAGCTGGAGAGTGGGTCTAATGAACACAATGAAGGAGAGTAAGAATCAAATTAACAGAAGAGAGCAGGTTTCAAGAAGAACAACACTGAGTTGGATAGGAATAAGAGTTTTAGAAGAGACATCAGAATATGGGGGTTTATGCCAAGTGAGATAAAGGTGAAAGACAGGAATGAAGGACCCAGGATTAGTGGAGTTGTTTAGAAAGGCATATTCAACTAGAGTGTTCAAGAGGGTCCCGACCAGGTTTATGGTTTTGTGTGTGTTGGGTTCATTGAAGGTGCGAGCATACTTCAGATTTTCTGATGAGAGAGATTAAAAATCATTTGAGCTGCTGGGAAGAGTCTGTTTACAGCAAATAGAACTATGATATCATCTACTTCCACCCCAACTGAGGGAGGATGGCTTAGATCCTCTGAAGGAATTGGGGTGGGGGGTGGAGATTCTGAACAACAGAGATGTATGGCCCAAGGCAAGCTGTCTCCTCACTCCACCTCTTTTCCTAAATCTTTGATGCCCTTCCCATGTACCTGGAGGGCTGGGCAGGGGTAGGACTGACTTGTCAAATCAGTTAGGGAGCTTCATCTGGATAGGTGATAACATGCCTATGTTGAGGAGACTGTGTGGATGACTGAGACTCTCAATTAGCATGTTCTCCGGGAGCAGGACATGGCTCCTACCCTCGGTCATTTGAGCCCATTCTTGTACGAGTCTGTGCCTTCATAGGCTAAAGATTGAAAGGTTGGAGAATGCCACTGAACCATGCCGAAGAGTGATATAGCAGTGGGAGCTCATCGGGAAGAAAATATTCAGGCAGCGTATAGAGAAATAGAGGCACAACTACCAGGACCATTTTGATCACAGTGTCTCTCCCTGAAGGCGTGGAAGGTCTTGTTAGTTATTATGGACCTAAATAAGGCAAGAGCAGTGTAGGAACAAAGTTGGCCTTTGGAATTTTTAATCTTTTAATCTCTAGTTAGTACTTCCACTCATAACATAGAAACCTTAAATTTGGTCTATTAAATGGAGGTCTACCTGACACACAATGTAATATGTGATGCAACATCTCTAGATGTTCCACGATGCTCGCCATAAGCGTAGCTCCCATCTGTTAATGTATGATGCTATTACGATACCACTGACTAGATTCCCTATGCTGTACCTTTGAGCCTTGTGATTTATTCATTCTATAATTGGAACCCTGAACTTCCCTCTCCCCGTCACCCATTTTGTCCATACCCCCACTGGCCCGCTCTTCTGGCAACAGTCAATTCTCTGCATTTATGGGCCTGTTTCTGCTTTTTCTCTGTTTGTTCATTTGTTCCCCTTTTTAGATTCTACAAAGAAGTGAAATCATATAGGATTTGTCTTTCTCTGACTGACTTATTTCACTTAGCCTCCTACGTCAAGGTATATCCATGATGTTACACGTGGCAAGATCTCATTCTGTTTTATAGCTGCATAATATTCCATTGTGTGTCTGTGTGTGTTTGTGTGTGTGTGTATGTGTGTATGCGTGTGTGTATGCGTTTGTGTGTGTGTGGTCTGTTCATGTACTGGTGGACACTTGGGTTGCTTCCATAGCTTGTCTATTGTAAATAATGCTGCAATAATGATAGGAGTGCATATATCTTTTCAAATTAGTATTTCCATTTCCCTTGGGTAAATAAATACCCACTAGTGGAATTACTGGATCCTATGGTATTTGTATTTTTAATTTGTTGAGGCCCGTCCACTCTGGCTTTCACTGTGGCGATACCAATTTACATTGCATGACTGGTGCACAAGGGTTGTTTTTTCTCCACACCCTGAGCAACCCTTATTGTTTCCTGTGTGTTGAAATGGAGCCATTCTGACAGATGTGAGGTGAGAAGTCATTGTGGTAACGTTTATAGATTTAATTTTCAACCATTTCAGAGAATTCCCTGCCTGTCACCCTTGGTCATGGAAACTCAGACTGGGTCTTTCCTGGAGATTTCACAGGTTAGGAGAGGTGGAGGCAAAATAGAGAACTGAAAGCTTTTTTAAAACGGGGTCCAAATTTTGAAAGACCTGCACTCTGGAATCCGTAAAACACTGATGAAAGAAATTGAAGGTGACGGAAAGAGAAAGACATCCGATGCTCATAGATGGGAAGAATACTTATTTTGAAAGTGTCTACACTACCCAAAGCAATCTACAGATGTAATGCAATCCCTGTCAGTGTACCAACAGCATTTGTCACAGAGCTAGACAAACAATCCTAAACGTTGTATAGAACCACAAAAGGCCTTGAATGGCCAAAGCAATATTGCAAAAGAGGAAACCTGGAGGTATCACAATCTCAGATTTCAATTTTATCCCAAAGCTGTAGTAATCCAAACAGTATGGTGGGTACTGGCGTAAAAAGTAGCCACATAGCTCAATGGACTAGAACCGAAAACCCAGAACTAAATCCACCACTGTATGGTCAGTTCATCTTCCACAAACAGGAAAGACTATGCAGTGGGGAAAAGGCCGTCTCTTCACCAAATGGTGTTGGGAAGAGTGGACAAGCCACATGCAAAGAATGAACCTGGAGCAATTTCTTTACCATACACACAAAGAAACTCAAAAGGAATTAAAGACGTAAGTGTGAGACCTGAAACCATAAAATATCCTTAAAGAGAGCACAGGCCGTCATTTCTCTGACTGTGGCTGTAGCAACATTTTACTAGTTCTGTCTCCTGAGCCAAGGGAAACAAAGCAAGAACAAACTATGGTGACTACATCAACCTGCAAAGCTTTTGCACAGTGAAGGAAACCGTCAAAACTAAAAGGCAACCTCTGGGATGGGAGAACATGTTTGCAAATATTTTGCAAATCCAGTAAAGGGTTAGTATCCACAATGTATAAAAAATTGATACAAGTCAACATCCCCCCCCCTCCAAAAAAGCCCAGTTTAAAAATGAGCAGAAGACATGACCAGACATTTTTCCAAAGACAACATACAGATGGTCAACAGACACATGAAAAGATGCTCCCCAAAACTACAACGAGATACCACGTCACACCTGTCAGAATGGCTAAACTCCAGGACACAAGAAGCAAGTGTCTGCGAGGATGTGGAGACAAAGGAAACCTTTTGCACTGATGGTGGAAATGCAAATGGGTGAAGCCCCTGTGGAAAACAGTATGGAGGTTCCTCCAAAACTTAAAAACAGAAGTATCCTATGATCCAGTAATTGCACTACTGGATACTACCCAAGAGAATACAAAAACACGAATTCCATGGGACACACGCACCCCTGTGTTTATTGCAGCATTATTTCCAATACCCAGCGCAAGGGTCCATTGACAAATGAGTGAACGAAGAAGAAGTCCTATATTTATGTTTGTGTGTGTATATGTATATGCATACACAACACACACACTCTGGAATATTACTCAACCATAAAACAATGAAATCTTGCCATTTGCTCACCTGGATTCAGTCTGAGAGTAGTATGGTAAGCAAAGTCAGGGAAAGACAAATACCATCTGATTTTACTCATGTAGCACTTAAGAAACAACGAGTGAGCAAAAGGAGGAACAAAAGGGGAGAGACAAACCAAGAAACAGGCTCTTAATTGCCGAGACCAAACAGATGGTTTCCAGAGAGGAGCTGAGTGGTGGGAGGGGTGAAGGAGGTGATGGGGATGAAGAAGTGCCCTTGTCATGATGAGCACGGGGTGAGTATGGAGTTGGTGAAACACTATATTAAACTAATACATCACTGGATGTTCCTATTACTGGAATGAAAATAAAACTTAATGAAAAAACCAGAGGCCAACTTTTAATTATACCAAGAAACTTCATTGAATAAACAGATAGCTGAGCTTTCCCTTAATTTTTGAAATTTTGTGTTTAAATAAATGAACATGTTTTTGTTGTATATTTTTGCTCTAAAGGCTTTCCGACAAACCTGGTCCTGATGATTCATGGCCTACATCACCTAGCCAAGGCTTAGATTTCGGTACCAAGGTAAAGTACCCACCTGTGAAACTCACTTCCTGCTCTGAATTTAGTTTTCTCCAGTATTTACTCTTAAAATTTAACAGTAGCCTGTATCATCATTTTATGTGTGTAATGGAAAGTTAGCAAGAACAAACCCCTTGACAGATACATGACGTGTTGAATTTTTTGTTTTGTTTTGTTTTGTTTTACTTTGGTAAATCCTAGAGGTGGAGGCTGAGAAAAGAATGGGCTGGAAAATATATAATGACGGTAAAATTATATTGGGAAAATCTTTCCCATAATGGAGGAAATGCGACATTTGGTTAAGGATAAGGATTCTTACCGTGATAGTAACATGACTGATAATACTCATGCCTAAAGGAAATCTTATTGGATCCAAGTATCTATTGTACGTGGCCCCCGCCCCGGGCAAGTTTTATTCTGGTGAGATACAGGATTTTCCTTGGTCTCTATCCTTTGTTCTATATTTAGACTAAAATAATATTAGAAAATGTAGAAATTTAGATGTTTGCATTATTTCTCAACATTTACCTTACAAAGGTGTTCCCCTGTATTTTTAAATAACTCCATGAAGAGTAAGTGAAAATTGTGCATCTCCCTGAAGAATACATATTTTGCTGAGAAGAGTAGCCCTATGAGCAGAGGCTCTTCTTAGCCAAGTTGTCAAGTTTCTAATTTCAGAAATCTTTCATATTCTAGCTTTTAAAAATATCCCCTCCTAGTCCTTGTGTCAGATTCTAAAATTTAAAGTTTCAGACATCTGCTATTTATTTAAATATTCATTTCAAAGCCCCTAAATCATTATAAGCTACTGGAGGTTAGGAAACATACTTGTTTGACTCCTGGAGCTCCTAGAATGAAGTCTTGCTTGGAAGAAGCAATGTCATAGGTTTTGAATGTGAAAAAATGAGTAGGGAAATGGAATTCCGTAGAATGGAATTTGAAAAGTAATGAAATACGCATGATGTATCACAATTAAATATGTGAATTTAAAAAGTAAGGCTTCAGTTTATATTCCGTTTAGTGTTTAATACGTATAAACGCAAAGCGATTCTATTGAGAAAATCAGGAGTTACATACGAAAGAAGGTTACCATATATCTTTAGTCTCCTCCCATTGTGAGCTTAGAATTGCAGAGAAAAGGTCCTCAGCCTTTGTTTTTTCAACCCCATCTGTGTCCCATTACATACGTCCTTTGAAGGTTCACATTACTTCCTAGAATTCTCATTCCCAATTCTTTCTCCATAGTGAAAGTTGATGTGTTAGGAACCTCTCTTTTTCTGTTCTTTTGTTAGTCTAGTAAGAGTTGATAGCTTTTAGGAAGCGATAGATGCCAGCAATTGAACAATTTATTTTATCGTGAAAAAACTTAAATTCTTTATTACAGTATTTATAACCAGATAACTGTAGAGTGATAAAAGTCAGTATTATTAGGGATATACTGTGAATCAAAGCCTCTGTTTTACGTATACATTAT
Organism: Prionailurus bengalensis; assembly: GCF_016509475.1. NCBI lineage: Eukaryota > Metazoa > Chordata > Mammalia > Carnivora > Felidae > Prionailurus > Prionailurus bengalensis. The sequence goes on from NW_025091155.1 coordinate 165,346, forward strand.
ATATATATGTATATATATATATATATATATATCTATATATATATATATCTTTAAAAGGTTTAAAAGAGACTATTGCTCATAGTTTATTCCCAGTCCTACTTACGTACCTGTTGAAAAATGTATGTTGTTTCCACTTACCTTACTTGGCTCACATTTCTCCTTTTCTTCCTTGTCTTAAGCTCATGCTTGATTGATTGGTCATGTCTTATATTTTTTACCTTTTTTCCTCTTCTCCCCCCATGCTTTTTAAGGTATTTTTTTATTTTTTTAAAGTTTATTTATTTTGGAGCGAGAGAGAGAGAGTGCAAACAGGGTAGGGGCATAGACAGAGGGAGACACAGAATCCAAAGTAGGCTCCAGCTCCGAGCTGTCAACACAGAGCTCAATGTGGGGCTCAAACCCACAAACCGGGAGATCATGACTCATGAGCTGAAGTTGGACGCTGAACTGACTGAGCCACCTACGTGTTCCCCCCACCATGCTCTTTTTTAATGGTTTACCCCTACCCTAATTTTTCTTTGCAGAAAACATTTCTTTAGTGTCTGTTCTTTTAGTACATCACTTTCTGTCAACTCCATTGTCAACATATTGGTTATGGAATTCTACTGTCTGTGTGTGGTTTTCATCCATGGCTCATTGCCCCACAAGGTTTATTATTCTTTTCTTCTCTTTCTTGGAAGGAGCTGAGCTAAATGTTTTTGTAATGTTTGTATTTCTCTTGGAAAGAGAGTGAGAGAGAGAAAGAATGAGTAAGTGCTCATTGTTGTGATCTGAAACTATGCAAGGTATGATCTCAGTCCTTTTATATTTCTGGAGGGCTGTTTTGTGACCCAAGATGTCACTTATATTGGAGAATGTTCTATGTGCACTTAAGAGAAATGTGCATTCTACTGCTGTTGGATGAAAAGATCTCAATATATCGGTGTTGATATCCAGGTATATAAATGTATATATGAAGGCCAATATATATCTGTGTATATCTGAATACATCTGGTCCAGTGACACACTGGATCTGTGTTTCCGTACTGATTTTCTGCCTTGACGATCTGCCTATTGCCATGCGTGGAGTCTTAAAGTCGTCTACAATCATGGTATTTCTGTTTATACATTTATTCATGTTTGTGATTCATCGATTCATATATGTGGGCGTTTCACTTTGGGGGCATAAACATTTGTAATTGTTAGCTCCTCTTGGTGGATAGACCCCTTAATTGTGATAAAACGCCCTTCTGAATCTGTTACTAGAGTCTCTGGTTTAAAATCTAGTCTGTCTGGTGGAAGTATGGCGACTCCAGCTTTCTTTTGACTTCTAGTAGCATGATAGGTGGTTCCCCATAGCTTCACTTTGACTCTGGAGGTGTCCTGGGGGCTGTCTTGTTGACAGCATATAGATGGATCTTGTTCTTTGGTTTTGCTTTGTGTTTTATCCATTCTGATTCCCTGTGTCTTTTGATTGGGGCATTGAGTCCATTGACATTCAGAGGGATTAGTTAAAGATATGGATTCAGTGTCATTGTGTTATCTTAAGGTTTCATGCTTTTGGTGAGGCCTCTGGTCCTTTGTAGTCTCTGCTGCTTTCCACTCACAGAGTCGCCCCTTAGGATCTCCTCTAGGGCTGGTTTAGTGGTCATGAACTCCATTAGGTTTTGTTTGTCTGGGAAAGCCTTTCTCTCTCTTTCTATTCATACGACAGCCTTGCTGGGGAAAGGATTCTTTGCTGCATATGTTCCCATTCAGCACATTGACCGTTTCCTACCCCTCCCTTCTGCCATGACAAGTTTCTTTGGACAGGTCTGCTGCTACCCTTATGTGTCTTCCCTTGTAGATTAAGACCCGTTTGTCCCAAGCTGCTTTCAGAATTCTCTCTTGATCTTTGTATTTTTCCAGTTTTGCTTTGACATGTCATGGTGTTGCCCTGGTTTTGTTGATTTGGAAGGGAATTCTCTGTGCCCCCAGACCTTGGATGCCTGTTTCCTTCCCCAGAAGAGGGAAGTTCTCAGGTATAAGTTGTTCAAATAAACCTTCTGCCCCTTTCTCTCACTCTTCTTCTTCTGGGACTCCTATTATGTGGCTAATATTTCATCTCACCGAATCAATTAGATCTCTAGTACCTGCCTCGTGGTCTAGTAATTTCCTTTCTCTGCTTCATCTTTGTCCACAATTGTATCTTCTATTTCACTGATTCTCTCTTCTGCTTCTCCCATCCTTGCTGTCACTGCATCCAGTTTGTTTTGTAACTCGTTCACAACATTTCATTTTCGGCATTCATGGTGACCATTCCTTAGGTCCTTGATCTCTGAAGCAGTAGATTGCTATCTTGTATGCTTGGTTTCAAGCCTGGCTATGCGTCTTATGAGTGTTATTCCAAAAACGTGCTCAGATATATTGTTTCTGTCTCTTTTGAGCACTTCTCTGGCTGTCCTTTCTTCCTGGAAATTTTTTGAGGAGAATTTTTAGTTTTTAAATATATGAAATTTATTGTCAAATTGGTTTCCATACAATACCCTGTGCTCATCCCAAAAGGTTCCCTCCTCAGTACCCATCACCCACCCTCCCCTCCCTCCCACCCTCCATCAATCCTCAGTTTGTTCTCAGTTTTTAACAGTCTCTTATGCTTTGGCTCTCTCCCACTCTAACCTCTTTTTTTTTTCCTTCCCCTTCCCCATGGGTTTCTGTTAAGTTTCTCAGGATCCACATAAGAGTGAAACCATATGGTATCTGTCTTTCTCTGTATGGCTTATTTCACTTAGCATCACACTCTCCAGTTCCATCCACGTTGCTACAAAAGGCCATATTTCATTTTTTCTCATTGCCACGTAGTATTCCATTGTGTATATAAACCACAGTTTCTTTATCCATTCATCAGTTGATGGACATTTAGGCTCTTTCCATAATTTGGCTATTGTTGAGAGTGCTGCTATAAACATTGGGGTACAAGTGCCCCTATGCATCAGTACTCCTGTATCCCTTGGATAAATTCCTAGCAGTGCTATTGCTGGGTCATAGGGTAGGTCTATTTTTAATTTTCTGAGGAACCTCCGCACTGCTTTCCAGAGTGGCTGCACCAATTTGCATTCCCACCAACAGTGCAAGAGGGTTCCCGTTTCTCCACATCCTCTCCAGCATCTATTGTCTCCTGATTTGTTCATTTTGGCCACTCTGACTGGCGTGAGGTGATATCTGAGTGTGGTTTTGATTTGTATTTCCCTGATAAGGAGCGACGTTGAACATCTTTTCATGTGCCTGTTGGCCATCCGGATGTCTTCTTTAGAGAAGTGTCTATTCATGTTTTCTGCCTATTTCTTCACTGGGTAATTTGTTTTTTGGGTGTGGAGTTTGGTGAGCTCTTTATAGATTTTGGATACTAGCCCTTTGTCCGATATGTCATTTGCAAATATCTTTTCCCATTCCGTTCGTTGCCTTTTAGTTTTGTTGGTTGTTTCCTTTGCTGTGCAGAAGCTTTATATCTTCATAAGGTCCCAGTAATTCACTTTTGCTTTTAATTCCCTTGCCTTTGGGGATATGTCGAGTAAGAGATTGCTACGGATGAGGTCAGAGAGGTCTTTTCCTGCTTTCTCCTCTAAGGTTTTGATGGTTTCCTGTCTCACATTCAGGTCCTTTATCCATTTTGAGTTTATTTTTGTGAATGGTGTGAGAAAGTGGTCTAGTTTCAACCTTTTGCATGTTGCTGTCCAGTTCTCCCAGCACCATTTGTTAAAGAGACTGTCTTTTTTCCATTGGATGTTCTTTCCTGCTTTGTCAAAGATGAGTTGGCCATACGTTTGTGGGTCTAGTTCTGGGGTTTCTATTCTATTCCATTGGTCTATGTGTCTGTTTTTGTGCCAATACCATACTGTCTTGATGATGACAGCTTTGTAGTAGAGGCTAAAGTCTGGGATTGTGATGCCTCCTGCTTTGGTCTTCTTCTTCAAAATTCCTTTGGCTATTCGGGGCCTTTTGTGGTTCCATATGAATTTTAAGATTGCTTGTTCTAGCTTCGAGAAGAATGCTGGTGCAATTTTGATTGGGATTGCATTGAATGTGTAGATAGCTTTGGGTAGTATTGACATTTTGACAATATTTATTCTTCCAATCCATGAGCAGGGAATGTCTTTCCATTTCTTTAAATCTTATTCAATTACTTTCATAAGTTTTCTATAGTTTTCAGCATACAGATCTTTGACATCTTTGGTTAGATTTATTCCTAGGTATTTTATGCTTCTTGGTGCAATTGTGAATGGGATCAGTTTCTTTATTTGTTTCTGTTGCTTCATTGTTAGTGTATAAGAATGCAAATGATTTCTGTACATTGATTTTGTGTCCTGCAACTTTGCTGAATTCATGTGTCAGTTCTAGCAGACTTTTGGTGGAGTCTATCGGATTTTCCATGTATAATATCATGTCATCTGCAAAAAGTGAAAGCTTAAATTCATCTTTGCCAATTTTGATGCCTTGGATTTCCTTTAGTTGTCTGATTGCTGATGCTAGCACTTCCAACACTATGTTAAACAACAGCGGTGAGAGTGGACATCCCTGTCGTGTTCCTGATCTCAGGGAAAAAGCTCTCAGTTTTTCCCCGTTGAGGATGATGTTAGCTGTGGGATTTTCATAAATGGGTTTTATGATCTTTAAGTATGTTCCTTCTATCCCGACTTTCTCAAGGGTTTTTATTAATAAAGGGTGCTGGATTTTGTCAAAGGCCTTTTCTGCATCGATTGACAGGATCACATGGTTCTTCTCTTTTTTTTTTTTTGTTAATGTGATGTATCACGTTGATTGATTTGCGAATGTTGAACCAGCCCTGCATGCCAGGAATGAATCCCACTTGGTCATGGTGAATAATTCTTTTTATATGCCATTGAATTCGATTTGGTAGTATCTTATTGAGAATTTTTGCATCCATATTCATCAGGGATATTGGCCTGTAGTTCTCTTTTTTTACTGGGTCTCTGTCTGGTTTAGGAATGAAAGTAATACTGGCTTCATAGAATGAGTCTGGAAGTTTTCCTTCCCCTTCTATTTCTTGGAATAGCTTGAGAAGGATAGGTATTATCTCTGCTTTAAACGTCTGGTAGAACTCCCCTGGGAAGCCATCTGGTCCTGGACTCTTATTTCTTGGGAGATTTTTGGTAACTGATCCAATTTCTTCGCTGGTTATGGGTCTGTTCAAGCTTTCTATTTCCTCCTGATTGAGTTTTGGAAGAGTGTGGGTGTTTAGGAATTTGTCCATTTCTTCCAGGTTGTCCAATTTGTTGGCACATAATTTTTCATATTATTCCCTGATAATTGCTTGTATTTCTGAGGGATTGGTTGTAATAATTCCATTTTCATTCATGATTTTATCTATTTGGGTCATCTCCCTTTTCTTTTTGAGAAGCCTGGCTAGAGGTTTGTCAATTTTGTTTATTTTTTCAAAAAACCAACTCTTGGTTTCGTTGATCTGCTCTACCATTTTTTTAGACTCTATATTGTTTATTTCTGCTCTGATCTTTATTATTTCTCTTCTGCTGCTGGGTTTAGGCTGCCTTTGCTGTTCTGCTTCTATTTCCTTTAGGTGTGCTGTTAGATTATGTATTTGGGATTTTTCTTGTTTCTTGAGATAGGCCTGGATTGCGATGTATTTTCCTCTCAGGACTGCCTTCGCTGCGTCCCAAAGCGTTTGGATTGTTGTATTTTCATTTTCGTTTGTGTCCATATATTTTTTAATTTCTTCTCTAATTGCCTGGTTGACCCACTCATTCGTTAGTAGGGTGTTCTTTAACCTCCCTGCTTTTGGAGGTTTTCCAGACTTTTTCCTGTGGTTGATTTCAAGCTTCATAGCATTGTGGTCTGAAAGTATGCATGGTATAATTTCAATTCTTGTAAACTTATGAAGGGCTGTTTTGTGACCCAGTATATGATCTATCTTGGAGAATGTTCCATGTGCACTCGAGAAGAAAGTATATTCTGTTGCTTTGGGATGCAGAGTTCTAAATATATCTGTCAAGTCCATCTGATCCAATGTCTCATTCAGGGTCCTTGTTTCTTTATTGACAGTGTGTCTAGATGATCTATCCATTTCTGTAAGTGGGGTGTTAAAGTCCCCTGCAATTACCACATTCCTATCGATAAGGTTGCTTATGTTTATGAGTAATTGTTTTATATATTTGGGGGCTCCGGTATTCGGTGCATAGACATTTATAATTGTTAGCTCTTCCTGATGGATAGACCCTGTAACTATTATATAATGCCCTTCCTCATCTCTTGTTACAGCCTTTAATTTAAAGTCTAGTTTGTCTGATATAAGTATGGCTACTCCAGCTTTCTTTTGGCTTCCAGTCACATGATAAATAGTTCTCCATCCCCTCACTCTCAATCCAAAGGTGTCCTCAGGTCTAAAATGAGTCTCTTGTAGACAGCAAATAGATGGGTCTTGTTTTTTTATCCATTCTGATACCCTATGTCTTTTGGTTGGCGCATTTAATCCATTTACATTCAGTGCTATTATAGAAAGATACGGGTTTAGAGTCATTGTGATGTCTGTAGGTTTCATGCTTGTAGCGATGTCTCTGATACTTTGTCTCACAGGGTCCCCCTTACGATCTCTTGTAGGGCTGGTTTAGTGGTGACAAATTCCTTCAGTTTTTGTTTGTTTTGGAACACCTTTATTTCTCCTTCTCTTCTAAATGACAGACGTGCTGGATAAAGGATTCTCGGCTGCATATTTTTTCTGTTTAGCACACTGAAGGTCTCGTGCCAATTCTTTCTGGCCTGCCAAGTTTCAAAAGAGAGATCAGTCACGAGTCTTATAGGTCTCTCTTTATATGTGAGGGCACGTTTATCCCTTGCTGCTTTCAGAATTTTCTCTTTATCCTTGTATTTTGCCAGTTTCACTATGATATGTCGTGCAGAAGATCGATTCAAGTTACGTCTGAAGGGAGTTCTCTGTGCCTCTTGGATTTCAATGCCTTTTTCCTTCCCCAGTTCAGGGAAGTTCTCAGCTATAATTTCTTCAAGTACCCCTTCAGCACCTTTCCCTCTCTCTTCCTCCTCTGGGATACCAATTATGCGTATATTATTTCTTTTTAGTGTATCACTTAGTTCTCTCATTTTCCCCTCATACTCCTGGATTTTTTTATCTCTCTTTTTCTCAGCTTCCTCTTTTTCCATAACTTTATCTTCTAGTTCACCTATTCTCTCCTCTGCCTCTTCAATCCGAGCCGTCGTGGTTTCCATTTTGTTTTGCATTTCGTTTAAAGCGTTTTTCAGCTCCTCGTGACTGTTCCTTAGTCCCTTGATCTCTGTAGCAAGAGATTCTCTGCTGTCCTCTATACTGTTTTCAAGCCCAGCGATTAATTTTATGACTATTATTCTAAGTTCACTTTCTGTTATATTATTTAAATCCTTTTTGATCAGTTCATTAGCTGTTGTTATTTCCTGGAGATTCTTCTGAGGGGAATTCTTCCGCTTGGTCATTTTGGATAGTCCCTGGAGTGGTGGGGACCTGCAGGGCACTTCCCCTGTGCTGTGGTGTATAACTGGAGTTGTTGGGCGGGGCCGCACTCCGACCTGATGTCTGCCCCCAGCCCAGTGCTGGGGCCACAGTCAGACTGGTGTGTGCCTTCTCTTCCCCTCTCCTAGGGGCGGGATTCACTGTGGGGTGGCGTGGCCCGTCTGGGCTACTTGCACCCTGCCAGGCTTGTGATGCTGGGGATCTGGCGTCTTAGCTGGGGTGGGTAGGCAAGGTGCACGGGGGCAGGAGGGGCAGGCTTAGCTCGCTGCTCCTTAGGTGATCCACTTCAGGAGGGGCCCTATGTCAGCAGGAGGGAGTCAGATCCGCTGCCGGAGGTTTGGCTCCGCAGAAGCACAGAGTTGGGTGTTTGCGCGGAGCAAGCAAGTTCCCTGGCAGGAACTGTTTCCCTTTGGGATTTTGGCTGGGGGATGGGCGAGGGAGATGGCGCTGGCGAGCGCCTTTGTTCCCCGCCAAGTTGAGCTCTGTCGTCCGGGGGCTCAGCAACTCTCCTTCCCTTTGTCCTCCAGCCTTCCCGCTTCCCGAGCAGAGCTGTTAACTTATGACCTCCCAGACTCTAAGTCGCGCTTGCTGTCGGAACACACGCCGTCCGGCCCCTCCGCTTTTGCCAGCCAGACTTGGGGGGCTCTGCTTGGCTGGCAGGCTGCCCCTCCGCCCCGGCTCTCTCCTGCCAGTCCGTGGAGCGCACACCGCCTCACCGCCCTTCCTACCCTCTTCCGTGGGCCTCTCGTCTGTGCTTGGCTCTGGCGACTCCGTTCTGCTAATCCTCTGGCGGTTTTCTGGGTTATTTAGGCAGGTGTAGGTGGAATCTAAGTGATCAGCAGGACGCGCGGTGAGCCCAGCGTCCTCCTACGCCGCCATCTTCCCTCTCTCCTCGCCAAAATAATTTCTAAAGGAAAATACTCCAGAGTAATTAACAGGCGTTACCTACCCAAGGAATGGAACAAATAGGAAGTTCAGGTTCTAAGGAGCTGCCTTGTTTGTGCCAGTGGCCCCACGCTAGCTCTTTATTAATTGCACCACCTGGGATGCTGATAGCGAACTGAGCTTTGGGACATTTCAGGCCTGGCATGGAATGCAGTTTTTACACAAGCTGCCACAGGGCACTGCTCTCCATGTGCTTTCTTTCCTGACCACTCTTCAATTAAGAAGTGTGTTACTGCCTTTCAGCCAGAAAATTCTGTGATGTCTTGTCTTGTGGTTCAGAAATCCGATTTCACAGCTTATCTTCCGTTAGATGAAAGTGTTTACGGTGTGTTTGGAGCTGGAGTAAGTTCCTGCGGGTGCCCAAGAGCAGGGGCCTCCTCTCTCCTCTCATTAATTTGCTGATGCCTAACTGCACTGACGCAGCGGTGAGATACCGGGGAGAGAGCTGAGGAGAATTGTTCAGTTTCGTCGTTTTGGCCTGATTCCTGCCCTTTTTGTGTTTTAATAGCTTGTTCTGTGTCCCACACCTGCGAGTTCTACTGTATTAAAAAGGGGTCCTACACGGTCCACGGCCTGGTAGTTGAACAAATGTTTTTGGAGTGTGTTGTGTGCACTCTTTTGGTGCGTCTTTGGCTGCTTTTCTCGCTACTTGGAGTGGTGGCTTGGGCCTTCCACCAGGTGTGCTTTGATATGTTTGTTGAAGTAATCCTGGAAAAGAGGAGAAGAGGGTGGTGAGGAATCCTTAGCCCAAACAAAAAGAGAAATGACAGGAGTGGGAAAAAAGACCAGGCAGTGACTCAAAGGAGCTATAGGGCTTAATCCAGAAAGAGAGGGAGGAAAATGAAGAAGGGGATCTGGAAAAGTATAGAGAAAATGCCCGATCCAACAAACAAACAAACAATCAGAACAGGGGAACAAAGGAAAAAAAAAATATATATATATATATACATAAGTATCTTTTTTTTTTGCCATGGACTTTGTCAGTGGTACGGCTTGGGGTTCTGGCTCTAGAACCCTTCGCCGCATCACCCTGGAGCCAAAGCCAATGACCTGCATATGGTTATGAGCTACTCTGAGAATGTGGAGTTGGGGAAAGGTCCCAGCTTTGCAGCTGGACAGCCTTGAGTTCAAGTTCCAGCCCTGCCATTTGGCAGATTCACGAACCTTTCTGGCTTCCGTTTCCTCATGTATGGGATGGCAGGGGGTCACGTACCAACACGGCACTACATTGTGCTGTCGCTGCCGAAGATTCACCGGTATTTATGAAAGGACCAGGCGCTGTGTTTGGCTTACCCTTTGAGAGTTGAGGGGCACCTGGGTGGCTCAGTCGGTTAAGTGTCCAACTCCTAATTTCAGCTCGGGTCATGATCTCACAGTCATGAGATCGAGCCCTGTATTGGGCTCCACACTGAGCATGGAGGCTGCTTACGATTCTCTCTCTCTCTCCTCCTTTCTCCCCCCCGCCCACCCCTCTCCCCCACTTGCACTCTCTCTCTTGCTCTCTAAAATAAATTAAATAAAAATAACTCAGTTGCAGAAGGATGTTTTGCTGCCCTGTCTGGTCACATCCGAACTTGTAGATGTTTTAGCACAGGATCTTGCTCACCCTGGTAAGCCCTGGGCTGGGGGGCAGGGTGTTGGAGACCTGGAAGGGGGTATTTCTTGGGGTCCAAAGGAATGAGCCCTCAAATGGAGGTCAGGAAGGCTGAGTCTCGCCTGACTGCCTCGCCATCCTGAGGTGGGCAGCTGGATCTCCCCTCTGAGTCTGGTGGGTCACTGGCCCCATGGAAGTAATCCCTCAGCCAAAGAAGGTCCAACACCCTCGTGAGCCTCCTGGCCCTGCCACTTAAGCACTCTGTGCCCCCGGGGGTCAGCAGCTAAGAGTGCTGAACTCCAGTGGGAGGCGGTGTGTTTTTCTTCTAGTAGGTACAGGAAGACAAGTGAATAGGTTCTTACACTTTTTTTTCTCACAGAATCTCGAAGGAACTCGGGTTTATAAAGGATGGGAACAGCTCCCTTTGCAGTGAGCCTCCCTTTAAAAATCAGGTAGCTGAGAGGTGCCTGGTGGTTCAGTCAGTTAAGCGTCTGGCTCTTGATTTCAGTTTGGGTCATGATTTCTCAGTCCTGGGGTCAGGCTCTGTGCTGACAGCAGGGAGCCTGCTTGGGATTCTCTTTCTCACTCTGTCTCTCTCTGCCCTTTCCTGGCTTGTTCTCTCTCTCCCTCTCTCTCTCCCTCCCTCCCTCCCTCACTCCCCCTCCCTCCCTCCCTCCCCCTCCCTCAAAATAAATAAAACCTTAAATTAAAAATAGCCAGATAGCTGAAGCCCCAAGAGTTCAAGAGATTTGGGTGATGCCTGGGACCTTGAATGAATGGTCCTTTAGTTTGTATTATTTAGTAAGTTATGTTTCATTAGTAAATTCAGATTATAGCAACTATCGTAGACTTTTTCCTTCTTTTGTTTTTTTCTCCCTTTTTTGAGAAATAAAGACATCTTTACACCCCCCACGTATTAGCCACTGCTCTAAATCACCAATCCACAAAGCAAGCTTCCTGTCGAGTAGGTACAAGTAGCAACTCCTCTTTACTGATGAGGGAAACCGAAGCTCAGAGAGGTTTAGAGGCTGGACTGAGGTCACACAACTTGAGAAGCAGCACAGCAGGGTGCTGTAGCCAGCCTCACCCATTTCACTGTGGGGAATCCCTTGCAAAGCTAGCTAGAACAATAAAGAAGTCCAGAAACACAAAGCCAAAAGGGAAAGAATCTCAAAAAACTGATTTTATTGGTTCAAGGGTATGGGAAGTTGGGGTGCAGACTGCCAGCTTCAGGTGCAGTTCTGTCCAGGGGTCCCGATGATGTCATGAGGGCCTTCTCTGTTTTCCCGTCTCTGTGCTGATTTTCTGTGCATTGGCTTTATGCTTCGCCTGTCTCTGCGGGGAGGGGGAGTGTTGCCCGGCCGCTCTTGGGGTACAGCCTGCAAGCTTGGCATCAGCAGACAGAGAGCTTCCCCTCCCCCTTGGTTTTGGGGGAAGATGTAGGAGGAGATTTTGTTCACAGAACATGGAAGAGGTACACTGATCCCTGCTCGGGTAGGCAGAGGCCAGGAAGACTCCCGGGAGGAGGGGACATCTGGGCTGAAGCCTGAGTTGCACTTAGCCCGCTGGAGCATGTAGGGAGGGGCACCTGGCCGGAGGCACAGGTGAGCGAGGGCACAGAGCGGAGCCCATGGCGCCGCCTTTGGGGAGCAGCGTCTGAGGGTCCGTGGTCCAAGGCACAGCCGGAGACGCTGCCTGCTAGGTCCTCAGCGCCCAGGGCGCTTGCAGGGGAGGCAGAGCAGCAAAACCTGCGCTCTGCTCTTCCCCTCTCCTCTTCACTTTGCCCAAATGCCGAGAACGATTTTTAAAGCCACCCTGACACCCTCCAGATATCCTGCGTTAACCAGCCTCTCCGCTGCGAGTTTCTGGCAGCCGCGAGAGTCAAGGGGCCTCCGTCTCTTTAGCTCCTGCTGGCTCAGCGTTACTCACCCACCTGCACTGCCAGGCGCCGACCACCTGAGACCCCAGGTGGGGTCGGGTAGGCCCTGAGTCAGGACTGAGGCAGCAGGCCTCAGAGGAGCAGGTGGCAACCGGGCTGCTTTTTATTTTGGCCTCATATGCGCCCCAGGCACAGTGCTGGGGGCTTTATACCAGGGGTCCCCTTGGCCAAGTCCAGCCTTTTTGTGAAACTGCTCTTGAGCAGAGAAGAATGGTTTTTACATCCTAAAAGAGGGTTATAAAAACAAGAGACAGTGGGACAGAGACTGTGTGTGGCCTGAAAATAGGTTTGACGGATGGAGTAAGTGAAAATGCAGATTGCTGGGGGGGGGTGGTGGTGGTGGTGCGGGGCATCTGGCTGGCTCAGTCAGTTAAGCCTCAGGCTCTTGATTTCAGCTCAGGTCACAGTCTTGGGGGTTGTGAGATTGAGCCCTGCATAGGGCTCTGCACTAACATGGCGGAGCGTGCTTGGGATTCTCTCTCCCTCTCTGCCCCCGCTCTCTAAATAAATAAATAAACTTAATTTTTTTTTTAAAGTTCAGATTGCCTGGTTGAATCTGAATTTCAGGACAACAAGTAGTCTTTTAGCATAGGTATGGTCCACGCAATATTTGGTACATACTTGCACAAAAAAGAAATTCCTTGTGTATCTGAAGTTTAGGTATCGCTGGGCAGCCTGTATTTTACCTGGCAGTCCTATTCCAGAACCTGAAGTGTTTGCTGTCTGACCCTCTCCGGAAAATACTGCCCATCCTGGCCTTGAACACACAGCAGATGAGATCAGACGTCCAAGGGACTTAAAGACACTGCCTGGGTCAAAACCCAGTGAGCTTTAGCTGCTGGTGTTAGTGCTACTAATATAATCAGAGTGATCACCAAACATATGTTGAGCACATGCTGTTTGTTTGCCTCGTCAGCGTCCTAGAGGTGGACACTAAACGCCCTCAGATGTATAGTGGAAGTCAGGCCATGATAAATTCTAAGGAAACGTCTACAGCAGCAGAAGGGGGTAGGGCGTGGAGCTCTTTTTACACAGGGTGGGTCTGAGCCCCTGCCCCCATTCTGAGCGCTGTGCGTGTGTTTTTATGAAGTCCGCACATGACAGCCCAGACAGGTGGTGTGAGTGTCATCTCCATTTCACAGATGAGGAAACTGAGGCCTGAGGTCACCTCGCTAATGGCAGAATTGGAGTTTGACCTGGGCCTAGTGGCCCCCTAAACTCAAGTTTTTACTGACTTCCCTCAGGCGCCTTCCTTTACATGGTGCCAGCTGCGTGCCGTGAGGCCCTCTGCCCAGCTTTTCCATAATCCTTCTGACAGCCCTGCACCCTGGGCTGTGTTATTCCTATCCAGGCACAGGAGGGGTGAGCACAGAACCGTGCGGAGAGGCAGCGGGGAGTAGTGGCTGATCTGAAACCTGGCAGGGTTCAAGGTGGGCAGCACGAGGGTACCTTGGTGTGGGTGGGCAGGTGGTGGGAGTGAGGAGAGAAGGCAAGACAGGCCCCAGAGTCCCGGGAGCCCTCTCTTCCGGCTTTGCAGGTTGGTCCGGATTTCCCTGCCTGATTCCCTCCTGAGATTACACCTCCTATATGTTGTTTCAATATTTGCAGGTGGAGGGTGGGAGGGCGGGGCTGGTTTCTGAACGGTTGCAGGGTGGGGCTGGAAGTGTGCTGGGGCCTGTGCTCACTGGTGGCACGTGGAGGGGTGGGGTCACAGCCCCAGAGGCCACCTAGGTCCTAAATAACCTGTGGATGAGAAGCTGGGGTGGGTGAACAGAGCCTAAGAGCCCCTTCACAATTGCCTGTTCACCTAACTGACACTCGTGAGCATCCACTGTGGGCCAGGCCGTGAACCCTACGGTCGCTGCCATCTAAGAGTGGCTCCTGCCTGTACAATTCCTACTACGTGCCAGGTGCTGTCTCATTTGCCGATGAGGTGGGGTACTATTATCCAACACCCCATGGTACGGGTGGGGAGACTTGTCCAGCATCATGAGAGGTCAAGGATTCAACACCAGTTCAGTGACACCGCGTTCTGGCTCCTAGCCTCTCAACTGCCTCCTAACATCCTGTCGTTAGAGCTAAGAAGCTGGTTTCGGAAGAAGTGAGCTCCCCATCATTTGGAGGAATGCAGGCAGATGTTGGAGGACTCCGAATAGATGCTGGACAGAAACGAAGTCTTTCTGACCACTTTGACCTTTGAAGTTGGCTCCCCCTGACCAGAAGACCCCCACAGGCATGGTTGTAAGAGTCCTATCCGGGTGACCCAGGTCTCCTGACTCCTATTTTAGTGCTGTTTTGGTTCCCACGTTGGGCAAGACTGAGGAACCCCTTCTCATAGGTTTCTCAGCACTTTGGGATTTCACAGGGCCTGACCCATTTCTGGGCAGGTTGGAGGCAGAGCTGACTGTCAGACCTTGAGTTCAAGTCCTGGCTGCGACCTTTCCTGGTTGTGTGCCTTAGGGCAAATCGCGTCAGTTCAGTTTACCCATCTTTAAGATGGGGAGGAGAGGGGCACCTGGATGGCTCAGTCAGTTAGGCATCTGACTCCTGATTTCAGCTCAGGTCATGGTCTCGTGGTTTGTGAGTTCAAGCCTTGCATCGGGCTCCGTGCTGACAGCACAGAGCCTGCTTGGGATTCTCTCTCTCTCTCATGCCTTTCTGCCCCTCCCCCACTCACATGCATACATGTGCATGCGCTCGCTCTCTCTCTCTCTCTCTCTCTCTGGAAAAAAAAACTTTAAAATGGGGATGAAAATATTTTTGCGAGAATTAAATAAGGTATTCTGTACAAAGTACATGGCACATAGTATGTGGTCAGTAAACATACTCTCTTACTCTTAAGCTGGAGTAACAAAACTATTTCAAAAGGTCTCCAGCTTCTGCTTTGAGGCCTTTGTTAGAATAAAGACCTGGGTCTGAATCCTGCCTCCTCTGCATGACCTTGGGTGGGTTATCTAATAGCTCTCTGCCTCAGTTTCTTCCATCTGTAAAATGGGACTATGTCGGTAATCTATCTTGGGTTGTCATGCCATAAACAGTCCCAGGAACACCATGAGTGCTCAAAAAAAAAAAAAAAGAAAAGAAAAGAAAACCAGTAAGTTTTTAGTATCATACAACTCCTGCTATGTGCTAGCCAGGCCTCCTCTTTTGCAAATAACACCCCATTGAATCCTCACCCCTGGACAGGAAGGGCTGAGCTGGATGCAAACACAGGTCTCTGTGGCTGTAGTCGCACCACCCATAGCCACTGCCTCTGTGCTGCCTCAGTCAGGCATGATTCCGGGGCCAAAGCTCAGCAAATCACGTGGGCTTGTTCAGGGAGCCAGGATGCCACACTGCCACCGCCACCCCCAGACCACCCCTAGGTTCCTCACAGCTGTCGACCTCCACAGCAGATCAGTTCCAGGCTCATGCCTGGGAGCCTGAGAGGGGAAAGGTGGTTGAGCTGCATTTCAGAGGCCTTCTGTGGCCCTCTGCCCCGTGCCCACGGGGGTGGTCGGTTCCCCCGGGGATGGGTCCTCCCCTGGCCAGTTTGGGCCATAGCCTCTTCCTGCAGTGAGACAGTGCCCTCTCCCGTGAGGCTGCAGGGACCGACCTTCCGGGGGAGGCTTTCCCCCGCTGCCTTTTTAATTTCCTCTTCTGGCCTCAGGCTGTCAGCGCGTTATTAACTTCTGGGGAAGTCGGGAGCCAGCAGAGTAGGGGAGGCACCTCCCTCGTCAGAACCCCTCCCTCAGGCTCAGAACTACGCCCTTGGTGCTGTGTCCCCACCTCCACTACCCACCCCTCCCCAGATCCATCCCCAGGAGCCTGCCTTCCCTGGGGATTATCCTGTCTGAGTTTCAGGGTCCATAGCTACAAACAGACAACCTTCATTCTGTGGGGTTTGGACTTGAGACAACGTGTGTATACAGTCCGGGTAACAATAGGAAACAGTTGATTCCTCCAAACGGAGCACATGAAGATGAATTTAATAAGGGTGCTATTGACCAAGGCAGGATGGGGTGGGTGGGGAGAAGGGTGCAGCACCCCGCGGTTGGAATAGTGGGGATCCGGGAACTGTTGCCTGCCCCAGTCTGATATGGGAAGCAAGGAGAGGTGGCCAGAAGGGACTGGCTGTGTGAGGAAGGTCCCCAGACAGGAGCCGTGACTGCTGAGTCTCTTCCTAAGGAGTTTGGCTGCTAGTTTTCTGTCTCCTCTGAAATCCCCCACTGCAATGTGGCATGCGTGAGAGTAGCTTGGAAAGCTTGATCAGCACCCCAGAGTTGCTGCCTCCGTGGCTTCCGAGCATGTGTATCTCCAGCCAGCCGGTTCTCAGCTGGTGCTGGTGCTGGTGCTGCTGGGCCCTGCGTCAGCACCACGCTTGCCCTGTACCTGTCCTGGCTTGCCCTGCCTTTTGGCTCTTTGGACCGAAAGGTCTTCCAGGGCAGGACTGTCAGACTCCATCCCTGCTGCTCTGTGCACCCAGTGTATCCGGGCCTTTGCCCCGCCGAATCCACCGGTGTTTGAATGGTTTGCAACTTGTCCCTGTTGACTGTTGCCCAGATGCACCCGTGCTGTATCTTGGCGGTCCCTAAGTGGCAGCTGTCGCCGAGATGGAGGTCAGCATGCAGGTTTATTAGGGTGTGCCTTTGGGGTTAACACCCAGCGGAGCCAAGTGAAGCGAGCGGCGGTGGGCCAAGGGAGAAGATGGGTCACGAGGCTTTCGTGGAAGCCCCGTGGGGAGTTGCCAGCTTGCTGGGATGGCCCTTCACACTGTCCCGAGTTGGGGGCAAGGATGCCAGACCTTCACAGCCTACACATTCCCGTCACCGGATGGTGGCCTCCGGGGAAGCAGTGAGACCTTGGGGGAGGCTCTCCTGGGGCCGAAGGGATCCCTGTCCTCTATGGGACTGGCAGCTGAGGGCTCTCCAGGAGCCCTCCTAGCAGCCTCCGGTCCCGAAGCGGTCTGTGTGGCACATTGTGGCACCTGCCACATCATCAGAACCTGCCCACGGAGCCAGGGAGGGGACAGAGGCTTTCTCGTGGCCGCCACTGCCCTCCCTTCCCTATCCCTGAGTCCTGTGGCCCCTCGACCCCCGGCCAAGAAACCCTCTTGGATCCCTCAAGTACACAGAACCCCCAGCGAAGACCCCTGCCCGTGGTTTTGCCTACAGCTGAGTTCCGAATCTTAGTTTTGCTGGGCCCAGCCATCCTGTGACACAGAGAAGCAGAGTCCCCCAGACCCCACCCTGGCTCGTGCTGAGATGTGGAATAAACGCATCAGTGCTGCTATCCACCACTTGCGGTGATCACGGGGTCCTCCAGGCCTTCTGGAGAGAGGGAGAGGAAAAGGAAGAGATTGTGTTTTCTGTCATGTCCCTGAGGCCGCGGTCCCAGGCAGTACATCCGACTCCTGTTTCTGGGGCCGAGTGTGGTGGGTAGAGGCTCCCCTTGGAGTCAGATTGACCAGCATACAAACCTCAGCAAGGTGACCCTGGATTTTCTGATGCCCTTGGCTAGGCAGGAACCAATACCTCTGCACTTGTCTGTCAAGTGGGGTGGTGGTGGCCACCTGGGAACTGTGTTGTGAGGATTATGGGGGGCCGGCCCCGTGTCTCAGCTCAGGCAGCCGAAGCAGAACACCACAGATGGAGTGGCCTAAACAGACATTGATTTCTTGCAGTTTGGAGGCTGAGAAGTCCAAGGCCGAGGTGCTAGCCCATTCAGTTCCTGGCGAGGGCTGTCTTCCTGCCTTGTAGATGACCTTTTCCCTGTGCTCTTCTCCTCTTCCTCCTTTTTTAAGGACCCCAATCCCATCCTGAGGGCCTCACCTTCATGAGCTCATCCAACCCTAATTTCCCCCCCAAAGGTCCCACCTGCAAATACCATCACACGGGGGCTGGGGTAGGGCTTCAGCATGTGAATCTTTGGGGACACAAGCATCCAGTCCATGACGCCATGTATGCTTGGCCCAGTGCTGTGCATTTAGGAAGTTGGAGCATTATTATTATTTTCAAAGACAAGCCATTGGCTGAAGCTTCTAGAATAGCATCAAGAGCCTGGGTTGACACTCTGCTTCGGCCTCCTGTTCACTGTGTGACCTCGGGTTTGTTGCTTAATCTCTCTGATCTTAATTCTCATGGTGTGAGAAATCAGTATAAAAGTAGAACCATGGGGTGCCTGGGTGGCTCATTGGGTTAAGCGTCCAAGCTCGGTTCAGGTCGTGATCTCATGGTTCGTGGGTTCAAGCCCTGCGTCGGGCTCTCCACTCCTCTCAGCATGGAGCCCGTTTCAGATCCTCTGTCCCCCTCTGTCTCTGCCCCTCCCCTGCTTGTGTTTTCTCTCTGTATCTCTCTCAAAAATAAACAAACTTAAAAAATTTTTTTTAAATAAAAATAGAACCAAGCCTCACAGAGCTGTGGAGAGTGTATAGTGAGTTAATAACATAGGTAACCTTAGAACTAATTCATCATTCATTCATTCATTCATTCGCTGGCACAGAAGAGCTCATTCAGAGGGATAAGGATGCTGAGGATAAAGATGGTGGGAGTATCAGTCTGCCCTGGCCGCCATAACAAGGTACCACACACTGAGTGACTTAAACAACAGAAATGTATTTTGTCACAGTGCTGGAGGCTGGAGGTCCAAGGTCATGATGTCAGCAGGGTTGGCTTCTGCGGGCCACGAGGGAAGGCTCTGTTCCCGGCGTTCCTCGTGGATGGCCCTCTTCTCCCCGTGTCTTCATGTGGCCTTCCCTCTGTGGTGGTCTGTGTCCCAATTTCCTCTTATAAGGATACCAGTCACACCAGATGAGGCCCCACCTCATGACCTCATTGTAACATAATTACCTCTGTAAAGATCTTGGCTCCAAATAGATCACATCCTGAGGTCCTAGGGGTTAAGGTTTCAGCATGTGATTGGAGGGCAGGGACACAGTTGAGCCCATCACAGTTGGGGAGGTGAAGGCATCCTGGAAAGTGGGAGTTGGGTAGGTCTTTGAGGCCAGAGGGGTAAACTGAGGCCCCTCGGGGCAGTGCTTGAGCCACAGCCAGGACTTAGAGCTTAGGGATTTTCCATCCCGGCAACCTTTTGTGGATGGAGCACGTGGGTCCTGACGGTCACTGCACTAGCCATGGGGGAGGACGCGGGCAGACGGCAGGGCCCCTGCGTCACAGTCACTCTGGCAGGCGACGGGCAGATGGCCACCTCCGAGGGGCAGGCGGACATTGGCAGGAGGGCTACGAGCTGCCTGAGAGAGGGCTGGCCACTGGGAAGAGCTGGGGCTGGCCCTGTGTGTGGGGTGGTCAGCTGCGTTAGCCCTCCCCCCCATGCTGTCCCCTTCTGTGACACCGGGGAAGGCAGCCTGGGCCAGCCCAGTGGTGCCAGACATTCTCACGCAGGATCAGTGAGCTGGAGAAACACACTCCTGTGTGTTTCCCCTTGATCCCACCCTCTTCCTGGACGATACCACAGACACCAGAGGTGTGTGGGTTTGCTACACCTCAGGCAGTTCTCCGACGCCAGCCGGGTGGCCGCCCCTTAACCGAGTCTGACGCTAGCTGCCTAGAGTCAGTGTCAGGTCCCACAGGTGAGGGGCCCCCGTCCTGCAAGACTGTCCCCCACTTCAGGTGCAAGTCTCGGATTGTCACCTGTACTTCTTTGTTGGTTTCGTTTATTTATTTATTTTTGAGAGAGACAGAGAGAGAGCACGTGCGCACAAATATGGGGAGGGGCAGAGAGAGAGAGGGAGACACAGAATCCAGGGCAGGCTCCAGGCTCTGAGCTGTCAGCACAGAACCCAGTGTGGCTCACGAACTGCAAGATCATGACCTGAGCTAAAGTCGGACGCTTAACTGACTGTGCCACCCAGGTGCCCCATCCCCGTACCTCTTGATGGCCACATACTGGGGTTCCCCTAGCCCCCTCCTTCGGTTTGATCATTTGCTCATGGGAGTCAGGGAAACACTTAGGTTCACCAGTTTGTGACAAAAAGGTACGATACAGGATGCAGATGAACATCCAGATGGAAGAGGTGTGTAGGGCAAGGTCTGGGGGAAGGACACAGAGCCTCCGTGTCATCTTGTGACACCCTTCCATCACCTCCATGTTCGGCAGCCTGCTGTCCAAGCCTCATACTTGGGGATTTTTATGGAGGCTTCATTAACACAGACATGATGGAGAGTGAACTCAGTCGGCCTCCCTGTCCCCTTCCGGGAGAATGAGGGATGGGGCTGAAAGTTCCAAGCTTCTCATCATAGCTTGGTCTTTCTGGTGACCAGTCCCCATCCCGAAGCGATCCAGGAGCCCGCCAGGCATCACCTCATTAGAACAAAGGACATTCCTCTCACCCAGGAGAGTCCAAGGGATTTAGAAATTCTGTGTCAGGAACTGAGGTCAAAGATCAAATGGTAGAATAGAAGATGCCCCTAGTGCTGTGCTCACTTAGGAAATTACCAGGGTTTTAGGAGCTCTGTGCGGGGAACTGGGGGCCAAGACCAACAGGTATATGTTTTTTTATTTCACGGTCAGCAAACTGTTGCCCAAAGGACAAACCCGGCTCTCCACTTGGTTTTGTAAATAAAGTTTTATTGGAACACAGCCACGCTCATTCATTGGCATATGGCTGCTCTCCGGATCCGAGGGTGAAGTTAAATACTTGAGACAGAGACCAGATGGCCAGCAAAGCCAAGAACGCTTACTCCGTAGATCTCTACAGAAACGGTTTGCAGACCCTTGTTTTTGTGCTTCTCTGTCTATAGTTCTAGGTACCAGGTTCACCCCTGGAACTTCCTTGTTGTGCTGAGAACAGCAGTGTCTGCTGAGAACCCGCTTCCTGGTTCACAGACAGCTGTCTTCTCTCTATGTCCTCACATGACAGAAGAGGGAAGGGAGCTCTCCAGGGTCTCTTTCCTGAGGTCACCAATCCTACCCATGACCTCATCACCTCCCACAGGCCCCGCCTCGTAATGCCCCCATCACACTGGGGATTCGAATCTCAACATAGGAATTTGGGGGGAGCTGAAACATTCAGTGCATTGCAAGGAGTGTCCTCCTCCCCAGAGCCTCAGTTTTCCTCCTCTGTACATGGGGAGAGTATTACCCTGAACTGTTGGGATGATCCCATGAGGCAAGGCAGGCAGGAGAGAACTTCACAAAGTGCCACACTCTCGGGACTTATTCTCTCCATTCTACCTGCTGATAGCCTCCACCTTGCTGTGCTGGCAGCATGGAGCCTGGAGCCTGCTTCCCTCTCTGACCCTTTCTCTCTCTCTCTCTCTCTCTCTCTCTCTCTCTCTCTCTCTCTCTCTCTCAGAAATAAACATCAAAAATTTTTTTTTAAAAATCAACTGCAAAATATTTATTTACACTATATTAACACATAGTATCCACACTTGTAAAAGTTGTGGTAAAATACACAACATAAAATTTTGCCTTCATGATTTTTAAGTTCGGTAGTGCTGAGTAATTCACATTGTTGTGTGGTCAGTGTCTTTTCGTCTCACAAAACTACAACTCTGTACCCATTAAGTAATAATTTCCCTTTCTCTCCTCCCCCCAGCCCCTGGCAACCACCATTCTGTTTTCTGTCTCTATGAACTTGCCTCCTCTAGGCACCACTTATAAGTATTTTGTGTCTTTGTGACTGGCTTATTTCACTTAGCGTGACATGTTCAAGGTTCACACATGTAGTGGCAGGTGTCAGAATTCCCTTCCTTTTTTTTTTTTTTAACTTTACGTGTATATTTTGAGAGAGAGAGAGGGTGGGACAGGCAGAGAGAGAGGGAGGGAGGGAGGGAGGGAGGGAGAGAGAGAGAGAGAGAGAGAGAGAGAGAGAGAGAGAGAGAATCCTAAGCAGGCTCCACACCATCAGTGCAGAGCCCAATACAGGGTCTGCCCTTGGCTGTTGTGAATAGTGCTGCCGTGAACATGGGTGTGCAAATCTCTCTTCAACACTCTGCTTTCAGTCCTTTGGGGTATATACCCAGAAGAGAACTGCTGGATCAGATGGTAATTTTCTGTTTAATTTTTTGAGGACCTGCCATCTTATTTTCCTTAGGAACCGCACGATTCTACGTGCCCGTCAGCAATGCACGAGAGTTCCGATTTCTCCATGTGTGCACCCACACTTGTTATTTTCCATTTTTCGATAGGAGCCATCCTAATAGGTGTGAGGCGGTCAGTATCTCATCACGGTTTTGATTTTGCACTTCCCTGATGATGAATGATGTTGAGCATCGTCGCATGTGCTTGTTGGCCATCTGTTTATCTTCTCTGGAGACGTGTCTGTCCAGGTCCTTTGCCCATTTGGGAATCAGGTTGTTTTTTGTTGTTGAGTTGTAGGAACGCATCATACAGTCTAGACATTAGGTCCTTATCAGACACACGATTTGCAGGTATTTTCACCCATTCCATGGGTGTTGCCTTTTCACTCTGTTTATTGTGTCCTTTGATGTACGGAAGTTTGTTTACTTTGACTGGTCCAGTTTATTTCATGTTACTTTTGCCTTCTCTCCTTTTGGTGTCACAGCCAAGAAATTGTTGCCAAATCTGGCACTTCTCTGCTATGTTTTCTTTGAGGAATTCTGTAGTGTTCGCTCTGGTATTTAGGCCTTTGATCCATTTCGAGTTGATTTTTGTGCATGGTACAGGTGAGGGTCTCACTTCATTCTTTTCCATGTGGACATCCAGTTTTCTCAAGAGCATTTGTAGGACACTGCCACCCCCCCCCCCCACTGAATGGTCTTGGCATCTTTGTCAAAATCGTTTCATATGTACTGATAGACGTGAAGGTTTATTTCTGGGCTCTCTGTTCTTCACCACTTGTGTTTATGCTGGTACCTCAAAATGTGCTAGTATTTTTATTACCATAGTTTTATAATGAGGTTTGAAGTCAGGAAATACCAAACTTCTAGCTTTGTTCTTCCTTTTCAAGATTGCTTTGCCTATTCATGGGAGTCCTTATGACTTTTAGGATAGATTTTCCTTTTTCTGCAAAAAAAACCAAAACCAATAACAAAAAACAAAAACACCACACCAAAACAACATCAACAAAATGCCATTGGGATTTTGATGGCGATTACACATAGATTGCTTTGGGTTTTATTGACAACAATATTAAGTCTTTCAATCTCTGAACACATGGAAAACCTTTCCATTTATTTGCATCTTTAAAAAGTTCTGTCGGGGTGCCTGGGTGGCTCAGTCGGTTGTGCATCCAACTTCGGCTCAGGTCGTGATCACAGCTTGTGGGTTCGAGCCCTGCATCGGCCTCTGTGCTGACAGTCCAGATCCTGGAGCCTGCCTCTCTCTCTGTGCCCCTCCCCTGCTCATGCTTTGTCTTTCTCTCCTTCAAAAATGAATAAACATTAAAAACAACAACAATAATAATAATAATAATAATAATAATAAAGGTCTCAGCAGGTTTACTGTAGCTTTCAATATACAGGTCTTTCACCTCCTTGGTTAAGTTTATCCCTAAGTATTTTATTCTTTTTGATGCTACTTTTTTTTTAGTGTTTCTTTATTTTTGAGAGAGAGAGGGAGAGAGAGCGAGCGAGAGCGAGCGAGCGAGCATGAGCAGGGGAGGGGCAGAGAGAGAGGAAGAGAGAGAGAATCCGAAGCAGGCTCCGTACTATCAGCACAGAGCCCGACACGGGGCTCGAACTCAGAAACCGCGAGCTCACGACCTCTGCTGAAGTTGGACGCTTAACTGACTGAGCCACGCAGGCACCCCTGTTTCTGATGCTATTGTAAACAGAATATTTAACATTTTGTTTTGGGATTGTTTATCGGTAGCATTTAGAAATACAGCTAATTTTCACGTATGGATTTTGTATCCTGCAACATTGCTGAATTTATTTATGACTGCTAACAGTTTTCTTGTGGCGTTTCTAGGGTTTTCCGGACATAAGATCAACCGAGATCATTTCACTTCTTTCTTTCCGATTTGCATTCCTTTGGTTTCTTTTCCTTGTCCTAATTCATCTGGCTAGAGCTTCCAATGCTACGTGAAGTAAAAGAGGCGAGCAGAGGTGTCTTTGTCTTGCTCTTGACTTTGAAGGAAAAACTTTCTGTCTTCCACCATCACATGGGATGGTAACTCTGGGTTTTTCCTACATGACTTTCATACGTGACCGGTAGTTTCTTCCTGTTCTTAGTTTGGTGAGAGTTTTTATGGTGAACGGGTGTTGAATTTTGCCACATTCTTTTTCTGTATCAGCCGCGATGCCCATGTGGTACTTTTCTCTTCGTTATGTTAATGCTGGTGTCTTGCGTTGGTCGGTTTTTGTGCCTTGAACCCTCGCTGCATCTTAGCAGAAAGTCCTACTTGGTCATGGCGCATGTGGAGCTCTCCGGATCCTGCCGAGTTCTGTTTGCCAGTGTTTTGTTGAGCCTTCTGATGGAGTCACTCATTGGAGACATTGGTCTCCAGTGTTTGTGTCATGACTTGCTTGGCTTTGCTTTCCAAGGTAAGTCGGCCTCATGCAACGCAAGTATTCCCTCCTCTTCCATTATTATTATTATTTTAGAAGAATTTGAGGAGGATTGGTGTTAATTCTGATTTTTGTCGAGTCTCTCTCTCTCTCTCTCTCTCTCTCTCTCTCTCATTTTTTGCTCTTAGTAAGTCTGGCTTAAAGGTTTGTCAATTCTGCTGATCTTTTGGAAGACTCAACTCTTGGTTTTGTTAAAACCTACCCTTGTATTTCTTTTCTTTCTTTTGTTTGTCTCTGCTGTGACATTGTGATGACCTTCCTTCTGCTAGCTTTGGGTTTTGTTTGTTCTTCTGTAGTTCCTCGAGGTGTCAAGTTAGACTGTTGATTGGAGACCTTCCTTGTTGTTTGAACATAAGCACTTCCAGGTGTAGATGCCCCTTGTACCCTGCTTTCTTTACATCCCCTGGATTTTGATACGTTGCCTTTTCCTTTCCATTTGTCTCAAGATACTTGCTGATTTCTGTTGTGATTTCTTCTTTGACCCGTTGGTTGTTGGAGACTGTGTATGGTTTGGGGCACCTGGGTGGCTCAGTCAGTTGAGTGTCTCTCTCTCTTTTTTTTTGAATATAATTTATTGCCAAAGTGGCTTCCATACAACACACAGTGCTCATCCCAACAAGCGCCCTCCTTAATGCCCATCACCCATTTAGCCCATACCCCCACCCACTTCCCCTCCAGCAACCTTCAGTTTGTTCTCTGAATTTAAGAGTCTCTTATGGGGGCACCTGGGTGGCTCAGTCAGTCGAGGGACCAACTTTGGCTCACGTCATGATCTCATGGTTCATGAGTTCGAGCCCCATGTTGGGCTTTGTGCTGACAGCTTAGAGCCTGGAACCTGCTTCGGATTCTGTGCCTCCCTCTCCCTGTCCCTCCCCCACTTGTGCTCTGTCTCTCCAAAACTATATAAGCGTTTTTTAAAAAAAAGAGTGTCTTAAGGCTCAGGTCGTGATCTCACAGTCATGGGTTCAAGCCCCGCGTCGGGCTCTGTGCTTATCAGTCTGATGGGTGTTCGAGAGCAGCCACTGTGGGGACCCTTGAAGCAGGGGGATTTTATTCTTCTGAACAGGTTACTGTTTCAGCCAGAATAGAGAGACCAGGTGAGGTTTTAGGCAAGTAACACTGCAGGCACCCTGTGCGCCAGGCTCTGTGCTCAGCACATGGTGTGCGTTACCTTGTTCAGTCTTCCCGTAGCCCCATGAGGCAGGTGCTGTTCCTGTACGCCCTGTACCCAGCGAGAAAACTAAGGTTCAGAGAGGTGATGTGATTTGACTGTGGAAACACAATCAGTAGCCACAGTGGCCAGGATATGATAGCTGGAGCTGAGATGGGGGAAAAAAAAGTCCTAAGCCAAAAGTCCAGCCATGGCTTCCTAGCTTTGTGGCCTTCAGTAGGCCAGTTTGCCTCCCGACCCTCAAGTTTCCACACCTGTAAACAGGGCCGGTTCCAGGGCTTTGGCTAGATAGTTTTCAGACTTGGAAATGCCGCTGGCGAAGCCCAGCTTAGAGCTCGCTGAGCTCAGAGGTCAGCGCTGTCCATGGGGCGAGTGCTGACTCGGTTGTGTGGGGCAGACACTGCAGGGCATGGCCAGGGATGCTCTGTTTTCCCCTCCAGGAGGCACCTGCAAGGAAGGGGAGAGGGGCATGGGAGAGCCTGCGATCGCTCTCCAGTGGGTGCACTGCTGAGCTGGCCTGGCTGAGGCCGAGTAGGTCACGGGGCAGCCAGGAAGGGAGCGGCTGCTCATGGATGGGTTGGATTCAGAACTGCTCCTGTTACCCCATGTCGCAGCCCTGGCGATGTAGAGCTGGGACCGGCCTTTGAGGTCATCTCTCTTGGTCTCCTCAACCTCGAGGTGGGGTGACTGGGGGCTGGGCAGACTGGGGGCTGGGCAGACCGGGGGCCAGAATCCAGCAAAGCAGAAGGGTGTTCAGGCCACTGGAGAGTCATCTCTGTGAGCAGAGGCACGGCTGCCCTTTCAGCACTGTGTCCCTCACTCCTGGTGCATCAGGGGCACTCAAAAAAGATTTGTTGAGCGTGTGAGGATAGTAGGAAAACACACCCCCAGGGAGTCAGACAGCCTGGAATTCGGTGTCTGCTCTGGGCCAGCTTTACTTCTCTGGGCAAGTTTGCTTCACTTTGCTGAGCCTTGGTTTCCCAAATTGAGGTCACAGACCCAACTGGGAGGTGCCTGAGCAGGGATTGGAACCCAGAGCTGCTAGATTCCAGGCCTGATTTATCACTATACCTTCCTGATTCTTTTATATACTTGTTTCCCCTTCCTTCCTTCCTTCCTTCCTTCCTTCCTTCCTTCCTTCCTTCCTTCTCTCTCTTTTCTTTTCTTTTCTTTTCTTTTCTTTTCTTTTCTTTTCTTTTCTTTCTTTCTTTTCTTTCTTCCTTCCTTCCTTCCTTCCTTCCTTCCTTCTCTCTCTTTTCTTTCTTTCTTTCTTTCTTTCTTTCTTTCTTTCTTTCTTTCTTTCTTTCTTTCTTTGCTTCCAAAAATATTTATTGAGCACCTGCTATGTGCCAGGCACTGTTTTGGTCTCCATGGATACAGAAGTGAACAAGATAGGTGAGGCCCTGGCCTCAGGGAATTTATATCTTAGAAGAAGGTAATAGTAAGCAAGTAAACAGGACAGGAATAGCATATGTACCCAGAAGGGACTGTAATGAGGTGTGAGTGGTGTCAGGGGAGGGCTGTGTCAGATAAGGGGCTCAAGGAAGATGACATTTCGTGTGACACCTGAGAAGAACCAGCCACGCAGAGAGCCTGAAGAAATAATTCAGTAAAACATGATGTTCTCACAGGCCCCAGGCCTCAGACTTACAGAAGGCACCATGAGGAGGGCATGGAAGGAGAGAAGTTATCAAAGAACCCCAGATGGCCTCAGAGGGCCAGGAAGGGCGACACAGCCCTTGGGGATGACCGCACCCTGGGTCGCGTTTGGGTCTCCCCGTCCAACTGCCCCTGCCCTTCTAGGTGAAGCAGATCATGGAGGAGGCAGCCACACGGAAGTTCGTCCATGAGGACGGCAGCCACATCATCTCCTTCTGTGGTGAGTCCGTGGACCCTGACCTGGAAAGGGACTTCTTTCTCTGTGGGCTGCCTTGGGGGAGTGGCGTCTTTGTGCCAGGATTCTCACACTGTGTTTTGACTTTGTGACTCTGAAGTTATTTTTGGATTCCCGGGGGGCTCTGTGAGGGAATTTGGAACCACGGAGAAGCCGAGAGAAGAAAGGAAGAATGGCCTGTGTACCCAGCAAGAGCTAGTCACTGCTGACGCTGGAGGGACTGTCTTCCCCTCCTGTGGGCTCAGTTCACAGCTACCCATCCCCCTAGTGACGTTGGTCTCGCATCTGATGACAGACTCTGCACCCTTTCCTCACCCTGCCTGCGGCTGTTGCCAAATGAAGGGGGAGGATGGATGGGCTTTAAAGACATAGGGAATCGGGAGCCATTGATCCATGCTAAATCATCATGTCCAGCTGGCTCAGCAGAGGAGGCAGGCCCAGGGCTCGGAGCTTGACTTGTATCCTTGAACCAGCTGTGCTCACAAGATTCCAGAAATAAATAACCGTGCTGCCAGGTTCTTACTGTCCTTCCACAATGGCTACAGACACATGTTTCACGTGTCCCCACAGTCAGGGTTCAGCTTCTAATCCATGTGTATGTATAAGCAGGGATGTTTCTTTCTGCCTGAAAACCTTTTCATTCCATGACTGGAGTGTCTGGCAATGGAGGACGTGCTGTATCTCCCTTCTCGCGCTCTTGGCCCCGAGGAGAGGCCAGAGCGAGGAGCCCTGGTCAGCCCTCAGCTTCATCCAGATGGCTGGAGGCACTACCCATGGGAGCACATGCCGTGACCTGGGAGCCCACTGCTGTCAGGTTAGCCCCTTTGCAGCCAGGCAGACCTGGGTTTGAATCCCTCCTCTGCCGTTTGTTTGGAGTTTATTTGGAGAGAGAGTGTGTGGGCAGAGGGAGGGCAGAGAGAGAGAGGAAGAGAGACACAGAGAGAGAATCTCAAGCAGGCTCTACGCTGTCAGCGCAGAGCCTGATGCGGGCCCCGAACCCATGAACCAGGAGATCGTGACCTGAGCCGAAGTCGGACGTTTAACCGACTGAGCCACCCAGGCGCCCCCAAATTTCTTTTTAAAGTGAGATGTGTTTATTTAAATTACATATATATGTGTGTGTGTGTGTGTTTATATACTTGTATGTGTATATATAGGTGTATATATATATATATATATATATATATATATATATATATATATATATATATATACGTCTGCATACGTACATGTGTATATACGCATAAATGTTAATGTGAGAATGTATATATGCCTAATTTTTTTTTATCCTGGACATCTCTATTTGCAAAGAAAATAATAGGCATACTTCAGAGTGTGCGACCATGCTCACCCGTTGAAGATTTAGAGGAACAGAACGGGATAAAAATCATGATTCTCTACCTCCAACCCCAGTGTTTGGATGAGGGAGGAAGGGTGATGTCACTGCAGGGTGAGGCCTGCAGGGGCTCCCTGTGGTGTCTCTGCTCCATTGCGCCTCATGAGCCATTGTCAGAAAGACGCGAGGCATGTCTCCAGTGCTTGAACAGTTAATTAACTTATTGCAGTCTAAACCAAAGTGTAGTGTGTGCAAGCAAAAATGAAGATATTTCCGAGATGCTCACCCAGAATATATTAAACCCATGGGCAGATTAGGCAGTAGGGTAGGCATCCGTTCAAAGCCACGTAATCGCTGGGGCACCTGGCTGGCTCATTCAGTAGAGCACGTGACTCTGGAGCTCAACGTTGTGAGTTCCAGCCCCACGTTGGGCGTGGAGCCTCCTTAAAAGAAAAAGTATAAGGTTTTGAAAAAAGTCAAATAATTGCCAACAAAAACAAACCAAGACAAGCAATTGCACCAAACCTCTCGGTATTTCTCCTTGTGTGCAACATAACCTGGGCCAGGCTCTTAACCCTCAGGCTGCTGGAGTATTCCTTCTGTGGAGTCACAGTAACTAGAACGCTCACTTCTTGGGTTTTTTCCACAAGGATTAGGTAAGGTAAACCTTAACACGGGTCTCGACCCAGCAGATACCCAATAAGGAGTAGCTCTTATAATATGCTCAGTTTTTCCATCAACATCGATTATGCTCCTATGATATACCAGAGTGAGCTCCCTCCCAGTCTGCTGTGTAAGACAGAAGATAAGAAAATACTCAGTAAAGCGCTGCTGAAAGTACCCGAAATAAGACTGGGGCCATCAGAATGGCCTGCACAGGGGCTGTTTCCCGGGGGGAGGGGTTGGGGACACTAAGGCCCAGAGAGGGAAAGCGATTTGCCTGAGGTCACACAGCAAGTTAGTGATAGAGCCCAGGCTACTGCCCAGGTCTCCTGCTCTGAGCAGGGCTGGGCGGGGTGTCCAGGGGAAACACAGACATGGGAAGATGACGACAGTCCTCTCTTCAGATCCTTTGTGGCGGCACAAGTGCTGTGAGCACACCTTGGGCTCAGACCTGGCTTTGGATCCCAGCTCGTCTGGGTGGCCCTGGGCAATTCAGTTCCCCTCTTAGGGCCTCAGTTTCCACATCTGAGAACTGGAGATGGCGTTCCTTTCTTCCTTGGCTGTGGCAGAGATGGAACGGGATCCATAATGTTAGCCGTTCCTGGAGTCACAGTGGTGGTGCCGATCATGTGATTCTTCAGCCCAGATAAAGCCCACCAGTCGTGTGGTCAGCCTCCCCTCCCTCCCTGACAGGAGTAGTAGCTAACGTCCCCGAAGCGCTCACTATGTGCCGAGCCATGTGAAGCGCTTGCCATGCATTTTCCCCACCTCGCTTGCTGCAACCATGTCAGATGCCTGTTCGTACTTTCCCATTTCACAGATGAGGATACTGAGACACAGAGAGAGGAAGTCATTGCCCAAGGTCACGCAGCCGGTTAGTGTCTGGGAGAGGATATGAACACAGACAGTCTGACCTTGGGCAGCAAACACAGGTTCACTGCTAAGCTCTCCTGCTCCCTTTTGAGGGAGTGGAAGGCAGACAGACGTACGTGATTTTCCTTTGATGCTTTCGTGGATTTTGCGATTCTGGGGCGCCCTGCTCTCCAAGGCGCCTCTGTGTGGCTGAAGACCTGAGCTGGGTTGGGTGCTGGGGAGCACGGGTAGGGCAGGGCCTGCTGACCATTGTGTCCCTGCAGCGGCTGTAGAGGCCTGCGTCCTACATGGGCTGCGGTGGCGGGCGGCTGGCTTTCTGCGCAGCAACAAGATTGCAGCTCTCTTCATGAAAGTGGGCAAGAACTTCCCACCGGCCGAAGAGCTGAGCCGCAAGGTGCAGGACCTGGAACAGCTGATCGAGAGTGTGTGAGTGCGGAGCCTGGGGTATGGGCTGGAGCGTTTCCGCAGGGGACAGTCCAGGCTCCTCCCTGAGCTCTGCCAGAACCCGCACCTCCTGGCACTGTCTGCACTCTGCTTTCGCTCCTCAAACCCGCCAGACTCTTTCCTACCCCGGGGCCTTTGCACATGCTCTACCTACCACCCGGTTCACACGCCTCACCTTCCAGGGCTGGTGCCTGGTCATCATTCAGGCCTTCCCCCAGTTAAGGGTAAACTCCAACCCTCACCCCATTTCTCTTACATATCACTGCTTATTTTCTCTCCTGTGGTTATCACCACCTCTAATTATTCATTCCTTTGTGTACTTTTCACTTGATTGTTGTCTATCTCTCCTCCTTGGCTCTGAACTCCATGAGAACAGGCCACTAAAATCTGTTATTCCCCATTTTGTCCCCAGTGTTTGGACAGTGCCCAGCACCTGGTAAAATGTTCAAGAAATGATTGTTGAATGAGTAAGTGTCTGCTGTTAGCCAAACCCATTCCGCATGCAGGAAGACCAAGTTTAATGAAACTACTGTGGTCTCCATCTGCATGGACCAGATGCTGACATTGAGGCAACAAGGGGAACGGTGACTTCACTCACAGGTCTGGAGGGCTGATTTCCTGGGGGGCGGCGGGGTGGGGGCTCAGGGCCTGAGAGCATGTACGTGAGAACCTCCCACCAGAGTCCCGACCGCACAGTTTGACTCTACGCCAGAGCCTCGGTCTGGAGCCTGGTCAGGGCTGGCAAAGAGGTTTCAGCTCCCGTTGGTGCTAGCAGCCGCCCACAGGACCTTGTTGTGAAAGATTCCGGAGCCGTGATTGGGCTTCACGGGAAAGAATGTGTGGATTGATTCGCCGTGTGTGTGACGGGCAAGAGAAGGGAGAGAGATGCGCACATGCTGTGTGTGCCGTGGGTGATCACTCCTCCTCAGCAGGTGGGAGATGGTCCTTTCCCTCCCTTGCAGGCTGTGCCAGCCCAGAGCTGCTGGCCAGAACTGTGGCACGGGCAAGGCTGTGGACTTAGCGTCACCGCCTCCCTTTCGGAACCAGACTCCTCAGCCACTTGGTCTTCAAGGTGCCTTCCAGTCCGTATGCTAAATTCCCAAGTGTTTGCTGATAACTTCCGAAAGGGAGCGATTTCCATGGGCCTTCCGTAATATCGGGAATGACTTTCTCATGGAGGAATTAGAGATACCCATGCCAGGTGGTAAGGGAGAGCCATTCATTTCATTCATGCAATCGCTCATTCATGAGAGAGGGAAGGGGAGAGAGGGAATGAGAGAGAGAGAGATGAAGAGAAGTATCGCTATGAGAATCTGGCTTGCCCATCAACAGTATATGAAGGTGTCTGTTTTATCGCATCTTCACACTCACTGGGTGTTATTTTTTCAACACGTCACCCACTTGCCAGGAGCAATGTGGGCTTTTGTTGTTGTTTTAGTCGCCGTTCCTTCATTCCCTAGAGAGGTTGGGCATTTTGCTGTTTGCACATTGGTCCTGTTGGATCTCCTTTTTTGCGAATATTCCTCCTCCTTCTGTACTGGTTTTGAAGGCGAAACCAGATTCTGGGCCTCCAGGAGAATGTGCGGAAGCTGCCGAAGCTGCCCAGCCCGTCCCCACTTGCCATCAAGCACCTGTGGATCCGCACTGCTTTGTTTGAGAAGGTCCTGGACAAAATTGTGCATTACCTGGTGGAAAACAGCAGGTGAGTGAGAAAGAGCAGCTGCCGTGGCATGCTCTGGCGCCACCTTCTCCCCATTTTGGGAACTGCACCCTATGGCACAAAGCAACTTTCTTTTCTCTCCTGTTGACGTGCACTTGATTTGAAAGCAATTAGATAAAGGCCTTCTGGATGTTTGCCTCTAAATGAGCCCAGCTTAGAACCTGGGACTATTCAGGTGCTTCCTGCTAATATAGGATCTTCAAATTTGGAATGAGGAACAAGGATCTTGCAATCTTAGGGATCTTTTTCCTCCCATGAATGAAGCCTACAGTCTGCTTGCTGACTGTGGTCCTAGAAGAGTCATGTAGCTTCTCTGTGTCTCTGCTGCTCTTTTAATAAATGGGACAGGGATTGTTGCCATTCGGGAGAAGAGGTGAGAAGGGGAGTTAGTGAGTACACAGTGTTTTGGAAATGTATGATACTTTTTTTTTATATTTTCTCTTCTAGCTCGGATTAACCTGGTGTAAAAGTTTTAGACTATGAGTACTCTTGGCAAGCATTTATCCATGCATTCATTCATCCAGTAACTATTTACTGGGCACCTACCATGTGCCAGGCACTAACCGAGATGTTGGAGATACATTGGTCTTAAGTGTCATGTTAAGAGCTTGGATATTATGCTAAGAGCACAGAGGAGCCAGTGAAGAATGTGGGCTTTTGTATAACCTGAGACTCTTCATGGCTAACACTCCTTCCAGCCATAGACAGATGGGGAGACAGAGATAGACAGGGGGAGTGGGAAAGAGAAAAGACGATGAGGGAAATATCTGAGAATCTCCTCATCTCTCGGTATATGAAATTGCCTGTTTAACCACATCTTCACATGCAGTGGGTATTATGATTACCTTTTATTCTTTGCCTGTTTGCTAGGAAAATATATATGAAAGGAGAGAGCAGAGTCCTTCCTCTCACGAACCTCACATCGTGGCAGGGAAAACAGGAAAATAGTAATTGTGGTTAAATGTGGTGAGTATTCCCAGTCAGGTGGGTGGTGGTTAGTTTCCTCTGGGTGGTCCGGAAAAGAATCCTGGAAGACATGGCAGTTACTCATGAGTTCGAAGGGCATGTAGGCATTAACCAGGTGAAGTGGGTAGGGAAAAGAGTGTTCCCAGCCAAGGGAGCAGCAGGTGCAAAGCCAGGAGGCAGGAGACAAATTGGAAGAAATCCAGGCGCTGGAGTCCAATTAATCTCTTCACCTTCTAGTAAAATGTGATACGTCTCTGCCCCGTGCCCTCGCATGGGTGCGGGCCTCTGTAGCTATTGCCTTTGGCATATGACCTTGTGTTTTCTGCTGAATGAGTCGGTAGAAGGAATGAGTAATTTATTTGAGCAGCAATGCCAAACTATCTCTTTATTTTTTGTGTCTAAACTTTTTATTTTTTTGATTCGCATAGAAGTTGTAGCATTAGCACAAAGAGTTCTCGCCTGCCCTCAGTGATAACATCCTACATAACCATAGTACAAATACCAAAACAGGAAATTGACACTGGTACAATACTGTTAACTAAACTACATGCTTTATTTGGATTTCACTAGTTTTTACGTACACTCATTTTTTTCTGTCTAGTTCTATGGAATTTTAGCATAGTTAAATTCAGTATAAATACATATATGTACTATTTAATTAAATGTGTATTATTTAACTATTTAATAAAAATTACATATGTATATGTAGTATACTCCTAGTATAAATACAGTCTATATTTCTGTATAACCAACACCACAGTCACGACACAGAACTGTTCCAATGAAACCTACCACCCCAAAGAAGCTCCCTCGAGCTACCCTCGATGGTCACATCTTGCCCCCAGTCCCACCTGCTAGTTTTTAAGGTACTATTTCCAGGGTTTATGATCATGCAACAGTGCTGGTTTTCAGCATAGAGACTGAGTGGCAGAGTGGAAAGTGTCTTGAAGTTTTGCCTTCAGATCTGACACCAAAATGGATAAACTTGCTGAGAACGCACAGAGCATGTCCGTTTGGCTTCAGCCACTATCCTGGTGGATAGACGATTCCTCTGGGGTCAAATTACAGTGATGTTGCCACCCCTTAGCAAGAACTCCCTGGTGTCAGAGTCTGTGCTGTTGCTGTAAAATCGGGTCAATATTTAATCCTCCCAACAACCTGGGCAGGTGG
This sequence comes from Prionailurus bengalensis, assembly GCF_016509475.1. Taxonomy (NCBI): domain Eukaryota; kingdom Metazoa; phylum Chordata; class Mammalia; order Carnivora; family Felidae; genus Prionailurus; species Prionailurus bengalensis. Next base: position 200,026 of record NW_025091155.1, read on the forward strand.
GTTATGTCATTCTTGTCGTTTTATAGCTGAGGACACTAAAGCTCAGAGAGGGTAGTCGTCACATGCCCGGGGACACGCAGTGAGAGTGGGATTGGCTGACCTGGGCTCCCACTCAGTCTGCCTCGCTGCAGATCCTGTGTTCTTCGACCCCTGCTGTAGGATGGGAACACCCAAGCCGGCTGGGTATAGCTTGCATCCACCTGCTGTGTGGCCTCCAAGAAGTCACTTACCCTCTCTGAGCCTGACATCCCTTGGGAAGGTAGAACAAGGTCCTTTCCAACTCTAAAATTCGGTTCCTAGCTTGTAGGAGTTGGCAGAGAATTAGAAGGCACTACACAACAACTCAAACAAAGAAGCAAAACCCGAAAACACTCAGCACAAACATTGTCTTGCCCATATGACAAGTTATTTTGAAGAGCCAGAAGCCAGGGGGCGCTTGCGAGCACGTCAGGCCAGCGTCATCCACATAGTTATCCGCGCAGAATGTCCTGTTAATACAGCTTTTCCGTACACACCACAGCTAGAAAGCCTTTTATTGCCTCAATAATATTAGAAGAGCTGACATCATCTGAGCTCCCAAGCCACTTGGCGCCTAAAATGGAAGATGTGATAGAAGCTGATAGAAGCAGCCAGAAGCAGCCTTCTAATTACTATTCCCGTTACTCTCATTAAGGCTGTATCACAGCCATGTATTAAGCAGTTACGTGCCAGGCATGGTACTAAGTGCCCACATCTGTTGTCTCTTTCAAAAGTCCCTTTTTTTTTTTTTAATTTAAGTAAGCTTCACACCCAGCATGGAGCTCTACATGAGGCGTGAACTCACGACCCTGAGATCAAGACCTGAGCTGAGATCAAGAGTCAGACACTTAACTGAACCACACAGGTGCCCCTCTAAAGTCCTTCTGACGGCCCTAGGATAATATGTTTTTATTACCCCCATTTTACAGATGGGACATTTGAGGCTTACAGTGTTAACTGGGTAACAAGAGGGAGGCTGAACTCAGTCTGCTCTTAAGCATCAGGTCAGTGTCAGTTGTGCGCCCTCTGCTGGTTCCCATCCAGACCTGCCTGTCCTTTTCTCTTGCTAGTAAATACTATGAGAAGGAAGCCCTCCTGATGGACGCGGTGGATGGCCCCATCCTTGCGTCTTTGTTGGGTAAGTGGTCCAGGGCTCTGAGCTTCATCTGGATCTCTGATCTTGGCTAACTGGTGCACCTCCTAAGGGCCTCTCTCGTTTCCCTCTAGCCTTCTCCATCAAAACTTAACCTGTTCCCTGGCTCTTGCTCTCAGGCTCTTGTGCTGGACTCTCCTTAGCAGGACCCTGGGGCATACTCACTGGCTGGAGGGGAGAGGCAGTGAAGTTGGTGGCCCATCTGGGGGTAGACAGGAGGGTGGACTTGCAGGGCTATGGATTCCCAGCCCCTGTATGCTCCACAGTGGGGCCCCGTGCCCTGGAGTACACCAAGGTGAAGACTGCAGATCACTTCTGGACTGACCCCTCGGCCGACGAGCTTGTCCAGAGGCACCGCATCCACAGCTCGCACCTGTGGCAGGACTCACCCACCAAGCGTCCAGCCCTCTGTGTGAGTAGGGGTGGACTCTGGGGCCCTGGGAGGGAGTTGGACTGAGTGCCAGACTTGGTGTGGAGGTGGAGAATGGAGTGGGACATTGAGGGTCACCGCAGGCCTCACCCTCCACCTCCCCTCACCCTTCCAGATCCAGAAGAGACATTCAAGTGGCAGCATGGACGACCGACCATCCCTTTCTGCCCGTGACTGTGTTGAGTCCCTGCACCAGAACTCCCGGGCCACGCTCCTCTATGACAAGAACAATGTTCTGGTTCAGCCGGTGAGAGATATCTGGGACCCAGATCTTCCACAGGGGGTCTGGCTTCCAGTTATACAGGAGGAGTTCCCTCTGGTTCCAGGTTGTTCATCCATTCATCCATGCATCTGTCCACATCTCCATCTCTCCATCCATTCCTCCATATGACAGCATTGCTTCTATCCATCAGCCCATCCATTCACCCACCTACCTATCTTTACTTCTACCTATCCATCCATCTATCCATCTACTCATCCATCCACCCACCCATCCATCCATCCACCCATCCATCCATCCATCTTCCTACCCATGTTTACTTCCATCCATCCATCCATCCATCCATTCATCCATCCATCCATCCATCCATCTTTATATCCATCTACCCACCCACCCATCCATCCGTCTACCCATCCATCCATCTTCCTACCCATGTTTACTTCCATCCATCCATCCATCTATCCATCCATCCATCCATCCATTCACCCACCTACCTATCTTTACTTCTACCCACCCATCCATCCATCCACCCATCCATCCATCCATCCACCCATCCATCCATCCATCTATCCATCTACCCACCCATCCATCCATCTTCCTACCCATGTTTACTTCCATCCATCTAGCCATCCATCCATCCATCCATCCATCTTTATATCCATCCACCCACCCATCCATCCATCCATCTACCCATCCATCCATCTTCCTACCCATGTTTACTTCCATCCATCCATCTACCCATCCATCTACCCATCCGTCCGTCCATCCATCCATCCACCCATCATCCATCTTCCTACCCATGTTTACTTCCATCCATCCAACTACCCATCCATCCATCTATCCACCCATCCATCCATCCACCCACCCACCCATCCATCTTCCTACCCATGTTTACTTCCATCCATCCATTCATCTATCCATCCATCCATCCATCCATTCACCCACCTACCTATCTTTACTTCTACCCATCCATCCATCCATCCACCCATCCATCCATCTGTCCATTCACCCATCCATCCACCCATCCGTCTACCCATCCATCCATCTTCCTACCCAGGTTTTCATCCATCCATCCATCCATCCATCCATCCATCCATCCATCCATCTTTATATCCATCCACCCACCCACCCATCCATCCGTCTACCCATCCATCCATCTTCCTACCCATGTTTACTTCCATCCATCCATCCATCTATCCATCCATCCATTCACCCACCCATCCATCCATCCATCTTCCTACCCATGTTTACTTCCATCCACCCACCCATCCATTCATCCATCCTTTTTTACATCATCCATCCATCCATCCACTCATCTTTACATCTATCCACCCATCCATCCACCCATCCATCCATCTTCCCACCCATGTTTACTTCCATCCATCCATCTACCCATCCATCTACCCATCCGTCCATCCATCCATCTATCCACCCATCATCCATCTTCCTACCCATGTTTACTTCCATCTACCCATCCATCCATCCACCCATCTTTACCTGCATCCATCCATTTGTCCATCCATCTATTTAATTATCCATTTATTTTCCAGTCCATCTCTCCACCCACCTGTCCACCTAGCTGTCCATCCATCCATTCTCTTTTGTTATCACTCACTCATTCAGCAAGTACTTATACTGAACTTTCCTTGTGCTGGATGTTTGGGATATCAGGATAAGTATCTTCATGGCTGATATATTTTTTAAATGTTTATTTTTCTGAGAGAACATGCATGGGGAGGGGCATAAAGAGGGGGACAAAGGATCCAAAGTGAGCTTCACCCTGACAGCAGAGAGCCCAATGCGGAGTCGAACTCACGAGTTGTGAGATCTCAACCTGAGCTGAAGTCAGATGCTCAACCAACTGAACCACCCCAGCGCCCCCTTCACAGTTGATATTTATGGAGTGCTTTCTTTGTGTCAAGCACCATGATAAGTGCTTTTAACTATATTAACTCATTTAACCTCCCAGCAACTATTTGATGCAAGTAGTATCATCCAAGATGATAACGCTGAGATGTGCACAGGGGGGAGTAAGTGGCAGAGTCATGCTTTGAATTCAGGCTGCCTGAGGTGGGAGTTGAATCATTTATCAATCACCTCTAGGCCTGGCTGGTGCAAGCCCCAGAGATGGGTGGTGAGCCAGGCACACGAAACCCCTACCCTCATGGAGTAGATACCCCTCTGCCTTTCCCTTCCTGAGACTGTGTGGATCAGTGTGGTGTTTGGGCTCAGCTGGGAGGAGGCAGAGGAAGCTGCCAGTTGCTCTAGCTCTGTGGTCGCAGTTGTGATCATGAGGTGACCCCGAGCGAGTCACTTTTCCCTGTGAGCCTTAATGTCCACATCACAATGGGTACAAGATCCTATCTCCTCAGATCTAAGAAGCTATGGATTTAAGATGCTCCATTTTTAAACATAACCATCAGGAAGTAAAAAAATGATACTAAATTCTAGAAAATGTTTTCTCATTACTTGGAAATTTTATTTGAAACTTTTTGAAAGAGCTCTTTGAGCTCTTTGATTTGGATAAAAGGAGTTGTTTTTTTTTTTAGGGGTGCCTGGGTGACTCAGTTGGTTGAGTGTCCGACTCTGGATTTTGGCTCAGGTCATGATCTTGTGGTCTGTGGGATTGAGCCCTGCATCAGGCTCTAGGCTGGCAGTGTGGAGCCTGCTTTGGATTCTGTCTCTCCCTCTCTCTCTCTGCCCCCTCCCAGCTCACTCTCTCTCTCTCGAAGTAAATAAGCCAAAGTCGTCTTAGTAATGCTTGGTTAAGTAATTAGAGGTCATATAGCTGTCATTGACAGGTAATGGGTTTCAATCATCACTCATTGATTTTGTCATTGCTTTTGCCCTTGGGTAAAACTTCAAGTTCCTTAGCATGGAATGAAAACACCCAAATCAGTTTGCTTCTTGCCAGATCATTCAGCCTTGTCTCTCACTCTTTGCCCTACTCTGCTGCTTTGCTCTAGCACCTTGTCAAACTAAACTACCCATAATTGCACGAGTGTTCTTCCTCACTTCTAGCTCTTTGTATGTGCTTCTTCCCTCTACCTAGCATACTTTTTCCTTGTCCTTCAGGTATCAGCTGACATATCACCTTCACCAAAGAACAGACAATATTGACACAAAACTGGGATGTCCCTTCCATATGTTCCAGTAGTGCTGTGTTTTATACCTGTCACTTACATCTGTATACTTGGCTCTGTTTGGAAATGCCTGTTTGATGTTTCCGTTTATAGTTTATGATTGTTCAGGGTGGACTGTGTCCTCATCTTGTAATTTCACCTTGTAATGAAGAAACCAGAAACTCTGACATTTATCCACAATAGCAATTAGTTCAGTGTGCAACCCTGAGCAAAATATATTTAATACTAACCTTGGGTTTCATATTGCAGTTGTACGTAGGTATTTTTCATTTTTCTTAACACTCATAAAGGCCACAACTTTGTTTTTTTCTTTTTCTTTTCTTTTCTTTTTCTTTTCTTTTTCTTTTCTTTTCTTTTCTTTTCTTCTTTTTTTTTTTAATCAGTTGTAGTGAAAATTATTTTGGAGAAAGAAGATAATTCTTTCTTTTCCTTTTCAGATGCTACCAAATTTGAATGAGGATCCTGTAGAAATCCTTTAGTATCTACTGATGATTCAATTCTAAATCAAGATCCAGTATGGAAAGCGTCACGAGAATATGTACAGATTTTGAACAAAAATTATATGATTTGAATAATAAATAGAAAAAATTTACTGGATGCTTACCAAACATTTTCATTGTTTCCCAATTGAACACACTATATGGCAAAGTCTTGATTAAAGGAAAATGTTTTTGTATCATATGTGTGTAATGAAAATCTTTATAATATTTTAAACTATGTTTTTTGGAAACTCATTAACTTTTAAGCACATTTTGTACGTGGAAACCAGCACTAGAGGGTTTTACATACATCAGACTGCTCCACTAACAGCGGTTTGAACAGCACCCAAACAACCAAGTTGTCATTAACACTTCAGTAGTGTTCATGGATGGCTTTTTGTATTTTCCAATTTTTATGACTATATGTGGGCCTAAAGATTTAGACATTATTTAGATGTATTCCTGCTATGGCTATTGCCAATGTTTATACGTATTACAATTTTTTTTAGAGTGCCATAGAACCTATCTATAATTTTAATTGTAAACACTGATTTGTAGCTCTTTCCACATGGAGAAATAAGATTTGCCTAAGGCTTTTCACTTTTCTGTTTATTTATTTATTTATTTATTTATTTATTTTTGAATTGCTTTTTAGAAACAAACTTAGAGAAAAGAAAAATTAGAGAGAGAAAAAAAAAAGAACTCCCCCCTCTCCCCGCCCCAGCCATTTGCAAGTAAATTGCTAATGGGATGCCTGATTCCTGTAGCATTTAAATCCTACAAGTCAGTACATTCCACATAACTACCATACAACCTTCACAATAAGAACATTAACTCTAATAAACTCGACTCTTAAACAATGGTGTTAAGGGCTCTGACCCCGCCCCCCACAGTCAAAAAGCCATGAACAACTTTTGACCCCCAAAGACTTAACCACTACTACTACCAATAATCTTTTGTATATGTATATCATACTCTATTCTTAAAGTAAGCTACAGAAAAAAATACCATGAAGAAAATTATGAAAGAAAATACATTTCCAGTACTGAAAAAAAAAATCTGTGTGTAGTCAGTGCACCCATTAAAACTCTTTTGTTCAAATGTTCAGTATAATTCTATCATTTATTCCTCATAATTCTTTTTACGTTTAGTCACTTATCTGTAGTATACGTTATACCAAGGAAGGTCCTGTTCAGAGCCATGTATTGAATTCAGTTGTATGTCTTAGTCTCTTTCACTCTAGAACAGTTCCTTTGTCTTTCCTTGACTTTCAAGACTTTTAACCTTTTGACGACTAAATTCCAGTAACGTGGAATGTCTTTCAATGTGGATTTTTCTTAGGTTTCCTTATGGTAAAATTCAGACCATACCTGTTTAGCAAGAGTATCACTACAACCTACTCTTCGCATCCTATCATGTGACCTACAATTTTGAATTGTCCCCATACTGATGATGTTAATGTTGGCCACCGGAGGTAGTATCTGCCAGGTTTCTCGCCTGGAATGTTAACTTTCCACTTTCCAATTATTATTTTATGGGGAAGTACTTTGAGACATGTAAAATATCTCCTTTCTCAGACACCCTGTGCCAGGCCACCTCTTCTGCAGATGATTTGCCCCCCTGCAGGTTCTGAAAACCCATGCTGGGCTATTCTTCCCCTGTGCAGATGCCTCCCTACCCTGTTCAGTCTGTGATACTTCATTATTCTATACCATTCACCTTTCAGGGATGCTCTCACTTGAGCTCCAACACTGTGCAGGGTGACTGTCCTACACGTAATGCCTTCCCCATTCTAAGCTCCAACACCTCACTCTGGACCCCCACAACTCCATGCCTCTGTTTCTAGGACTGGGAACTAAAATATCGGGGATGATAAAGAGGAAAGGAAGGAAGGGCTCTACAGGTCTTTTACAATCAACTTGGCAAGCTCTCCAAAGCCGTTTCTCATTGGAATTGCATCGAATCGGCCAACAGTTTGTAAGGAAAGAAATTTCTTATACTGATTTTTCCAAAGAACTAGTCTTTTAATTATCTAAGCTTATTCCCCACAATATATTGTTTCTTACTCGAGTGTTTTGTCTGCAGATTCTTTTGGATTTGGTACATGCAGTGACATATAATCTATAAATAGTGGCATTTTTTTCCCAATTCCTAGACCTTTCATTTTTTTTTCTTTCCTACTACAAGAATGACGTTGAGTAAATGTGAGGATAGTGAGCGTTCATGTCTTCTTGAAATTGCAACATGTAAAAGTAGTTTTCTGTAACTATGTAGATAGTGGGGTTTTTAAAAGTGGATGTCTTTTATTAGTCTCTTAGTTTGCTCTTGCCGTTTACAACAGATCACCATCAACACAGTGTCTTAAAGCCCCACGCATTGATCTCACATTTTTATGGGTCAGAAGCTAAGCAATGGCTTAGCTGAGTCCTTTGTTCAGGTTCTCACAAGGCTGTAGCCAAGGTGTCCCCTAGACTGTGCTTCCCCATTTGGGCACTTCAACGGGGAAGAATCTGCTTCCAAGCCCATTGAGTTTGTTTTTAAGAGAATTTCCTTGTGACTGTATGACTGGACTCATTTTCACAGCCCTTTGCTAATTGGCTAGTTGGAGGCTTAGGTCCTAAGCGTTCCCAGACACTTGTCTTAGTCCTTTTGGGCTGCTCTAACAAAATACCATAGGCTTATAAAAAGAAAGTTTTATTTTTCACCCTTCTGGAGGCTGGGAAGTCCAAAATGAAGGCACTGGCAGATTCAGTGTACAGCGACGGCCTGCTTCCTGGTTCATGGACGCTGGTCTTCCTGCTTGGTGCAGGGCCAAGGAAGCTCTCACAGCCCTCCTTTATAAGGGCACTAATCCCATTCATGAGGGCTCCACCTTCGTGACTTCATCATTTCACAAATCCCCCACTTCTAAATACTATCACGTTGAACATTAAGAGTTAACACATGAATTTGGGTGAGTGGGGACACAAATATTCAGCCTAGAGCAAGGCTGTTCCTTGTTCTTGGCCACGTAGACTTCCTCAATACGGCCGCCTAGTTTAGGAGGCCAGCAAGGAGAATGTCACTTCAGAGAAGGCTCAGTCCCCCTTGAAGTGTATTCACATGATTAGATCAGGTTTGCCTAGCATGATCCTCTTTTGATTGACTCTGAATTAACTGAATGTCTGCAACATTCCTTTACATGTGCCATATTCTAAAAGCTAGAGTCAAGTCACAGATCTTAACATAATTATAAAGAAAAGGTGACAATACTCAAGGGCAGATATTATGGGGTCACTTAGGGTCTTTCTGCTACAAGTATATTAAGGAAGTTCCCTTATAATACTAGTTTTCTAAGTTCTGTCATGAATGAATATTGAATGTGAAAAGATGTTTATTTCACATCTATTGAGATAATTTAAAAAATTTTTTTTTCAACGTTTATTTATTTTTGGGACAGAGAGAGACAGAGCATGAACGGGGGAGGGGCAGAGAGAGAGGGAGACACAGAATCGGAAACAGGCTCCAGGCTCTGAGCCATCAGCCCAGAGCCCGATGCGGGGCTCGAACTCACGGACCGCGAGATAGTGACCTGGCTGAAGTCGGATGCTTAACCGACTGCGCCACCCAGGCGCCCCTATTGAGATAATTTTTTTAACTGTTTATTTTTGAGAGAGACCAAGCAAGCCAGCAGGGGAGGGGCAGAGAGAGAGGGAGACAGGATCTGAAGCAAACTCTGCGCTGACAGTGGCGAGCCCAATGAGAACCCCACATGGTGCTTAAACACACATACTGTGAGATCATGACCTGAGCTTAAGTTGGATGCTTAACCGACTGAGCTACCCAGGTACCCTGAGATAAGTTTTTAAAATATTTGTGAATGGGGGGTGGGGCCAAGATGGCGGAAGAGCATGGACGTTTTGTGTGTGTCTCTCATCCATGAAATACAGCCAGGCCAACATGAAACCATCCTACACACCTAGAACACTGATCGGAGGAGTAACACAACAATCTGCACAACCTGAACCACAGAATTCAGCAGAAATTTACTCCAAAAGAAAGAGCATGAAGAAACGACAGCCAGGGATTTCACCAACACAGATACAAGCAAGATGTCTGAACCAGAATTTAAAATCACAATAATAAGAATATTAGCTGGGGTCGAAAATAGATTAGAATCCCTTTCTGCAGAGATAAAAGAAGTAAAAAGTAGCCAGAAAGAAATTAAAGATACTATAACTGAGCTGCAATCACGGATGGATGCAGTGGCAGCAAGGATGGACAAGGCAGAACAGAGAATCCGCGATATAGAGGACAAACTTATAGAGAATAACGAAGCAGAAAAAAAAGAGGGAGATTAAGGCAAAAGAGCACGATTTAAGCATTAGAGAAACCAGTGACTCATTAAAAAGGAACAACAGCAGAATCATAGGGGCCCCAGAAGTGGAAGAGAGAGATATAGGTGTATTAGGGTTATGTGAGCAAATCATAGCGGAAAACATTTACGAATCCTGAGGAAAGACACAGAGATCAAAATCCAGGAAGCACAGAGGACCCCCCATTAGATTCAGCAAAAACCAACCATCAACAAGGCATATCATAGTCAAATTCACAAAGTACTCAGGCAAGGAGAGAATCATGAAAGCAGCAAGGGAAAAAAAAAAAAGTTCCCTGACCTAAAAGGGAAGAGAGATCAGGTTTGCAGCAGACCTATCCACAGAAACTTGACAGGCCAAAAGCAGTGGCGGGATATATTCAGTGTGCTGAATCAGAAAAATATGCAGAGGCGCCTGGGTGGCTCAGTTGGTTAGGCGTCCGATTTTGGCTCTCGTCATGATATTGCGGTATGTGAGTTCAAGCCCCATGCCGGGCTCTGACAGCTCAGAGCCTGGAGCCTGCTTCAGATTCAGTGTCTCCCTCTCTCTCTGCCCCTCCTCTGCTCATGCTCTGTCTCACTGTCTCTGTCTCTCTCTCTCTGTCAAAAATAAATAAACATTAAATAAATAAAATAAAAAAATAAATGCAGCCAAGAATTCATTATCCAGCAAGGCTGTCACTCAAAATAGGAGACAGAAAAAGTTTCCCAGACAAACAAAAATTAAAGGAATTTGTGACCACTACACCAGCCCTGCAAGAAATTTTAAGGGGGACTTTCTGAGGGAAGAAAAGTTGAACAAATATATATATATACACACACACATATATACATATATATATATATATATATATATATATATATATATATATATACCAAAAGCAACAAAGATTAGAAAGCAGAGATCACCACCAGAAACTCCAAGTGTACAAGCATCATAATGGCAATAAATTCATATCTTTCAGTACTCACTCTACATGTCAGTGGCCTCAATGCTCCAATCAAAAGGCATAGGGTAACAGAATGGATAAGAAAACAAGGTCCATCTATATGCTGTTTACAGGAGACCTAGTTTAGACCTAAAGACACCTTCAGATTGAAAATAAGGGGATGGAGAACCATCTATCATGCTAATGGTCAACCAAAGAAAGGTAGAATAGCCATACTTATATCAGACAATCTAGACTTTAAAATAAAGACTGCATCAAGGGATGCAGAAGGGCATTATGTCATAATCCAGGTGTCTATCCACCAAGAAGACCTAACAATTGTAAATATTTATGCGCCAAATGTGACAGCACCCAAATATGTAAATCCATTAATCACAAACATAAACAAAGTCGTCGATAGTAATACCATAATAGTAGGAGACTTCAACACCCCGTTCACAGCAATGGACAGATCATCTAATAAAAAAAAAAAAAAAAAACAAGGGAACAATGGCTTTGAATGACACACTGGACCAGATGGACTTAACAGATATATTCAGAACATTTCATCCTAAACCAGCAGAATATACTTTCTTCTCCAGTGCACATGGAACGTTCTCCAGAATAGACCATATACTGGGACATAAATCAGCCCTAAGTAAGTACAAAAAGATTGAGATCATACCGTGCATATTTTCAGACCACAACACTATGAAACTCGAAATCAACTACAAGAAAATATTGGGAAAGGTAACACATACTTGGAGACTGAAGAACATCCTACTAAAGAATGAATGGGCCAACCAAGCAGTTAAAGAGGAAATGGAAAAATATATGGATGTCAATGAAAGGGATAACACCACAACCCCAAACCACTGGGACACAACAAAGTCGGTTATAAGAGGAAAATATATAGCAATCCAGGCCTTCCTAAAGAAGGAAGAAAGATCTCAGATACACAACCTAACCTTACGCCTTAAGGAGCTGGAAAAAGAACAGCAAATAAAACCCAAACCAGCAGAAGGCAGGAAATAATAAAGATTACAGCAGAAATTAATGCTATCGAAACAAACAAACAAACAAACAAACAAAAAACAGAAAAATACCAGTAGAACAGATCAATCAAGCCAGAGTCTGGTGCCTTGAAAGAATTAACAAAATTGATAAACCACTAGCCAGTCTGGTCAAAGAAGAAAAAAGGAAAGGACCGAAATAAGTAAAATCAAGAATGAAAGAGGAGAGATCACAACCAACACAGCAGAAATAAAAACAATAATAAGAGAATAGTATGAGCAATTATATGCCAATAAAATGGGTCATCTGGAAGAAATGGACAAATTCCTAGAAACATATACACTACCAACACTGAAACAGGAAGAAATAGAAAATTTGAACAGACCCATAACCAGTAAGGACATCGAATTAGTAATCAAAAATCTGCCAAAAAACAAGAGTCCAGGGCCAGATGGCTTTCCAGGGGGGATTTCTACCAAACATATAAGGAAGAGTTAGCACCTATTCTCTTGAAACTGTTCCAAAAGATAGAAATGGAAGGAAAACTTGCAAACTCTTTCTATGAAGCCAGCATTACCTTGATTCCAAAACCAGTCAGAGACCCCACTACAAAGGAGAACTATAGACAACTTTCCCTGAGGAACATGGATGCAAATATTCTCAACAAGATATTAGCCAACCGGATCCAACAATACATGAAAAGTATTACTCACCACGACCAAGCAGGATTTATACCTGGGATGTGGGGCAGGTTCCATATCTGCAAAACAATTAACGTGATTCATCACATCAATAAAAGAAAGGGCAAGAACCATATAACCCTCTCAATGGATGCAGAGAAAGCATTTGACAAAATACAGCACCCTTTCTTGATAAAAAGCCTCAAGAAAGTAGGGAGAGAAGGAGCATACCTCTAGATCATAATGCTAATATCATCCTCAGTGGGGAAAAATGGGAGCTTCCCCTCTAAGGTCAGGAACAAGACAGGGATGTCCACTCTCACTACTGTTACTCAACATAGTATTGGGAGTCTTAGCCTCTGCAATCAGACAACACAAAGAAATAAAAGGCATCCAAATCAGCCAGGAGGAGGTCAAACTTTCCCTCTTTGCAGATGACACGATGCTCTATATGGAAAACCCGAAAGATGCCACACAAAACTGCTAGAATGGATTCCTGAATTCGGTAAATTTGCAGGATATGAAATCAATGTGCAGAAATCGCATTCCTATACACCAACATGAAGCAACAGAAAGAGAAATCAAGAAATCGATCCCATTTACAGTTGCACAAAAAGCCACAAAATACCTAGGAATAAATCTAACCAAAGAGGTGAAAAATGTATATACTGAAAACCACAGAAAGCTTATGAAAGAAATTGAAGAAGACACAAAAAAATGGCAAAAAGATTCCATGCTCCTGGATAGGAAGAACAAATATTGTTAAAATGTCGATACTACCCAAAGCAATCTACATATTCAATGCAATCCCTATCAAAGTAATACCAGCATTCTTCACAGAGCTAGAACATATAATCCTAAAATGTGTATGGAACCAGAAAAGACCCCAAAGAGCCAAAGCAATCTTGAAAAAGAAAACCAAAGCAGGAGGCATCATAATCCCAGACTTCAACCTATACTACAAAGCTGTAATCATCAAGACAATATGGTACTGGCACTAGAACAGACACTCAGATCAATGGAACAGAATAGAGAACCCAGACATGGACCCACAAACGTATGGCCAACTAATCTTTCACAGAGTAGGAAAGAATATCCAATGGCATAAAGAGAGTCTCCCGAGCAAGCGGTGCTGGGAAACTGGACAGCGACATGCAGAAGAATGAACCTGGACCACTTCCTTACACCTTTCTTACACAAAAATAAACTCAAAATGGATGGAAGACCTCAATGCAAGACAGGAAGCCATCAAAATCCTCAAGGAGAAAGCAGGCAAAAACCTCTTTGATCTTGGCCGCAGCAACTTCTTATTCAACACGTCTCCGGAGGCAAGGGAAACAAAAGCAAAAATGAACTAGTGAGACCTCATCAGACAAAAAGGCTTCTGTACAGCGAAGGAAACAATTAGAAAAACGAAAAGGCAACTGACAGAATGGGAGAAGGTATTTGCAAATGACATATCAGATAAAGGGTTAGTATCCAAAATCTACAAAGAACTTCTCAAACTCAACCACCCAAACAACAAATAATCCAGTGAAGAAATGGGCAAAAGACATGAATAGACACTTCTCCAAAGAAGACATCCAGATGGCCAACTGACACATGAAAAAATGCTCCACATCACTCATCATCAGGGAAATAAAAATCAAAACCACACTGAGCTAACCCCTTCTGCCTGTCAGAATGGCTCACATGAACAACTCAGGCAACAACAGATGTTGGCGAGGATGTGGAGAAGGAGGATCTCTTTTGCATTGTTGGTGGCAATGCAAGCTGGTGCAGCCACTCTGGAAAACAGTATGGAGTTTCCTCAAAACACTAAAAATAGAACTACCCTACGACCCAGCAATTGCACTACTAAGCATTTATCCATGAGATACAGGTGTGCTGTTTCGATGGGACACATGCACCCCATGTATATAGCAGCACTATCAACAATAGCCAAAGTATGCTAAAGGGGCCCAAATGTCCATCGATGGATGAATGGATAAAGAAGATGTGGTATCTAGATACAATGGAATATCACTTGGCAATCAAAAAGAATGAAATCTTGCCATTTGCAACTACATGGATGGAACTGGAGGGTAATATGTTAAGTGAAATTAGTCAGAGAAAGACAACAATCATATGACTTCACTCGTATGAGGACTGTAAGAGACAAAACAGATGAACATAAGGGAAGGGAAACAAACATAATATAAAAACAGGGAGGGGGACAAAACAGAAGAGACTCACAAATATGGAGAACAAACTGAGGGTTGCTGGAGGGGTAGTGGGAGGGGGGATGGGCTAAATGGTCAAGGGCACTAAGGAATCTACTCCTGAAATCATTGCTTCACTCTATGCTAACTATTTGGGATGTAAATTCTGAAAAACAAAAAATTAAATTAAAAAAGTAAAAATAAAAAAATAAAATAAAGTATTTGTTAATGTGGGGAATTACATCATTTGCTCATGTTAAACAAACTTTGCATTTCTCAGATTAACTGAATATAGTTGTGATTTCATTCGTTTTTTTTCTTTTCATTATTTTATTTTTTTATGTTTATTTTTGAGAGAGAGAGACCGAGCGTGAGCAGGGGAGGGGCAGAGAGAGAGGGAAATGTGAAATCTGAAGCAGGCTCCAGACTCTGAGCTGTCAGCACAGAGGCTGACACAGAGCTCAAACCCACGAACTTCGATATCATGACCTGAGCTGAAGTGGTCAACCAAGTGAGCCGCCCAGGTGCCTGTATTTTATTTTATTTGAGAGAGAGAGAGAGAGAGAGAGAGAGAGAGAGAGAGAGAGAGAGAGACAGAGAGCACACACAAGAGTGGGGGGGGGGTGCAGATGGAGAGAGAGAGAGAGAATCTCAAAACAGCTCCAGGCTCGATGCGGAGCCAGACACAGGGCTCAATCCCATAACCCTGGACTCCTGACCTGAGCAGAAATCAAGAGTTGTATGCTTAAACCACTGAGACACCCAGTTGCCCCTCGGGGACTATATTTTCATTTGGCACTGAGCCCCACAAATTCTGTCACTGCAAAGTCCCCACCAGGCCACATACCCCCTCCCCCACCCCACCCAACCTCCTCCCACAAGACCCTCCCCTCGACCCCACCGCACACTAGTCTCCCTCAGAATGAAATCCAAACTCCTCTCTGGGCCCACAGACCCCGCCAATCTGGTCCTCGAATCGTTGCTGCCCTCGCCGCCCTCGTCCACTAGGCTCCAGCCCCAGTCCCCACCTTTCGTCTCAGGGTCCTCCCACTGGCTGCTCCTAGGCCTGGAATGTGGCTGGTTGCTCAGAGGGGCCCTCCTGGCCCTCCAGCTACAGCAGCTGACCCCTGCCCAGGTCTTCTGCTCCCCAGCACTCACAGCGGAAACTAGCCGTCTCCTTGTTTACCTGTTCCTGGTCTGTCTCCCCCACCCACACCCTGGTGCTCAGAATGTCAACAGGAGAGCAGGGTCATCTTAAGCCTGCAAGCCTCAGTCACTGGTCACAGGTCACAGTGGAGCCCCACCCCCTAGAACAACGCCTGGCCCAGAGCAGACGCTCCCTAAACAACTGGTGCCTGATGACACACTTTGCCTGAGAAGTGATGACAGACTCTGAGTGACAAGTACCCTCTAGTGTGGGGCGGCAGGCCCGGTCAGTGCGAGCCCATACATGGCAGGGTGTTCTCCCCTGATCCCAGGCCCAGTGAACCCCCCCAACTCCCCGCACTCCCCATCTGGATCCTCAGTGCCCCTGAGATCAGCACATGGTGTCGGGCAGTGCCAGTCCCTCCCACCAGGCTCCCCCATCCTCCAGGGGGACAATGTACAAAGGGTCACTTCAGCAGGGAGCTTCAGCTCCATCTCTAGCCCACAGGCCTGAGGTGGGGGAGGGCAGGGGAGGGTGTGCCCCAGCCCTCTTCTGTCCTCTTGGAGCCTGCTCTAGCACAGGGCCAGGAGGGTGACAGATTCAAGCTATAGTGCAGAGAGGCTTTGTTACAGGAGCTGCGCCTTGTGGCCTGGGGGAAATGCCCTTGCACAGCGAGTGGATGAGACACATCAATGCACAGGGTCTGCGGTGAGCCAGTGCAGAGGGCGGTCCCCGTGTACCCAGGTAGCAGGAGTGGAGTGGCGCTCCCCCATGTGTACAGGGCACAGTTGTGAGGTGCAGCCATGCACTCAAGAGGCTAAAGTGCTGTAGGGTGAAGGGAGAGAGACGAGCAGAGCCGGCAGGGTCTGGGCCAAGGTAGAGGGCAGAGGCCTGGGCTCAGAGTTGGCTCCCATCCTGCCTGGGACCCTCTGCCGCAAAACCAGGCACAAAGAACTTGCTCAAATTGTGGTTCCGGAAACCTGAGCTGATAACCCGAGATATGACCATCCACCCAGTCTCCCAGGCCAGGATCCCAGCAGTCGTCCAGAATCTGGCTTCTCGCTGACCTCGAGCTCCCCATTGCCAGGCACATCTATTCAATGCCCAGGTACTCGTCGTCCCACCCGGCCCCCTGTGCCACTCTCCCACGCTGCCTGCGCCACCATCCATGCTCACCAGGACAACAGCAACAGCCTTGCCAGGGAAGGGGCTCCTGGCTTGAGCCCCACGAGCCTAGCAAAAGCCACATCTGATGTTGTCCCTCTCAGCTTGGAACACCTGCTCCCAGGATAAAGTCCAAATCCTCTAGGAGGCTCCAAGTTTCTGTGTAATCTTTCACTCCCTGCCAAGGTAGGCTCAGCTGAACTGCACTTCCCCCAGACTGAGGAAGGACTGAGCTGCCTCACCCCTGGCCTGCCCCCCAGGGCTCCTCACCCTACACTGGACGGTGCTGACCAACTCTCCTGGGGCCCCAGCACAGAGCCTGATGCAAAGGAGGTGCTGACGACAGCCCCCCTCCGCCCCCAAATCCACACACCTGCAGCTGCAGTCAGTGCTGCTGGGCTCTCACAACTGGTCTGGGGTTGGAAAAAGTCTAGTCCTGACTGGGCAAGGCACACCCCGATGAGGTGGCTCATGTACAGGAACTCGACGGGTCCCCCACAATGGGAGCGAAGTGGTGGAGAGCAGAGACACAGGGAAGGGCTCCAGCCTTCAAAGCGCTCTGAGCAGCATGGCTGATGGGCCGGAGGAGACCCGGCAAGGAAGGAGGGGAAACAGGAAGGGATCTCAGTTCACCCCTGGGTGCTCAGTTCACCCCTGGGTCACCCCATCAGTGCCTGGCACCATGCCCGGCTGCTGCCTGCTGGCTCAAAGGAAGGGCTGGGACCCTGGCTCTGCCCCCCGCCCCCACCTCTGGAATCCTACTCTCTTGGAGGCAGAAAAGCGGGGGCTGGTAACACTGCCTCACGGGGATCTGGGGAAGTGACCAGGCTGCTCCTGGCCCAGATCCTACAGCTCCGGCTCTCTGGGAGCCCAAGCAAGGTCTTCCACCTCCTTCAGGAGAGGTGGCCTGGAGCAGGTGCGCCTGGGGAGCCTCTGTGGAGCGGGAACATAGAGCCCTTTCTCTTTTCCCTTCCCAATCCAACTCTGCCCACCCCTGCCTTCGAGGGGCCGCGGCGCCCTCGGCTCAGGACCCGACCGTCTCCACCGGGGGACACTCAAGAATCCCTCACCAAATGGCACAGGGCACCATGCAGGGCTGTAGGCACCGGGGCCTGCTCCTTCATATGGAGCCGCCAGTCTGTTCTTGCTCCTCTGACTAGTCTTTTCCCTCTGCTAGATCCCGAGAGCATTCCGGAAAAGGGCCGCAAGTGCCCAAATGTCCCACTGAGTGTGAGAAAGAAGAGAAAGGAACAGCAGTGACCAGACCATCACCACAAGGGGACAGAGTCATTCAGGAGTCAAGTGGAGGCGGAGATGGAGGCGGAGGGCCAGGAGGAGGGCGTGGATGGAGGGGCTGCGGAGCGGGTTCCCTGGGATGCCAGGGTCAACTTACCCATCTCCAGCCGGGTCTCAGCAGCGCAGGCAACAGCGGCGGCGGCGATGGCGGCGATGGCTGCCCGGTCCTCGAGGCCCCGGCGGGGAGATGCTGGCGTCTGCTGCAGTCTGTGACCCCATCTCGGGCTCGGGCAGAGGCTGAGGCATGCGCCCGGCATCGCGGGCATCGCGGCCCCGCGCCCGGCCCCACCTCCACCCCTTCCCACGGTCCAGGCACGGCGGCCAGGCTGCACCCTGGGACGCGGCGCGCGGAAAGGGCCCCCCGGGAGGGGCGTGTGGGGTGAGAGGGGTGCCAAAGGCAGGCCGGAACGCGGCGAGCATAGGTGCTGGCTCCCGCCTGGCTTGGCAGCTCCGGACCCCGCCCCACCCCCCACCGGAGCCCCCTCCCGTCCGTTCACAGTGCCCAGCTGGGCCTGGGCGTGGGAGTGGGAGCCCAGTAGTCTCCCTGGCATCCGGCCCCCACCTCCCTGTCTCGAAGCCCCCAACCCCCGGGCCCGGGGTTCCCGCTCCCGCCCCTAGGGTCATGCTCAGGGAGGGAGGGGGCTGTGGGAGCCCTGAAGGCGTGAGGGTGGGGGGGGGGGATTGTGCCGGCAGCGCGGAGTTCAAGGCGGAGGGCCAGGAGTGCGTGGATGGAGGGACTGTGGCGCGGGTCCCCCGGGACGCCAGTGTCAACTCACCCATCTCCAGCCTGGTCTCAGCAGCAGAGGCAACAGCGGCGGCGGCGGCGTTGGCTCCGCGGCCCCGGAGCTCCAGGCTGGGAGATGCTGGCTTCCGCCGCAGTCTCTCGTCCCATCCCGGGATCCGGTGGCGGCTGCAGCGGGCTCCAGGCTTCGCGGGCGTCGCGGCCCCGGGCCCGGCCCCTATCCCCGCCTCCCGCCCCACCTCCACCCCTTCCCGCGGTCCAGGCAGGGCCGCCTGGCTGCACCCTGGGCCGCGGCGCGGGGGAGGGGCCCCTCGGGAGGCGCGCGTGGGGCGAGAAGCGTGCCGAGGCGAGACCCGAGCGTGGCGAGCAGAGGTGCCGGCTCCCGCTGGGTTCCGCGGCTTGGGACCCCGGCCCACCCCCCACCGGAGCCCCCTCCCCTCTGTTCGCTGCCCCGCGCTGGGCCTGGCGAGGGGGGCGTCGGAGCTGTGGGTACCGTTGACAGTTAGGCCTCTGTGCGCATGCGCAGTGGTTGCCTCTTCTGAAGTGCGCAAGCGCGCTTGTGTCTGGCGGTATTGCTTGCTGCCGGTGACTGAGAAGTGGCAGCTACCCAAACGCGGATCCTCACTGCTGGCGTGTTGTGGCCAGGCGGGTTTGGCCTGTCTCCGACGCTAGTGTTGGGCTCGGGAGGTAGTGGAAAGGGAGGGCGGGGTGAAGTCTCTGTGGAGCCCGCCGGCTTCGCAATGAAGAGGATTTGGGGGTTCGGGAGGGAGAAGGGCATGTCGCCCTTGGGCTCCGCTTCTGGCTTGCAGAGGCAGGGCAGGGGCGTTGGGCAGAAGAACAATACAACTGACAACTTGCTGCTGGGTTACCATGTCCAAGACAGAGATCTCAGAAAGATCCACAAGGCTGCCTGGATGGGCAACGCAGCGCAAGTGCAGCAGATTCTGTTCTTGGCGGAAAATGGCGTGGATGATAGAGACAAGATGAACAGGTACTAGGGGCGTGGAGGCTGGCAGGGAGGAGGTGGGACGGACCTGGGAGAAGAGCACACCTGGCCTAGCTCTACCTGTGCATCCGAGCCCTCCCTCGGGGGGCTGGGTTCTCTTCCCTCCTGAGGTCCCGCTGCCCCTCGGTCGTGGGAACCCTACGTGGTCTAGCACCAGGCCGACCGCGTGAGCGGCAAAAACAAAGTCTTCAGCTGCCCTGGCACGTACCCGGTAATTCCTGAAAAGACCACTTGACTCTCAAGTTTGACGTGATTTACCCAAATTTCAATAGTAATACACACGAAATTAAGTGTCGACAACATGTTGTTTTTAATGGATTCATTTTTATACCATAACGTCATAGAAAAGTGCATAATGGGAGAAATAATTCCTGTAATCAACTTCTGGGCTAGAAATTCTTGGGACAAAATCCAGTACCCAGTTTATGTCTGTGTACGCTTAGGTGTGTGTGCTATTTCCTGAGGGACCTGGGAAGGACATTTTGAAGTGGAAGATGGCTCTGAATAGGAGGACTCCTTTTTCTCAAAATGTGTACCCTTCCTGTATTTGTCAGTGTTAGGTAAAGCAAATGAAAGCATCCTGGTTTTAAGAATTTTGAGCTACACATGCTCTTCTTGTGATGTCATTAAGGAAATTTTTGGACTCACTATCTTGTACATCTGAAACTGATAGAAAACTGTATGTTAACAAACTGGAATTAACCTAAGAACTTATGTTTTTATATGGGAGGTAGATTTGCCCTTCCAGATATCAAAAGGTACCTGAAATTTCCACAAATTATTCATTTACTCACAGCTGAAAAGACAGATAAAGGAGTAGTGCAGAGTAGAACATGACCAACGCTCAAATATACTTAAGACTTTAGAATTTCATACTGGTGACATTTCATATTAGTAGGAAAAGGTGAACTATTCGTAAGTAGTGGAGAAACAGCCTATTTGGAGAAAACTTGTTAGAATTTTATCTCCCTAAAATAAGTTCCAGATGGGCTATAAATTTAAAAATTGTAATATGCAAAATAAGAAAAGTAACAGAAAAAAATCCCACAAATGCCTATTTACCCATCCTAAGAATGACTTGAAAAGCAAGACTTTTGGGGGGTGCCTGGGTGGCTCAGTCAGTTAAGCCTCTGACTCTTGATTTCGGCTCAGGTCATAATCTCAGGTGTTCGTGGGTTCAAGCCCTTCGACGGGTTCCCTGCTGTCAATGTGGAGCATGCTTGGGATTCTGTGTTGCCTCTCTCTCTCTCTCTCTCTCTCTCTCTCTCTCTCTCTCTCTGTCTATTTCTCTCTCAAAAAAAAAATTGGGGCCCCTGGGTGGCTCAGTTGGTTAAGCGGTCTGACTTTGGGAGTCATGATCCCGTGCTTTGTGGGTTCGAGCCCCGCTTCAGGCTCTGTGCCGACAGCTCAGCTTCTGTGTCTCCCTCTCTCTCTGCCCCTCCCTTGCTTGCACGCTGTGTCTCTGTCTCCCAAAAATAAATAAATATTAAAAAATATTTTTTTAAATCAAGAATCCTGGAGATTGATTTAGCAACATAAACAACTAAAAGCCTCTATCAGAAGATAATATTATTAAAATAAAAGACAATGCACTTGCAAATATTTACAACATATTTGTATCAGACAACAGAATCTGTCTTTGTTTTACAGGGAAGTCTTTGAAATCAAAACAAACAAAAACCTCTAATGTGAAATCGTGCAAAGTATTTCTTTGCATATCTACAAGGGACCAGTGGACACAGGGAAATATAGTGTCCCTGGGAAAAAAGAAATTTAAGTGAAAAAGGGACTGAAATACAGTTTTCCATCTACAACCTTTGTGAAAATAGAGTGATGGTGCTTATGCTGCCGCTTAAAGTTTAAGTTGTTTTTGACTTTCCAACAGACAATTTGGTATAAGTACCACATTTAAAAAATATGTATTCATTTTACCCATCAATTTTATTTCTAGTAAAATATCTTTAGGAAATCACTAGAGATAAATGACATACATTTTGCTTTTCTCAGCACTATTTACAATAACAATGTATTAAGAAGTACTCGTATAATGGCTTTTATAAGTAAATGTCATTACATCCATAAGATGGATATGTGATCATTGAAAGTGGCATAGATAATAGATATACACAGAGATGCAGAGCTGTGCTTTAGTGGATCATTAAGTGAGAACAAAAATCAGTGTGATCATAGGTACACACAAGCAGACTACAGTTTTATGTTAAGCCCAAAAATGCAGAAAATGTGACGACATTTGTTATTTCTGAGCCTTTGTATTTACATGCATTTTTCTTTGCCTTCAAAGAAAATCTGTGCTTTCTACAGGAAAAGGTGTATAAAGGTCCTATTAAAAGTTTATTATCAACAGAAAGGGTTTATTGTCGTTGAAGTGATCCTGGAGAAGAGCAAGAATATTGATCTTATATACATAAAAATAATTTCTCACTTTGTGTTAAAAATATTTTTGGATGTAAAATAAGAAAAGTGAGTTAATTAAAATGTTTTTTGAGGATTGGCACATTTGGACAACTTTTGGCCTCTTCAGAAGTAAAGGGAGTATTTTTATTTGCACTTGTAGATTTTATTATGCGTATATTAAGCATATACATATGTTTTCTGTTATAGGTAGCTTTATTACGTGTAATAGGTAAATGATTTATATTAATCATGAAAATAAAATATATTAGTTGTGTGCTTATGAAAAAAACAAGACCTAGCAAATATAAGGGATTATTTACTGTTTCAGAAGTATGCTTTCCTTTATATACCTTTTCTTTAAAAATATTGAACTCTCCAAATGTATTTATCCACTCTTTTCCTCTGTTTATTTATCACCTAGAACCTGCGGACATATATATAGCGGACATATATAGCGGACATACTCTACCCAAGATTCTTTTGTTCTCAAAGACTTCATTTTGCACAGTATGAGCAAGATGAGGAATTTTATTTATTTATTTTCTAAAGATATTATTTTTTAAGTTTATTTATTTATTTTTTGAGAGGGATGGGGTGGGGGTGGGGGTGGGGGTGGGGGGAATGGAAGGACAGAGAGAGAATCCCAAGCAGGCCCCGTGCTGAAAGCAGGAACTTTTCCAATACACTTTTCAAAGAGTCCCAGCACGGGGCTTGAGCCAGTGAACATGAGATCGTGACTTGAGCCCAGATCAAGAGCTGCACGCTTAACAGACTGAGCCACCCAGGTGCCCCAGCTTTTATCTTGTTTACTTTATGTTTTAAGTGTTATGTATTGTTGAGGGTGAAAGCATGAGCAGGGGGAGGGGGAAAGGGAGAGGAGGGACAGAGCATCGAAAGCAGGCTCTGCGCCAGATTTTATTTTTAAGTAATCTCTATACCCATCGTGGGGCTCAAATTTACAACCCTGAGATCAAGGTCCTATGCTCTACTGACTGAGCCGGCAAGGCACCCCTAAGATGAGAAATTTTACATTGAAGTATTAGGACTTAATCTCAATGGGAAGTTTTCCTCCTTCCTTTCAAAGTTTCTGAAGATAGGAAATTGTAAAAGATAAGCTTTACCTGACCTTCTGAAATTTATGAGAGTAGTAACTACTAATATCGATCGCTGGAAATACTTGATTTTCGTACAATCTGTAGACCTCAATATTTAATAAAATGAGCTGTTCCTAGTCATTGGAATCCTGAGTTTCCTGTGGCTTAAAGTTTCTTGAGAAGCAAAGTAAGAAGTCCTTAAAAAATGTTTTCCTTTTGTTAATTTAGTCCTCTTTTCCTATAATGCTTTTCAGAACTAAAATTTCTTTAAGTGCCAATCATATGACTAGAACTGCAATAGACCTATTGTATATACCATCATTTCACATAATGGAAGACACCAAGATTCTATGGTGTCCCACTATTTTATATGCCAATTATTTTTTTAAAGTCCTGCCATTTACAGTTGTAAGACGTTTTGAGTTATAAATTGCATTCCAATGTCAGAGATATTAAAATGTGACAAAATAAGCATCCTAGAATCATTGAAATGCAGTATTCTTGCTAATCCTTAAAACATATCTGCAAAGTAGGTGTAATTGTATCAAGGTACCTAATTGAAGTGTTGTCTATGTAAAGCAGTAGTAATTGTAAAAAATTATATTATCCAACAACTATTGAGATGTTATTTGTGCTAGGAAGTGTTCTAAATACTTGCATAGATCCTCATTTAAGCATCACAACGAGATCTTGTGAGATAACTACTCAGTATTTTATTTTATTTCATTTCATGGCATTTTATTTTATTATTATCTTTTTTTTTTTTTTTTTTTTTTTTTTACCAATCTCTACACCTACTGTGGGGCTTCAAACTCACGACCCTGAGATCAAGAGTTACATGCTCTTCAGACTGAGCTAGCCAGGTGACACGAGACAACTACTCTTTTTATCCCCTTTTGTTGAGGACATTGAGGATAAGTCTAAGCAATAACTAGTGAGTAACAGAGTTAAACTAGGATTCAAACCCAAGTGGAGCTGAATCCCGAGGTCATGCTCTTTCTCTTCAAACAGGCTGCTCTTTTATTAGTGTGATGAGTAATCACTACTAAATATTGTACTTTCTCCAGAGGAAAACTGAATCTTTGTTTTGGAGGCATAGGAATAACATGCTACTTAATGTTTACAATTTCCTGAATTAACTGCAAGGTTTGAGAGAGTGCACTATCATCTCCTAAAAAGTCCTCTCACTTTTTTAGGACTGCTCTCCATTTGGCCTGTGCCAATGGCCATCCAGAAGTGGTGACCCTCCTAGTAGAGAGGAAATGTCATCTTAACCTCTGTGATCATGAAAACAGGACAGCTCTCATGAAGGTATGTAGTACCAGCTATGTCTGCCTGAGATGGATTTGATGTCATTACTTAGAATGAAAATGAAATTATTGCCTTGAAACAAAACGAATTGGTGAAACCTGTGGCATGCTTACTTTAAATTCTCAGAATTTACACTCTGTTTCTTGGCATATCACTGACAGGCCGTACAGTGCCAGGAAGAGAAATGTGTAAACATACTATTGGAAAATGGTGCCGATCCAAATATTAGGGATGTGAGTGGCAACACTGCTCTCCACTATGCGGCCTTTGGTGATAATATATCCATAATAGAGAAGCTGCTGCTATACAATGCGAATACTGAAGCAAGAAATAAGGTAAAGAACTAATTTATACATTATTTGAAATTTTATATATATACATGAATATTTTAGCCTCAAAATGTTTTATTTCACACACACACACACACTCACTCACTCACTGAATTCTATACATCAGGCCCTGTCATAATGGAAATAACTCCAATGCCAAGTCAGGGAGGGCTAGAAAAAGGCAGTGCCCACAGAAAGGGCAAAGTTGTATCTCCCAGCCACCCTTCCACCCCAGAAAGAAAATGTTTCCATTAGTGCCTACAAGTGGATGGTAGTCTCAGAGCCCATAAAGGACTAAAGGTCTAGAGGGGAGTGAGGTGATGATGGAGGCTGGGTGCTATGCAGGGGCTTAGGCAAGGGGTGCTGCTGGGGATAGGTGGGAGGAGGAATGGAGACCCAGACGCAGCAGGGAGAGCTTGGATGTGTGCAAGCGGGAGGAGAAAGCAGCAGGTTGTAGGTGCTGGGCACTGCAGGCCCCGCTGCTCTGAAGATGAAGGCATTGGGGTCAGGTCATGTCTTGACATCCAGCAAAGGCATCTACTTGTGTTGGTAGCCACTCGGCCAGCCATGTACCATGTTGGGGTGTCCCACTTCAGAGAGTGGCTCCTGCTCAACCTTGTGTAGCTCCTCAGCAGGGTTGTAGCTGTACATGGGGAGTAGATGATGGCCACACTTGATGGCCCACCTTCCTTTTCTTTGACATGCATTACCTTTCACTGCTGAAGCCCCTAGAGGAACACCCTTGGTTGACATGGGCAGGGTCAATTTTACGTATATGGAAGTTCAAGGATTCCCTGAATGAAAATATTTGGCAATAACTTATTTATCTAAGATTTCTTTTCCTTCCTTCCTTCCTTCCTTCCTTCCTTCCTTCCTTTCTTCTTATTTTTTATTTATTTTTGAGAGAGACAGAGACAGAGACAGAACAAGAGGGGGAGAAGGGCAGAGAGAGGGAGACACAGAATCTGAAGCAGGCTCCAGGCTCCCAGCTGTCAGCACAGAGCCCAATGCAGGGCATGAACTCATGAGCCATGAGATTAAGACCTGAGCCGAAGTTGGATGCTCTACCAACTGAGCCACCTAGGCACCCCTAAGATTTCATTTTAAATGAGGATACTTTTAAATAAACAGAGAATACTGCTTTGTTTTATGTATTTATGGAAAATATTTATGAAAACAATATATTTGTTAAAGGTAAAACTTATTTTGTTTCCAAATATTTTTCCCATCCAATTTTTTTTATTAGTGGAAAACAACACAGGAAAGCAAAATTTGCCCTAGGCTTTGTCTTAAAACTCAAAGAAAACAAATGCATTTTACAATAAAAAACATCGCTGCTGTTGACAAGTTCCTATTTGATAAAAAAAGTGATTTATAAAAATGGGATTTATCTTTTATTGGCCAAGGCTTAAGAGAAAAAAGGGGAAAGGAGGGAGCAGTCAGAACTAAGTAGGCCAATTTGGAAATTTGACAAGTGAGATAAAATAACAAGAAGAGGCTGTTTGTTTTATTGTTTTTTTTCCCCTTCAGTTTATATGGTTAGTCAAGGAGTCTTCAATTTTTGAGGGGAATAATTGTTACTTAGGGAAACAGTGAGTTGCAAACCTGCCTAGAGACCAAGTGTAGGAGGACTCAGAAGAAATCAGATTGGCAGTGAACAGGTGGTTGATTACGTGGGCAATGAGAAGAAAGAACAAATAATTAACTGTCATATAATCCTATTCTGGCAGAAACAGCCACTTAGGTAAGAGTCTAAACTCTGCTCTGAAATCTAGAATATCTTGGTGGGAAGTAAGAAGTTTAAAAGTAACGCAATCAAGTTGCATTTTGACTTTACATTTAGTCCCTGTTCTACCTCTGCTCAGGGAAATTAAATGCAGTTTTGATAAGTCATTCTTTTGGCTAAATCTTCAAATGATAGAGGGAGTTGGCCACATAGATGAGACTGATGTGATTGTCTGCTGCACCACTCTCAGCTAGAATTGTGGTGGTGAATCCCCGTGCCTGGGGAAGTTTCAATTTTTTTTTAAACAAGCCTAAACTCTCTCCTGAAGAGTTTGAGTAAATCTAGTAACATGTATACATAGACATGGATATTTAGAAATATTTTTTTGAGACTGTGCTACAACTCTTGGTTAAGAACTACTGGGGTGTGTGGGTGGCTCAGTCGGTTAAGCATCTGACTTCAGGCTCAGGTCATCATCTCACAGTTCACAAGTTCTAGCCCCGTGTTGGGCTCTGTGCTGACAGCTTAGACAGAGCCTGGAGCCTGCTTCATATTCTGTAGTCTCCCTCTCTTTTTGCCCCTCCCCTGCTCGTGCTCTTTCTCTCTCTTCCACAAAAAGTGGACATTTAAAAAAAATTTAAAAGAAGCTAACTACTGAATGGAGGGGTACCCAGGTTTTTCAGTTGATTAAGCGTCCGACTTCCACTCAGGTTGTGATCTCATGGTTTGTGAGTTCGAGCCCCACATTGGGCTCTGCACTGATGGTGCAGAGACACATGAGAGTCTCTCTCCCTTCCCCTCCCCCACTCGCTCACGCTTGCTGTCTCTCTCTCTCTTTCTCTCTCTCTCTCTCTCTCTCTCTCTCTCTCTCTCATATTCATAGCCATTTGGTTATTACAAGCAGTGTTTTCCTGGTTGCAATAGGAGAAAATCTTGAATCTTTATTAGTTGAAGCTATGTGACCAACTGTCTTATGATGTCTGTTAAATTCATATAGCCCTGGCATAATCCAAATGGTAGTTTTAAACATGGAAATGCAGTTAGTGACAATACAGTTGGGAATTGTTTTCATAATTTAGTTTCAGCATAGTTGTGAACTAATTTGTCTATTTGATTAACAGTCTGGGAGAATTAAACACAGATAGATTGCAGTTTTAATAAGCGTTGGAAAAATTCTTAAGGTGGGTGTTACGAGTCTTTTTGTTGTGATTCTTTTAGACAGAGAGAGTGTGAGTGGGGGAGAAGGGCAGAGGGAGAGAGGGAGAACCTCAAGCAGGCTCCAAGCTCAGTGCCAAGCTTGATGCAGGACTCAGTCCCACAACTCTGGGATCATGACCTGAGCTGAAGTCAAGCATCAGATGCTCCACTGACTAAGCCACCCAGGCTCCCCTCTTATGAGTCTTAATAGCACTTTTTATTACATGTTGGGGCCTAAGTTTTTGGGAAAACATGATACTGATACTTCAGGAAAGATTTACATACAAATATATGCTTTATGCACAACCAAAATACCCGTGGGCTATTGACTAAATTTGGCCCCTGGATGTGTTTCGTTTCCTCCATACATTGAGTCAACATTTAAAATTATGACACTCATGCAGAAATCTGGATTTCAGACTTTTCTTATAGAATCATACCTGGTACTTTGAGCCCATACTACTGTTTGGTATGCATTCCAGCGGCTGACCTTTTTGTATGAGGTATGGGTGTCTCCAGTTTGCTACTGTCCCCACTTAGGTTCTTCACTTACTCGAGTCACCTACTTTGCCTCCATAAGCATTGTGTTTACAATTACTGTTTTATGATATATATATATATATATATATATATATATATATATGTATATATATATACACACACACACACAAACACACATATATTTATACACACATATATATACATATATATGTATATGTGTATATATATATATATATATATATATATATATATATATTTTAGACTGCGCTAATCAGATCTCTTTTGGACACAAAGAAACCTTGGTAATTTTTTTTTAAAGTTAATTTTGACAGACAGAGAGAATCCCTAGGAGGCACTGGGTTTGAACTCATGAATCATGAGACCATGACTTGAGCCAAAGTCAAGAGTCAGATGCTTAACTGACTGAGCTACCCAGGCGCCTCTGTTTTATGGTCTATTTTGATAAAGATTTCAAGGTTTTCAAGGCAATCCATATTAATTTATAATATATATTTTGTATTTTATGTTAATGTCTTCGGAACAGGATTGAATTTTCCCAGTTAGACTTTCTAAGTTGTTTTTGTATTGTATTCATTTTTTTACCGTTTATTGATTTTTGAAGGAGAGAGAGCACATGCATGAGTGGGGGAGGGGCAGAGAGAAAGGGAGACACAGAATCCCAAGCAGGCTCCAGGCTGAGCTGTCAGCATAGAGCCCAATGCAGGGCTTGAACTCACAAACCATGACATCATGACCTGAACCGAAGTCGGCCTTTTAACTGACTGAGCCACCCAGGTGCCCCATAAGTTAGTTTGAAAACAAGACACTTTTTCCTTCTGTGTACTATGAATAATCGTATTCCTGGGGTGCCTGGGTGGCTCAGTCGGTTGAGCGTCCGACTTCGGCTCAGGTCATGATCTCGCTGTCTGTGAGTTTGAGCCCCATGTGGGGCTCTGTGCTGACAGCTCAGAGACTGTAGCCTGCTTCGGAATCTGTGTCTCCCTCTCTTTCTGCCCCTTGCCCGCTCAGGCTCTGTCTCTCTCTGTCAAAAATAAATAAACATTAAAAGAAACAAAATTTGAATAATCGTATTCCTATTGGAATATTTGCAAACTGTATTAGATTAATCATGGTTACAGTTGAATAGGTTATGCCTATTGCAGACAATACTCTCTTTCTCCTCAGCATTGTTCCCTAAAAATGCAAATAATGTGGTCACTTTCATTATGCTAAAAATGATCTGTATAAATCAGTGTTTGAATTTTTATTGATAAGCCATTATATTTTTATTTCCAATTTATATTTTGCCTAAAATATAAAGTAAGTAGCTATTCCAGTGGAAACTGGAATACAACTAGAATACAGATTTTTTTAGAAGTAGATATGTATTAGGGTCCCAGGATTATTATAATTGACAATAAAATTTCATATGGAGCTTCCTAACAGTTAAGATAAAAATTTAGCATTTTATAATAGGAGAAAGCCCATGGGCTATTTAATATTAAGTAATCAAAGTTCATTTGAAGCTTAACTCTTGGAGTTCTGAGCCCATCTCCTTGGTGACCCATTTGGAGCAGCGATGCCTTATGTTGACATCTCGGATGTGAGTGGATCCTGATACCACTGACAGAAGACAAGCAAGTTTGTATAACTTGGGGAAAAGCTTCACCTTTGTCGGAAATCTCTCCAAACTATATCCCTGAAACTCTGATTCCTCAAATGTGAATGTTTGCCACAAAAAGGATTGTCAAATGGGGACTGAGCAGATTTACATGGATTTCTGTAATGCCAGACATATAATGCAGTTTTATAATATTTCTCAAACATAGATGATCATGAAATCTTTCCATTGGGACATAGTACTTACCTTCTGGCAAAGAAGGTATTCTTTGGAAGATAATTTAAGAAACACTACTCCAGAGATCATCATTTAGGTTATTAATTCAGTAAAAGTACTTAAAGCATATACTGCTGTGTTTTGGAGTTTGGAGATACAGAGATAAGAAATAGCCCCTGCTCTCAAGAAGCACTTGGTTTAGATAGGGAACAATAACTACAGTGTACCATGATAAGTACTGTGATAGAAGCAACGATCTTGGAACCAGTGAGTGTTTGAAGTGAGTTTGGGAGAATGACTTCATATAATCTGTTGAAGAAGGTGGAGAAGGGCTATTTCATTAAAAATTTTTTTAATGTGTATTTCTTTTTGAGAGAGAGAGAGAGAGAGAGAGAGAGAGAGAGAGAGAGAGAGAATCTGGAACAGGCTCCAGGCTGTGCGCTGCCAGCATAGAGCACAATGCAGGGATCGAACTCACAAACCCTGAGCTCATGACCTGAGCTGCAGTTGGTCACTTAACCAACTGAGCCACCCAGGTGCCCCAGTGGAGGAGGGCTATTTTAAAGAGAAGCAGCAGCAGGTGAAAGCACAGTGGTGGGAAGGAAGAGGCCATTTTTTATTTACTTTTTGTATTATATGTTTAAGTTTAGAGGATCTTTTGTATGTTTTAAAATTCCGTATGGAAAGGTATAATTTTGTAAATTCTAAATTGTTTTTGCTCTTTTACAGGATAACATCACACCACTTCTAGTTGCTGTAAATGAAAACAAACAGCAAATAGTGGAAGTTCTGGTAGAAAAGGCAGCAAATATACATGCAGAGGATAAATTAAAAAGGTGCAGTAGTTTTCTTTTAAACCTTAGTATGGTTCTACAGTGGTAATAATTATTCAAGTCAGGAAGATTAACTTCAGAAGAAGAAGATTAATTTATAATTATATAGTGAAAAATATCAACACATCACCAGTTAGGTAGAAAGCAATTATTCTGACTGGGCAACATGAAGAACAGGGTATAGCAGAATTCATATTCCTTGATGATGTTGACTCATGTCATTTGCAGTGTTTATTTTTAAGTAGGTTCCATGTTCGGCGTGGAGTCCAACGCTGGGCCTGAACTCATGACTCTGAGATCAAGACCCGAGCTGAGGTCAAGAGTCTGATGCTTAACCGAGTCACCCAGTTGCTCCTGCAATGTTTTTTGTTTGTTTGTTTGTTTTTTGTTTTTTTCTGCCACATGATTTTGTGTTAACTAAAGGGATTTCATTTTAGTTTTATAAAGGGTGGACTCTCAGCTCTTAATTTACTTAATGGCCCAATATTGGCCTTCTTAACCCTTTTATGGTATTTTTTACACTTCTACTTCATAGAGGCACTTGGGTGGCTCAGCTGGTTAAGCATCCGACTTTGGTTCAGGTGATCATCTCATGGTTCATGGGTTGAACCCCACATCAGGCTCTGTGCTGACAGTGCAGAGCCTGCTTCGGATTCTCAATCTCTCTCTCTCTCTCTCTCTCTCTCTCTCTCTCTCTTTGTCTCTCTCTGTCTCTCTCTCTGTCTCTCTCTCTCTCTCTCTCTTTCTCTCTCTCTGTGTCTCTGCCCCTTGCCCACACTCTCGTGTGCACTCTCTCTCTTTCTCAAAATAAATCGTAAATAAACTTAAAAAAAAAAAAGAATTTCTACTTCATATACATTTTTCCTTCAAAGATGTATATTGGGGTGCCTGGGTGTCTCAGTTGGTTAAGTCTATGACTTTGGCTGTGGACATGATGTCATGGTTCGTGGGTTCGAGCCCCACACCGGGCTCTGTGCTGACAGCTTGGAGCCTGGAGCTGCTTTGGATTCTGTGTATCCCGCTCTCTCTCCCTCTCCTTGCTTGAGCTCTGTCTCTCAAAAGCAAATAAATGTTAAAAAAATGCATATTAAACATAAATAGGAGTTGTTGTGTCTTTTGGATGACACTTTTCTTTAAATTGCTTTTTTTTTCTTTTTTGAGTAATACTGATGTCGTTAGGTGATCTCTAAGTGATGATTAATTACTATTACCAAGTCTCATCAGGTTTTATCCTTTTTCATGTCCAGTATATGTATTTTTGATTTTATTTTCAATTGGTAGGAGTAGAAAGATGAAAGATAACTTTAACTGTATAGACTTATCCTTTAATGAGGATAAGTTATAGGTGGGTGATAAAGAAGGAAGAGATGTGCTTTAGATTCACACAAGACTAAGTTGATTCATAGCTTTCCTACTGGCTAGGTGTTGTGACCTTGGGAGTGTTACGTATCATCACTAAATATGTTTCCTGATATGAAAAGTAGGATAATAATATATCCTTCAAGGGTGGTTGTGCGTAAATAATATTTTATATACATAGCATTTAATTTAGTGCCTACCATATGCTTATCAGCATCGTTAACTGTATTTATGCCTCTTTTGTTAGCATTCACATTAAAATATTATCATTTTAAGCCTGCAGATAGTTTTTATACTTGCTTGACCTCTAGATGGCTTTGAAGTGCACTGTATCAGATTAAGGAAGACGTGGGGAATTATTTTTTTTTAATCTTTACCTATTCAGATAAGTGACCTAGCATAGTTTCTTGTTTATCAAAAGACGTTAAATTAGCAAGTCTATAATACATTACCCAAGTGGGACAAGAAGCTTCCTTTTTGTCCCTTCATTTTACTCTTGGAGATCATTTACACAGATGAACACTGAAACATGTAAATGGTCGATTCTGAACAGATAGGCAAGATATTAACCTGATAAAGTATATCAAATTAGCTGTTTAAATAACTCTAAATTCCTAAGAGTGAAGTTATCTCTGTTATTTTAGAACACCCTTCATGCTTGCTGTAAATTATGACTCAACAAATGTAGTCAGGCTTCTTCTTCAGCAAGGTATTGATCCCTTTCCTCAAGATGTATATGGATGGGCTGCAGATGAATATGCTTATATTAAGGGTTTTAATCTGTAAGTGTTTGTCTTAAAATGCTAGTTATTACTAAACTGAGGTTTAAAATAATTTAACTGTTAACTTCGTATGTAACAGATGGGATTTCGTAGTTTGATCAGGCAGTTTTGGAATGGCAGTCAGTTAGTCCACAACATTAGCCAGAAGTCAAGCAAAGGACTAGACTAGTTGGAAGTAGGAATGTGTGCAGGATTCTTTATCTCAGGACTTTTGAGACATTTATCCTCCAGGATCCTAACCTTATCCATTTCATTTCAAGTATAACCCCTCTGCATGGGACACAAATAATGTTACATCTGTGTTTTCTAACTAGTAACTTGGGTCTTGAAATGTTCAGTTTTGTAGAAGACCCTCTACTTTCCTTTGAGGGCTATCTCCTGTACTCTGTCCCTTGAATTTTCCAAGAACCTAAGGAGCACGCTAAGACCAAAGAGACAGTCCTCTTTCACAAGTCATTTGGAGGGGAAAAAAGGACATCCTGATCATTCCACAGTTTCCTTTGATTCTGTTGCTGCAGAATTGCTGTTGAAACTGGTGCTGTAGTCTGGTTGTGATTGACCTTTACTCCCAGGATTCCCTTGCTGATCCAGTTTTCAGTCTTCATGGTGTTCCACACTTAGATTTCAAAGCTACAAAGTTTCTTTGTTCACTGCACATGCACATATGCTCAGCAGCTATCCCAAAGCACCAGCACCCTGTTTGGGCAGCTGGGCCTCCTGGCTTTCGCCATACACCCCTGTCCCTCCACACTCAAAGACCTTATGTGGAACCTATATCTTAGCCTAGACTTTCCTTATGAGTTACCCTTTGAGGATCTTGTTTGTTTTTTTTTTTTTTTTTTGTGTGTGTGTGTGTTTTTTTTTTGCCAGAAAATGTTAGTTGGGACCATTCTAAGCTGTCAGAGAGGTTCAAATGATGCTGCAGGAAGAGATCGGACTTCTCTTTCTCCTTTGTTAGCAGATATGTACCCCTGCCTTTTTTTAAGTAGGCTCCAAGCCCAGCGTGGAGTCCAACATGGGGCTTGAACTCATGAGCCTGAGATCAAGACCCAAGCTGAGATCAAGAGTTGGATGCCCAACGGACTGAGCCACCCAGGTGCCCCTGGACCACCGGTTTAAATCCTGTGGAGCATCTTTTTCTGAAGTCATGGAAGGTCTCAGCTTGCCCTTCCCAGAGTAATGAGCATCACCTAAGAGGCCATGGCCTGAGAGGCCATGTTTTGGGTATAGTATCTCACTAAATCCTCTTATCAACCTTATAAACTAAGGCAATAATTTCCCTTGGTTTATAGAGGGAGATTTTGAGCCAAAGAGAAGTGGCTTCTCCAAGAACAAATAGCTATAGGTTATAGAGCTAGGACTTCTGAGTTCCAAATACTTTCCATTCTGGCAAGCGAATTCTAATAATTCTCATTTCTATTTGATGTATATTTACTTTTGATAGAGGGAGATGGAGTACGAGCTGGGGTGGGGGGTGGTTGCAGAGAGAGAGGACGACACAGAATCCAAAGCAGGCTCCAGGCTCTGCGCTATCAGCACAGAGCCCGACGTGGGGCTCAAAGCCATAAACCGTGAGATCATGACCTGAGCTAAAGTTGGATGCTTAACTACCCAGGTGCCCCTGGCAAGCTAGTTCTAATTTACTAAGCTAGAATGCCCTCAATTCATGACTGGTTCATCTTCCTGTTTTTTTCTTCTTTAAGCACAGACT
This sequence comes from Prionailurus bengalensis, assembly GCF_016509475.1. Taxonomy (NCBI): domain Eukaryota; kingdom Metazoa; phylum Chordata; class Mammalia; order Carnivora; family Felidae; genus Prionailurus; species Prionailurus bengalensis. Next base: position 235,097 of record NW_025091155.1, read on the forward strand.
TAATGAAAAGCTTCTAGAATGTACAAATTTGAAGTACATGGGGTAATTAAAGTTTTGATATTTGCTCTGATATTATTTGAAATACTCTAAGAATTTGATGTATTTGGTAAATGTTTTTCATATCAGTGTTAAAATAGTAATATTATTTATCACCCTTTTTTATACATAGCAGTTACGAAATAATTTGCCGACATAAAGAAGAAATCATGCTTAAAAATTCTTTGCAAAGCAGCCATCCTGGTAAGACTTTACATAGTGAATTGCTCTTGGTGGTCCTAACATAAGTAAAGTCAGAGTAAGGGTGTTTTGATAATGAAAGAACAATGAAGAAAAGAACACCAATGTGTAAATTGCATGTATATTTTTTCTTTCTTAATTTCTCTATAGTCTAACGTTCAGAATTATTTAAGAAGTTAACTGTAGGTAATTGAAAATATGAGGCAGTATTATCTGAAAAGAAATTCATTATTTTAGTCATGACCCCTAAAATACCATGTGACATCTTTGTGTAATAAATACGAAAATGCTTTGTTAACTGTTTATTTAATTTTGAGAGAGAGAGAGAGAGAGAGAGAGAGAGCGAGCAGGAGAGGGACAGAGGAAGGTAGACAGAGGATCCAAAGCAGGCTCCACCACTGACAGCAGAGAGCCCAATGTGGGGTTCGAACTCGTGAGCTGCGAGATCACGACCTGAGCCAAGGTCAGATGCTTCACCAACTGAGCCATCCAGGTGCCCAGAGGAAAAAAGATTGTTAAGTTAGTACGTTTTATGTTTCCTCCATAAACATATTATAACAAATTGCACTTGTTATAAAAATGGATCTTTTATAAAATGTTTACAAATGGATTATATTTAGTAAATATTGTTACCTAGCGATTTGTCTCATTAAAAAATGAACCAGCCCTCAAACTGGGAATTCTACAGTACTTTCCTGGTACCATAAACAAATGGCAAATAATAAGAACTGAAAATCTTAGCTAGTGTGCAGCACTGCCAATGAGATTGTTTTTTTACAGATAGCTTCCACGAGTACTGAAGAAAAGCAATGCCTTGTTGAGAGGCATAGGTTATTTCACATATTGTCTCAACAAGGTCTCACCATTATCAACTTCACTCCTCATAAATCAAGACAGAATGAGAGGGCGCTTGGGTGGCTGTGTCGGTTAAGTGTCCAACTCTTGATTTCAGCTCAGGTCATCATCATCTCACAGTTGGTGAGTTGGAGTCCTGTGTCAGACTTCTCTGTCGGGCTCCTTGCTGACAGCTCAGAGCCTGTGTGGCATTTTCCCTTTTCCTTCTCTCTCTGCCCCTCCCCTGTACATGCATGCTCTGCATCTCTCAAAAAAAATAAACATTTAAAAACAACAACAACAAATCCAGAATGAGATATGTTGACTTCATTAGAACAATGTTTTCTTCTGTTGGAGAATTGTCATGACACTGTAATTTTGTTAGAATAAGATACTCTGTTGCCATTAGTCAAAATTTTATCTTCATAAGTATTCAAATAGGGCAACTTGGGCTCCAGAAATTATAATAACAGCACAAAGATGTTTCACAATCACACACACACACACACACACACACACACACACACACACACAAATGCTACTGTTGCTCCCTAGTGGTGGCACCTAGTGCACTGTACAATCTGAAAAGTAGGAAGAAAGCTTTAACTTGGCAGACTGTTACCAAAGAACTTCTGTAGCTTAGTTTTGGAAGTTACAGGAAAGGCAAAGATAGAACAGACAGCGTTTTGATCATTAAGGTGCTCATAACAGAATAGAGCTGTCCCTGCGGTTTTTGAAACAGAAAAGTTTCTGTGGTTTTTAAAAATAATTTTCAAAGGAATCATTTTTATTCATGTCCATTTGTTCACTTCACAAGTAACTCTTAAGTGCCTGTTAGCTACTAAGTGTTATCCCGTTGTTGTAGAACACAAACATCCAAAAACCAGTCTCTGCACCCCAGGAGTTGTTGTTACCACTGCCATTTGTATTATTTACTCTATTTAGTGCTTACTGGGTGCCAGAGTCTCATAGAGCTTATAATTATCATTGTTATTTTGTATTGGCATTTGTTCCAGTTACCGTAAGTTCCCGGTGAGGAATCCGAGTTTTCAAGGACTGGGTAGAATCTACGGTAAGCATGCAGAGTGAGGAGTTCAGTTTGCCAGGTAGAGAGGCAGAAGGACCAACATTTGTATGTTTGACAATGTTTGTAAACTATCACGATTACGTGATTGGCGGAGTACACAGCAGTGCAGAGGCGAAGGTGTACGAGTGAACTTAGCAGGATTTATGAGCAGTTGGGTTTTGCTGGTAGAAAACGTGTGCTATGGGAATGGTTGGGAATGAGGTGAATACCTAGGTAAGACAAGCTTATGGAAGTTTCTTAGTGCTATAGAAAGGAGTAGATCTTCCCCGATAGGCCTTGGGAAATTTCTCTGGTAGAATGCTTTTAGCGGCAAATAATAGGTGACGTCTAACAGTGACTAAAACAGCAGGAACCAGAAATGTTTTGATGGTTCAGTGATGTCATCAGGATGCCAGTCGTCTCTTGTTCAGTTTTGGAGTTGGTGGTATATTTATTTCTCCTTTCCGGGGTGGCTACTTAGCAACAGCTCCAGGTATCATATTCTCACATGGCAACATCCAGTGGGTGGGAAGGACTGCTTTTCTTTAGGTGTTTCTTTTCACTAGGAAGAGGCTTGCAGTAGACTTCCTCTAACATTTTAAAGACTAAGTTACGTCACATACTCATTCCTAAACTGTTCCCTGGTAAATCAGGTTCTGTGATTGGCTTAGAATAATCCTTTCTCTTTTTGAAGCGGGGTGAGGCCGCCTTCTCTGTGTATGGAGACAATAAATATCCAAATAAAGTTGTGATTCTCTAGCAAGAATGAAGAATATGGAATGGCTCTTAGGGAGGGAGCCAGCAGTATTTGATGCAGGGATTTTGGAGAATTTGAAGCAGAAGACTAATAAGATTAGATTTGAGTTAGGACACTCTGGTTATGGCATAAAATACAGATCACCAAGCCTTTTTCCTAAAGAGCCAGTGAATATTTTAGGTGATGTGGTTTCTCAGCTCTGCCCTTGTAGTGTGAAAGCAGCTATAGCAATATGTAAGTGAAGACATGGGGCTATGCCCCAATAAAACATTATTTACAGAATCAGATGGCAGGTTGGATTTGGCCTGTGGCCGTAGCTTGCTGAACCCTAATATGGAGGATAGGTTATAGGAAACCACATAAAGAGACTGGGAGGCAAAGGAAGCTCTTGTTTTGTTAGCCTAGTATTAGTCCATTGTGAAACTTTCAGGTGTGAAGATTGAAAACGTCAGGGGGTTGAATTTATTCCATTAATATTTTTTTCAGGGTCTTGTGTCTTTCTCATTTATTTTGCTTATTTTTTATTCATTTAAGAAATAACAATAATATTTGGTGGCTTTTTTTTTCCCTCCGAAAATCATCAGTTAAGAACTCATGTTTGACTAGGGCACAGGCAGGGAAAAGATAAAGCAGAGACCGAAACAGTATAGTTAATACAAATTTGTGATTCCTGAATATGAAAAGTTAGGGGGTGAGAGAGAACTCTCAGAAGACTCAGAAGTTTCCAGGTTGTGTGCCAGCATTTAAATTGGACATGAAAAATGTGTAGGACTGTATCAGATGAACAGAGGAGAGCAGCCGGAATGAGGACACAATAATTATGACTTTTTGATTATTTTGGCAATGACTGCCTTTAATAGGTGTACTATATTTTTAATTGTCTAAGAAATTAAGGAAAAGAAACAAATAAAAAACTATAATCAGTAGTATGTTTTTATACTAGGTCTGATAGTTCTGTTTTTTCTAGAACAATCCTTGTTACTTCTTTTGATTCCTATCTGCCAGAAAAATGAATTAAGTCCTAGTTAGTTGGAAAAATTAACTGATTTTTCATATTTGAGAGGAACTTGTGTATGGTAGAACATAGCAGCAACCACCAGGATTCTCTCTTTTTTTTTTTTTCTGAGTAAAATAGGGTTGTTGCTTGTTTCACACTTTCTGACATCATGATTTCATCTATTCCTTTTAAACCTTTCTTCAAAAGGATGTATAGGAATGTAGGAATTTTCCAGGCAAATACCAAGAAAAAGAGATTCCAGGAAAGGTATTCTGTGACATAACCTTCTGACTGTAACCACGTGTATGACATCAACCCAAATAATAAAAATTTCATATAATGCAGTTGTGATAGAGGCACCACAACGACACCCAGATTTGATTATTCACTGGAAGATCTCACAGGACTCAGCATATAGTTGTTGCCTATGGTTTGTTATGGGGACAGGCTAGAAACGCCAATCAGCACAGAGAAAAGGTGCATGGGGTGAAGTCCAGAGTAGACCAAGCACGACTTCCAGTAATCCTATCTCTATGGAGTTAGCAGGATGTGCTAAATTCCTCCAGCATGAAATTAGGACAGCACAAGTGAAATGTTGTCTGCCAGTACAAGGCTTATGGATACTCAGTGCCCGAGGTTTTCATCAAATGCTAATCACATAGGCATCTTCTCCTTAGCATGTCCCAAAATTCCAGGTTTCCAAAAAGAAATCAAGTGTACGGCCTTAAACACACTGATTTTACCAACACTTAGGCACAGTGAGCTTCTCTTACCAAGCTAGGGAATGGTGGAAACCTTCCTTAAATCCAAGATCCCAGGGAACCACCAAGGGCCAGTAATTCAAGTAGGATATTCTGAGAGTAGCCATCTTTGGCCTGCTGGATGAAACCTTTTCTGCATAGGAATTACAGCCCTCAATTCATTTTTGGTGGTGTCTTAAAATTTTATTTTAATAGCAAGTAATATGATGGTTACCATGGTACTGGTTTCAGTTTCATCATCCATATGAAGTAGGTATCTGTACGAAAAAGACTAGGGCAATATTAGGTCATTATCATCTTTTTTTTTCAATGTTTATTTTTGGGACAGAGAGAGACAGAGCATGAATGGGGGAGGGGCAGAGAGAGAGGGAGACACAGAATCGGAACAGCCTCCAGGCTCTGAGCCATCAGCCCAGAGCCTGACGTGGGGCTCGAACTCACGGACCGCGAGATCGTGACCTGGCTGAAGTCGGACGCTTAACCGACTGCGCCACCCAGGCGCCCCGTCATCTTTTTTTATGTGATTAAGCTTTCATTATGATTCTTAGATACGATCAGCATAATGATTTTTTACTTAAAATTAGAATAAAATCTCAATTATATGGAAAACCCAGGTTTGATTCATATAGTGCTGAATCCCTGTTTATAGTTATATTTGGTCATATTCATCAATTGTTTTCTTGCCTAAGTATACAAGTAACTTGTATTTTTGTGTTTTGTTTTATGTATTTTCATATACTTCCATATGGGAGACAGTACCCCTATTGTGTTACTTTGATCTCTATCTTAATGTTCAAGGTGGCTGTATCATGGTTAATATATGCTAAGAGTAGCTTCAATGGATACCATGTTTGGTTGTTGTACTTTGTTTGATTGTTTTTTACATTTAATGAGCCTTCTTTTTTCAGCAGTTTTAAGTTCACAGCAAAATATAATAGAAAGCACAGAGAGTCTCCATATACCATACCATGCACTCGTACACACCTAGCCCCCCTGTTGTTAACATCTTGCACGACAGTGGTCCGTTTTTGTAGTAATTTTTTTTCAGATCCTTTGTTCAGTTTTGAGTGACAGAGCATGTATGCGTGTGAGCAGCCAAGGGGCAGAGGGAGAGCGGGGAAAGAATCCTGTGCTGTCAGCACAGAGCCTGATGCAGGACTTGATCCCAGGAACAGTGAGATCATGACCTGAGCTCAGATCCAGACATGGACGCTGAACCAATTGAGCCACCCAGGCACCCTGACAAGAGTGGTGCATTTTATATGGACACTAACTCATCATTTTCAGGCAAAGTCTCTAATTTGCATTAGTGTTCAGCCTTGGTGTTATACATTCTATGAGTTTTAACAAATGTGTAATGATGTGAATCCACCTTTGTCGTATTGTGTGAAAGAGTTTCACTGCCTTAAAAGTTCTCTGTGCTTGGGTGCCTGGGTGGCTCAGTCGGTTAAGTGTCCGACTTCGGCTCAGGTCATGATCTCGTGGTTCACGAGTTCGAGACCCGTGTCAGGCTCTGGAATGACAGATCGGAGCCTGGAGCCTGCTTCCGATTATGTGTCTCCCTCTCTCTCTGACCCTCCCCCCATTCATGTTCTGTCTCTAAAATAAATAAACGTTAAAAAATTTTAAAAAATAGTCCTCTGGGATGAGCCCCTTTTTCCCTACATTCACCCCAACCCTTACCTCCATAGTCTTGCTCTTTCCAGAGTGTCATATAGTAACAATCATACAGTGGATATCGTTGAATGTTTAGAAAATTAAATTTCCCCACTAATTGAATGTAGGCATTCAAGCTATTCTTTGCCCTTTGTTTTGTTTTGTTGCTCATCAGTAGAGGATCTGATGACATATGCCTTCCATGAAAAAAAGCATGATTTCTCTAGATGTGTGTCACCTAATGGGGAGGGTTGAGGAAAATGACATCATGAGCCACTACATAGCACTAACATTGGGACCATCCTCTGTGATGTTCAGTGGGCCTAGATAGACTCTCTAGCAATGGAAGGAGACAGTCTCGAGAAGTTAGAACTTTATCAAATTGGAATGCGAAATTCTTCCTACTTACCTTGCCATTGGAAATAAGGCCAGGGAGAGTCTGTTTGCTATGATTTGGCCATGCTGCAAAGTGCAATAGCTATGGAGCACATTTGTGAGGTGTTACATCCTAAAACTGAACAGTCTCTACTAAATGGCTGGGGAAGTTCTGTGTTACAGCAAAATAAAAAAACTCTCTTTTAACTTCTCTAGGAGTGGAAGTCCAGAAAAATCATGGTAGTTGCAGTTTGAAATTGTCAGCTTGTGATAATCATTCTCCTAATGACACCATTTTCCTCCAGTGTCATAGAGTCGGTCAGTGATGGCCATTGTAAACATCAGTTCACCTGTAGGTGTCAAATTCCGTAAAACCCATTCTTGCTTTTGGTCAATATAGAGGAGAAAGTAAGATTTCTTAGTGCTTTAAGCCTATGAATGGTATAATTACCACTCAGTGTAGTGTGGTTTCCAGGTGTGGTCCCAAAGCAATACTTTTTAACACATCATAAGACGTACACTTGTAATTTCCTCTATTTTTCGATTGTTGATTTAACATGTATTTTGCTTTCTTCTTTAGGATCAGATAAGAATGCTGAGGAAGACTCTATAACCAGGTAGGATTTTTATGGATTTGTAAAAATGACATTTGCTGGGGTACCCGGGTGGCTCAGTCAGTTAAGATTGTGACTCTTGATTCAACTCAGGTTTGTGAGTTCAAGCCCCACGTCGGGTTTTGCGCTGACAGCCTCCTTGGGATGTCTTTCCCGATTTCTGTGTGCACTCACTCTCAAAGTATAAAGGAATGAAATGAGATGAAATGGAAAATGAAAGGAAAGGAAGTGAAATGAATGAACTGAAAATTATGTGTTTCCTAAGGGAACACAGAGAACAAAAGCAGTTGTTGTGTGTTCTACCCTGGACAAGACACTATATCCTATGCATAACATCTCTTAAGTTATATAGGCATTGCATAGCTTTGCAAAATAGCTGTGTTGTTGTAGCCTAATTTTTAATAGTTTGGCAACTGTGGTTCAGGGAGGTTGATGACTCGACCCTGATTCCATAGTTAATGGGTAGCTGAGGGGCTTGCCCGTCAGCCTGTGTAGCTTCCACATCCATTCTCTGGTTCCTCAGCAGCACTGAGATGAAGATACAGGTCCTAGGGCAGATCAACTCAGCATGTCAAAGGTAATCATGTCAGAACTCTAATTTAGGGTTTTCTTAAGAAACCAGGTTAATGCAAGCATTTGCCCTTATATATTTGAGCACTAGTGCTAACAAAATAATTAGGAAGTGGTAACTAGTCCCTTGTTTTTACCATCCGAGATTAGGGTGGATGTCAGCTATAGCCATGGTGTCACAGCTTTTCCATAATAAGCAAGATGTCGTCAGGCAGCTCCTTAGATGTGGTGATATCTCCTCTTCTTGAGACAAATGAGTTTTCTGTAAGGGAAGGATATCTGGGTGTAGACCATGTTATGTTAATTAAATTCAGTCTCTATCTCAAGGATATTGCTAGGATATTTCGAGGATTCTCTGTTGCCTAAGTTCCCAGTCTGGTTTCTCTTTGGACTAGTACCCTTGACTAGTTGTAGGAAGCTTTTTCTTTTTTTGGAGATTTTTTCCCCATGACATTTATGTACTGTGTTTTTGCCTTTTTACTTTCTTCTCTGGGTTTCTTGGTATTTCTTTTTTTTTCCATTAATATTTCCCCTTCTGCCAGCTAAGGACTCTCCATTTTTCCAGAGGCCAAATCAAAAGTACTTAGAGTCTCAAGATTTAGGGAACCTCAGAAATTACTTCATCAAAATACCCTCTGGTAATTCAACCTCTGTTTAACCTCCTTGCCGAATGGTTACTTACATGGACAGTTTGAAACTCAAAAGAGATTGAAGTGACCTAGTGGGATATGATAAGTGACAGAAATGAGATTTAAATTCGGGTTCTTTTCTTTCTTTCTTTCTTTCTTTCTTTCTTTCTTTCTTTCTTTCTTTCTTTCTTTCTTTCTTTCTTTCATTTCTTTCTTTGTTTTTTGTCTTCATCTTGCAGACAAATATTTTAATAATAGAAATCTGGGGAGTGGGTCTAATGAATACAATGAAGGAGGGTAAGACTCGAATTAGCAGAGGAGACCAGGTTACAAGGAGAACAACACTGAGTTGGATAGGAACAAGAGTTATAGGAAAGATGTCAGAATATGGGGGTTTATGCCAAGTGAGATAAAGGTGAATGACAGGAATGAAGGACCCAGGATTCAGGGAGTTGTTTAGAAAGGCTTATTCAAATAGAGAGGTCAAGAGGGTCGTGACCAGGTTTCTGCTTTTGTGTGTTTTGGTTTCATCGAAGGTGCGAGCATACCTCAGATTTTCTGATGAGAGAGATTAAAAATCATTTGAGCTTCTAGGAAAAGTCTGTTTACAGCAAATAGAAATATGATATCATCGACGTCCACCCCAACTTACGGAGGATGGCTTAGATCCTCTCAAAGAATTGGGGGTGGGGGGTGAAGATTCTGGACTACAGAGATGTATGCCCCAAGGCAAGCTGTCTCCTCACTCCACCTCTTTTCCTAAATCTGTGATGCCCTTCCCATGTACTTGTAGGGCTGGGCAGGGGTAGGACTGACTTACCAAATCAGTAAGGGAGCTTCATCTGGATCAGTGATAACATGCCTAGGTTGAGGTGACTGTGTGGATGACTGAGACTCCCAATTCGCTTGTTCTCCAGGAGCAGGACATGGCTCCTACCCTCGGTCATTTGAGCCCATCCTTGTTGTAGGACTGTATGGCTTCATAGGCTAAAGATCGAAAGTTTGGGGAATGCCACAGAACCGTGCCGAAGAGTGATGTAGGAGTGGGAGCTCATAGGGAAGAAAATATTCAGGCAGCGTATAGAGAAATAGAGGCACAACTACCAGGACCGTTTTGATCACAGTCTCTCTCCTTGGGTAGCTGAATGCCCCTGAAGGCTTGGAATGTCTTTCTAGTTATTATGGACCTAAATAAGGCAAGACCAGTGTGGGAACAAAGTTGGCCTTGGGAACTTTTAATCTTTTAATCTCTAGTTAGTATGACCACGCATAACATAGAAACCTAAACATTGATACATTTACTTAAACAGAGGTCTACCTCACACACAATGTAATATGTGATGCAACAACTCTGGTGGTCCACCATGCTCACCATAAGTGTAGCACCCATCTGGTAGAGTGTGATGCTATTACGATACCACTGACTAGATTCCCAATGCGGTACCTTTGAGCCTTGTGATTTATTTATTCTATAACTGGAACCCTGAACTTCCCTCTCCCCTTCACCCATTTTGTCCATTCCCCCACCTCCCCTCCCTTCTGGCAAGAGTCAATTCTCTGCTTTTATGGGGCTGTTTCTGCTTTTTATCTGTTCATATATTCCCCAATTTACATTCTACACAGAAGTGAAATCATATAGGATTTGTCTTTATCTGTCTGACTTATTTCACTTAGCCTCAAACCATCTAGGTATATCCATCATGTTGCAGATCTCATTCTCTTCTATAGCTGCGTAATATTTCATTGTGTGTGTGTGTGTGTGTGTGTGTGTGTGTGTGTGTATGTGTGTGTGGTCTCTTCATGTATTGGTGGACACTTGGGTTGCTTCCATATCTTGTCTCTTGTAAATAATGCTATAATAAAGATAGGGGTGCATATATCTTTTCAAATTAGTATTTCCATTTCCCTTGGGTAAATAAATACCCAGTAGTGGAATCACTGGATCCTATGGTATCTGTGTTTTTAATTTGTTGAGGCCCCTCCATACTGGCTTTCACTGTGGCAATACCAATTTACATCCCATGACCGGTGCACAAGGGTTGTTTTTTCTCCACACCCCGAGCAACCCTTGTTGTTTCCTGTGTGTTGAAACTGAGCCATTCTGACAGATGTGAGGTGAGAAGTCATTGTGGTAACGTTTATCCATTTAATATTCAACTATTTCAGAGCATTCCCTGCTTGTCATACTTGGTTATGGAAACTCAGACCGGGTCTTTCCTGGAGATTCCACAGGTTAGCAGAGGTGGAGTCAAAATAGAGAACTGAAAATTTTTTAAAACAGGGTCCAAATTGTGAAAGACCTGTACTCTGGAAACCGTAAAACACTGATGAAAGAAATTGAAGGTGACAGAAAGAAAGAGAAAGACATCTGATGCTCACAGATGGGAAGAATACATATTTTTAAAGTGTCTACACTACCCAAAGCCATCTACACATGTCATGCAATCCCTGTCACCATACCAACAGCATTTGTCACAGAGCTAGACAAACAAGACTACAGGTTGTATAGAACCACAAAAGACCTTGAACGGCCAAAGCAATATTGAAAACGAGGAACCCTGGAGGTATCGCAATCTCAGCTTTCAAGTTCTATTCCAAAGCTGTAGTAATCCAAACAGTATGGTGGGTACTGGCATACAAAATAGCCTCATAGATCAGTGGACTAGAACCGCAAACCCAGACATAAATCCACCACTGTATGGTCAGTTCATCTTCCACAAAGAGGAAAGACTATCCAGTGGGAAAAAGGCAGTCTCTTCACCAAATGGTGTTGGGTAAACCGGACAAGCCACATTCAAAAGAAGGAATCTGGGCCAATTTCTGTACCATACACACAAATAACCTAAAAATGAATTACAGACCTAAGTGTGAGACTTGAAACCATAAAAAAAAAAATCGTTGAAGGGAGCATAGGCCATCATTTCTCTGACTTTGGCTGTAGCAACATTTTACTAGATATGTCTCCTGAGCCAAGGGAAATAAAGCAAGAATAAACTATGGGGACTACATTAACCTACAAAGCTTTTGCACAGTGAAGGAAACCGTCAAAACTAAAAGGCATCCTCTGGGATGGGAGAACATATTTGCAAATGTTTTGCAAATCCAGTAAAGGGTTAGTATCCACAAAGGATAAAAAATTGATACGAGTAAGTATCCTCCCCTCCAAAAAAGCCCAGTTTAAAAATGAGCAGAAGACATAACCAGACATTTTTCCAAAGACAATATACAGATGGTCAACAGACACATGAAAAAATGCTCCCCAAAAGAACAATGAGATATCACGTCACACCTGTCAGAATGGCTACACTCCAAGACACAAGAAGCATGTGCTTGCGAGGATGTGGAGACAAAGGAAACCTCTTGCACTGTTGGTGAAAATGCAAATGCAGCCCCTGTGGAAAACAGTATGGAGGTTTCTCAAAAAATTAATAACAGAACTCTCCTATGAACCAGTAACTACTGAATACTACCCAAGAAAATACAAAAACACGAATTCCATGGGACACATGCACCTCTGTGTTTATTTCAGCATTATTTCCAATAGCCAGCGCAAGCGTCCATGGACAAATTAATGAACGAAGAAGTCCTATATGTATGTATGTGTGTGGATATGTACACACACACACACACACACACACACACACACAGTCGAATATTAGTCAACCATGAAACAATGAAATCTTGCCATTTCAATGCCCTGAATGGAGACTGAGAGTAGTATGTTAAGGAAAATCAGGGAAAGCCAAATACCATGTGATGCTAATCATGAGCACTTAAGAAACAAGAAATGAGCAAAGGGATAAAAAAAAGGGAGAGACAAACCAAGAAATAGGCTCTTAACTGCTGAGAACAAACAGATGGTTCCCAGAGAGGAGGTTAGTGGTGTGAGGGCTGAAAGAGGTGATGGGGATGAAGGAGTGCCCTTGTCATGATGAGCACGGGGTGAGTATGGAGTTGGTGAATCAATATATTAATAAACTAATATAACACATGATGCTATTATTACTGGAATTAAAATAAAACTTAATGAAAAAACCAGAGGACAACTTTTAATGATACCAAGAATCGTGGTTTAATACACAGATAGCTGACCTTTCACTTAACTTTTTAAATTTTCTTTTCAAATAAACTAACATGTTTTTGTTGTATTTTTTTTCTCTAAAGGCGTTCCGACACACCTGTTCCTGATGATTCGTGGTCTACATCAGCTAGCCAAGACTTTGATTTTGGTTCCAAGGTAAAGTACCCTCCTGTGAAACTCACTTTCCTGCTCTGAATTGAGTTTTCTCCCTTATTTACTCTGAACATTTAAGAGGAGCCTGTGTATCATCATTTTATGTGTGTCATGGAAAGTTAGCAGGAACCAACCACTTTACAGATACATGACGCGTTGAATGTTTTGTTTTGTTTTGTTGTACTTTGGTAAATCGTACAGGTGGAGGCTGATAAAAGAATGGGCTGGAAAATATATAATGACCGTCAAATTATATCGGGAAAAGCTTTCCCATCATGGAGGCAATATGACATTGCTTAAGGATAAGGATTCTTACTGTGATAGTAACATGACTGATAATACTCATGCCTAAATGAAACCTGATTGGGTCCAAGTATCTATTGTAGGTTGCCCCCCGCCCCGGGCAAGTTAAATTTTGGTGAGATACAGGATTTTCCTTTGGCTCTATCCTTTGTTCTACATTTAGACTAAAATCATGTTAGAAAATGTAGAAATTTAGGTGTTTACAGTATTTCTCAACATTTACATTACAAAGGTGTTCCCCTGTAGTTTTTGAAATAACTCCATGAAGAGTAAGTTAAAATGGTGCATCTCCCCGAAGAATACGTATTTTGCTGAAAAGAGTAGCTCTATGTGCAGAGGCTCTTCATAGCCAAGTTGTCAAATTTCTAATTTCAGAAATCTTTCCTATTCTAGCTTTGAAAACGATCTCCTCCTCGTCCTTGTGTCAGATTCTAAAATTTAAAGTTTCAGACATGTGATATTTATTTCAGTATTCATTTCAAAGCCCCTAAATCTTGATGAGCTCCTGGAGGTTAGGAAAGACACTTGTTTGACTCCTGGAGCTGCTAGAATAAAGGCTTGCTTGGAAGAAGCAATGTCATGGTTTTTGAATGTGAATAAATGAGTAGGGAAATGGAATTCCGTAGAATGGGGATTGAAAAGTAACAAAATACGCATGATACATCACAATTAAATATGTGAATTTAAAAAGTCAGGCTTCAGTTTATATTCCGTTTTAGTGTTTCACATGTATACACGCAAATGAATTCTATTGAGGAAATCAGGAGTTACATAAGAAAGAAGGTTAGAGTATATTTTTAGTATCCTCCCATTGTGAGCTTAGAATTGCAGAGAAAAAGTCCTCAGCCTTTGTTTGTGTAACTCCAACTGTGTCCCATTACATACATCCTTCGAAGGTTCCCATTTCTTCCTAGAATTCTCATTCCCAATTCTTTCTCCATAGTGAATGTTGATGTGTTAGGAACCTCTCTTTTTCCGTTCTTTTCTTAGTCTAGTAATACTTTCTAGCTTTTCGGAAGCGATAGATGCCAGGATTTGAACAATTTATTTATACTGAAAAAAATTAAATTCTTCATTACAGTATTTATCACCAGATAACTGTAGAGTTATAAGAGTCAGTATTATTAGGGATATACTGTGAATCGAAGCCTCTCTTTTACCACATATTATATAGATAGATAGATAGATAGATAGATAGATATAGATATAGACAGATATAGATATAGATAGATATAGATACAGATATATATATAATATACACATATATACACAAATACATTTACACTTATATATGCACACACACATATATATACATATATATATATACATATATATACACATACACACACACATATAAATATATATATATATATACACACATATTTAGAGACATATATCTTTACAAGGTTTAAAAGAGACTATTGTTCATAGTATATTCCCAATCCTACTTATGTACCTGTTGAAAAATGTATGTTGTTTCCACTTACCTTCCTATGCTCACATTTTTCCTTTTCTTTTTTGTCTTAAGCTCATGCTTGATTGATTGGTCACGTGTTTTTTTTTTTTTTTTCCTTTTTCCCTCTTCACCCCCCATGCTTTTTACGGTATTTTTAAAATTTTTTTAGTTTGTTTATTTTTGAGACAGAGAGAGAAACAGAGTGCAAGCGGGGTGGGGGCAGAGACAGAGGGAGACACAGAATCCAAAGCAGGCTGCAGGCTCCGAGCTGTCAACACAGAGCTCAACGTGGGGCTGAAACCCACAAGCCGTGAGATCATGACTCATGAGCTGAAGGTGGATGCTGAACTGACTGTGCCACATACGTGTTCCCTGCACCAGGCTCTTTTTCAATCATTTACGCCTACCCTAATGTGTCCTTGCAGAAACTATTTCTTTAGTGTCTGTTCTTTTAGTACATCACTTTCTGTCAACTCCATTGTCAGCATGTTGGTTATGGAATTCTACTGTCTGTGTGTGGTTTCCCTCCAGGACTCATTGCCCCACAAGGTTTATTATTCTTGTTTTTCTCTTTCTTGGAAGGAGCTGAGCTAAATGTTTTTGTAATGTTTGTATTTCTCTTGGAAACGGAGGGAGAGAAAGAAAGAATGAGCAAGTGCTCGTTGTTGTGATCTGAAAATAGGCAAGGTATGATCTCAGTCCTTTTATATCTGTGGAGGGCTGTTTTGTGACCCAGGATGCCACTTGGAGACATTGGAGAATGTTCTATGTGCACTTAAGAAGAATGTGCATTCTACTGGTGTTGGATGAAAAGATCTTAATATATCGGTGTTGATATCCATGTATATAAATGCATATATATTAGGCCAATATATATCTATGTATATCTGAATACATCTGGTCCAATGACACATTGGATCTGTGTTTCCTTACTGATTTTCTGCCTTGACGACCCGCCTATTGCCATGAGTGGAGTCTTAAAGTCGTCTACAATCATGGTATTTGTAGGTATACATTTAATCATGTTTGTGATTAATCGAGTCATATGTGTGGGCGTTTCACTTTGGGGCCATAAACATTTGCAAGTGTTAGCTCCTCTTGATGGATAGACCCCTTAATTATGATCCAATGCCCTTCTGAATCTGTTACTACAGTCTCTGGTTTAAAACCTAGTCTTTCTGGTGGAAGTGTGGCGACTCCAGCTTTCTTTTGACTTCTGGTAGCATGATAGGTGGTTCCCCATAGCTTCGCTTTGAATCTGGAGGTATCCTGGGGTCTAACATCAGTGTCTTGCTGACAACATATAGATGGATCTTGTTGTTTGGTTTTGTTTTGTGTTTTATCCATTCTGATTCCCTGTGTCTTTTGATTGGGGCATTGAGTCCATTCACATTCAGAGGGATGAGTTAAAGATATGGATTTAGTGTCATTGTGTTATCTGAAGGTTTCATGCTTTTGGTGAGGCCTCTGGTCCTTTGTAGTCTCTGCTGCTTTCCACTCACAGACTCGCCCCTTAGGATCTCCTGCAGGGCTGGTTTAGTGGTCATGAACTCCATTAGGTTTTGTGTGTCCGGGAACGCCTTTCTCTCTCTTTCTATTCTAAATGACAGCCTTGCTGGGGAAGGGATTCTTCGCCGCAGATGTTCCCATTCAGCACACTGACCGTTTGCTACCCCTCCCTTCTGCCCTGCCAAGTTTCTTTGGACAGGTCTGCTGCTACCCTTATGTGTCTTCCCTTGTCAAATAAGACCCGTTTGTCCCCAGCTGCTTTCAGAATCCTCTCCTTATCTTCGTAGTTTTCCAGTTTCGCTATGGCATGTCGTGGTGTTGACCTGGGTTTGTTGATTTGGAAAGGAATTCTCTGTGCCGCCAGGACTTGGATGACCGTTTGCTTCCCCAGATGAGGGAAGCTCTCAGCTATACGTTGTTCAAAAAAACCTTCTCCCCCTTTCTCTCACTCTTCTTCTTCTGGGACTCCTAGGATGTGGCTAATATTTCATCTCACCGAATCACGTAGGTCTCTAGTACCTGCCTCGTGATCTAGTCATTTCCTTCCTTTCCTTTCTCTGCTTCATCTTTGTCCACAATTGTATCTTCTGTTTCACCGATTCTGTCTGCTGCTTCTCCCATCCTTGCTGTCACTGCATCCAGTTTACTTTGTGTCTCCTTTACACCATTTCATTTTCAGCGTTCATCGTGACGATTCCTTAGGTCCTTGATCTCTGAAGCAGTAGATTGTCTGCTGTCTTCTATGCATGGTTTCAAGCGCAACTATGCGTCTCATGAGTGTCATTCCAAAAATGTGCTCACATATATTGTTTCTGTCTCTTTTGAGCACTTCACTGGCTGTCCTTTCTTCCCGGAATTTTTTTTTGGGGGGGGGGGTGGCAGAATTCTTCGATTTCGTCATTTTGGCTAGATTCCTGCCCTTTATGTGTTCTAATAGCTTGTTCTCTGTCCCGCACCTGCGAGTACTACTATATTAAAAAGATCTCCTACTCTTTCCAGGGCCTGGCAGTTGAACAAATGTTTTTGGAGTGTGTTGTGTGCACTCTTTCGGTGCGTCTTTGGGGGCTGTTCTCGCTACTTGGAGTGGCGGTTTGGGCCTTCCACCAGATGGGCTTTGATTTGTTTGTTGAAGTAATCCTGGAAACGAGGAGAAGAAGGTGGTGAAGAATCCTTAGCCCAAACAAAACGAGAAATGACTGGAGTGGAAAAAAAGACCAAACAGTGACTCAAAGGAGCTATAGGGCTTAATCCAGAAAGAGAGGGAGGAAAATGAAGAAGGTGATCTAGAAAACTATAGCGAAAATGCGCAATCGAATAAACAAAGAACCAGAACAGAGGAACAATGTAAAAAATATAGATATAGATATAGATATAGATAGCTATATGTATCTAAATGTAGATATATAGGTATATATTAAGATATATAGATATATGTAGATATATAATTAGCTTTGACCCACGTCAACTCGAGACTCCTAGGCTGTTTCCAAAGGGAGAAGAGGAAAGAGCAGAGTAGAAAGAGAAAAAAGGGAAAAGAGAAGAAAGGGAAAGCAAAGGAAAGAAAAGATGGGCGCCTGGGTGTCTCAGTAGGTGAAGCGTCCGACTCTTGCATTTGGCTCACGTCATGTTGTCGCTGTTGGTGGGTTCGAAACCCCCATCAGGTTCTGCAGTGAGAGCATGGCTCCTTCTCGGATTCTCTCTCTCTCCTTCTCTCTGCATCTCTTCTGCTTGATCACTCACTCTCTCTCTCAAAATAAAGAAATAAACATTAAAAAAGAAAAGGAAAGACAAAAGAATAATAACTCAAATGAAAACAAACTAACTAACTAAGTAAGATAGAAAACCGGAGGAGAGTTGTCTATTGGTGCCTGGGACTGGTGGCTGTACTGGTCTAGAGGAGGGGCTGTGTGGTCCCATCAGTGTCAGTCTCACTCCTATAGAGAAGCAGTTATGAGGCACAGAGAGCCAGGGTTTGGTGTAATGGGCCTGCCTCCATGGAGGCTCACTGTCCATTCCCTGAAGCCCCACGATGTTGGTCATGGGGAGAGAAATGGCCACACCCCAAACCTCTCCTGCCCACACGAGGTGTCTCAAAACTCACTGTTTAGGCTATCTTCACGGAATAGCCTGGGGAGCCGCCTTGCCTTGCTGCACAGTCCCCTGTGCCACCTGAGCACTGAGCTGGGATTCAAAACCCTGTAGGATCCCGCTTTGCTCAGACCTGATAGTGGAGTTGCGCCACTCTGCCCAGTGGACAGAGGGCCTCTGGCTCGTGCCTGCACGGTCTTTTTCCCTTGGGCAGGGCAATACCTCCCCTTTCCACCATAGTCAAGGTGTTCTCTCCCAGTGTAGCCCTGAGATTGCTACCAAGCCTAGGGGCGGCTCCCTCCCCACCAGGCATGGGAGGTGGTAGCTCTGGTCTAGAGAAAGTCTGGCAACCTTGAAAATCCTGTTTTTCAGCCTCTAAGGCTGTTTTGCAAAGTAGAAACTGGCCCTCTGGATCTCTCCTTGGTCTGTGGTCCGGACAGGCTTTCTCATATCCAAATGCACTTCTCACAGCCTCTCTCTCTACCTTCCTTTCGTTTCTCCACCAAAGGGCTTCCGCCACTCCATGCCTGTGCGGACCATTTTATTTCTCCCAATTCGCATACACACCCTTCTGTCCCGCCAAGCTGTCACTCTGGACCTGTGGAGATTTTTCTGTCCCTCTGCAGCCTGTATTCCTGGTATTCCAAGTGTTGTGACCTCAATACTGCTGTGTTTGAGGGACAAGGGAAATTCTGATCCCCTCCCCTGCCATCTTAACTCCTCCCTCCAGCTTTTACTTTCCTTTTCACAATTTCAAAGTTGGGTGCCTAATCGACTAAGTCACCCAGGCCCCCCAAGAATGCTTGTTTTCAATGGGAAGATGTTTGAAGGCCAATAAAATGGCCCTAGTGTCCAGAAAAGAATGGCAAAGTTAGAATGCGTCTTTGAGTTTCTCATTTGTGGCTATAATAAGTTCCACTAAACTCTTAGTGGAGACATCATATAGGTATACATTGGACCCTTGAACAAGATGGGTTTGGAATGTGGGAGTCCTCATACATACAGATTTTTTTCAATAAATACAGTACCATCCTGTAAACATATTTTCTCTTCCTTATGATTTTCTTTTTCGTCTTGTTTTTTTTTTTTAATTATTTATTTTGTGAGAGAGAGAGAAGACAGAGCACGTGAGTAGGGAAGCGGGGGCAGAGAGAGAATCTTCATCAGGCTCCACACTGCCAGCGTTGAACGCAGGAAGTATAGATCATGACCTGAGCCAAAGTCAAGAGCCTGACCCTGAAACGACAGTGCCACCCAGCACCCCTTCCTTACGATTTTCTTAGTAACCTTTTCTTTAGCTTATAGTGTAAGAATACAGTATGTAATACATATAAAAAGGGAAAACATGCATTAATCGACCGGGTATATTGTTGGTAAGCTCAGCATTCCATTATCCTAACCCTGACCTTCCATGCTCAGTTTACAGAGTCAATGGCCAAATGAGGCCGAAAAGGTAGATGAGACCTAGAGAGCATATACAAGCGCTTCTGCTTTAATGTTCTGGTTTCAACACATATATACTTTTTCATTTTTATGTGTTATTGCTTTTAAAGTGGGAAATTCCGTAGTAATTTTGGGGTTTTTTTTATTTGTTTTTGAGGTTTCAAAAGATACTTGTGGATTTTCGAGTGCATGGCCATCAGAGCCCGTAACCCTTGCTTTGTTCAAGGGTCAAGTGTATAGTGATTTGGTACTTATGAGATCTTCTCTGTGAGATTAGTGTAAATGTTTTGACCTTAATTAATTGGTCCTCGTATACTGAGTGCGTACCAAGCAGTCAGCTACTGAGTGTACAAGGGGAGGGTTTAGGTTGTTGTGGTCGGAGCAGAAAAGTAAGTCAACAGCAATCCATTATAAGTGACTATAAAGGCTTCATCGATAGGAAATGGACAATGTTAGTTGAGAGAATATTGGGGGCGTTGGCAGTGAGGATGACGATGAGAGTGGGAGTGGGAATTTTGGTAGTCAGAAAAGATCTGAGAGTGGCAAAAGGTGCCAAGTGAAAGATGAGAAGGACCAGTCGTGTAGACCGTGGCGAGGGACATTCTGGACAGAGAGGACCACGGATCATCATTTTACTTCAATGTCTTAGAGTGACCAAGAAGTAGGAAGACCCACTCCATCATCATAATCATTATTATTGTTGTGTGTAGAAAAGAAAAGGTGCATAGCGAAATGAGTGCTTGGCACATTTTAGGTGACTAAGACATAAATGTTCTTATACTTGCCGTTCGAATGCTTACTACACATTCTGAAGAGTTCCATACCTATATCTACATTTTTTTGCTACTAGTTCACCATGATTTTAAGAAAAGGTTTTCTTACTACTTTGCCATTCGATCCAACCCTTCTCTCGTCAAGAAAAAGGTCAAGCCTTTGTTTCCCTAAACGAAGCAGCAGCTACAACAGTGTTTGGTTGATACTCAACATGATATACTCCAAAGTTTCTGATCATGTGAGGTATGAATTGAC
This sequence comes from Prionailurus bengalensis, assembly GCF_016509475.1. Taxonomy (NCBI): domain Eukaryota; kingdom Metazoa; phylum Chordata; class Mammalia; order Carnivora; family Felidae; genus Prionailurus; species Prionailurus bengalensis. The sequence goes on from NW_025091155.1 coordinate 255,655, forward strand.
ACTGAAACAAATGTCTGCCATTTTGTTAGAAGCAGTTTTCATTTATAGCAAGTACACTTTTAAAGAATTTGTTTCAAAACTTATTTCAAATGTCCTTTAATTTTGGTCAGGAATGCAAAGGAAGGTGTTTTGTTAGTTCCTTTTTGAAATCTGCATACAAGTCAGGCTTCTGCCTTTGAACGTACTTATTCTGGCCTTCCATGATCAGTTTAGAGAGTCAATAGCCGAATGAAGATTCAATGGTACGCTGAATCAAGAGAGCATATATGAGGTTTGGTATTTAAAGGTTTTGGTGTTCAATACGTTTTTCTTATTTGCAAGTCTGGTTGTTATTAAAATCATAAATTCAGATATTTTTCTTGGAAAAGGCTTAGGAAGTCTTCACGCAACTCATTACTGATGCTACTTTTAACAGAGTATGTCTGAGAAGCCCAACAAAGATGTTCCTCATTTCTCTGGAGCTGTGGATCAGAAAGGGCAAAGGATATTACATGGACAAGTAGAAGGTAAGAACTGTATTTTATGCAAAGGTCATTTGACAGAAGGTTGATTTAAAACAGGAATACTGATATATTCTAATATGTAAAGAAAACGGCCTGTTAAGTGCATAGGAAAGAGAAAGAGATGTGAAAAGGAGGTAAGTTGCATATCGTATGTGGTGCCAGCAACAGATTAAATTGAGAGTGCCACCAAAGGAGCTAAATGACTAGTTCCCTTTCAAGGCACTGGAAGGCCTAAGGAACCTCAGGAAAGAAGAGAAGAGCCAAAGAGGGAATGATGTGAATGGCCGAGACTACAGGGAGTAAATGAAGGAAAGTAAGCCGGTGTGTATGGTGTTTCTACTGGAAGGTGGTAAAATACACTAGTTCTTAAAAAAGGAAGAGCAGACTATCTGAAATGCAGCAACACTATCAGGTGAGCTTCTCGTACCAGAATTTGTCAGAGTCGTATCCCCAAATGTTCCCACTCTTACTGTTATCCTCACTGTTGGCAAGACATTAAGGACTGACCTAGCTGATGATGCAGAGTTATGTCCTAAGTACCATGGGTGAACATACGCATTTGTAGTCAGCGATAAATGTATATACGTTAACGCCATATAAAATGGGGGTACTTCATACGGTAGAATCAATTAGGGCAAAATAAGAGAATTGGAAGGAGGGTCAGATAAGGAGACATCAAGATAACTCATCTGACATTTTGGATGCCGTATTTGTGACTTTTGATTATTTTGGCAATAACTGCCCTTAATAGGTGAACTATATTTTTAATGTTCTAGGAAAATAAGGAAAAGAAACAAAAAAAAAACCACTATAATCAGTAGTATGCTTTCATATTCTGTCTGATAGTTCTGATTGTTGTAGAATGATCCCTGGTACTTCTTTGATTCCTATCTGCCAGAAAAATGAACTAAGTCCTAGTTAGTTGGAGAAAATTAACTGATTTTTCATATTTCAGAGAGCTTTTATATGGTAGAACATAGGGGCAATCACCAGGATTTTTCATATTTCAGAGAGCTTTTATATGGTAGAACATAGGGGCAATCACCAGGATTCGCTCTCTCTCTCTCTCTCTCTTTTTCGGAGTAAAATAAGATTGTTGCGTCTTTCACAATTTCTGACATCGTGATTTCATCTATTCCTTTTAAACCTTTCTTCAAATGGATCCATAGGGATGTAGGAATTTTCAAGGCCAATACCAAGAAAAGAGATTCCAGGAAAGGTATTCTGTGACATGACCTTCTGACTGTAACCACGTGTAAGACATCAACCCAAATAATAAAATTTCATATAATGCAGTTGTGTTAGAGGCATCCCAATGACACCCAGATTTGATCGTTCACTAGAAGAGCTCACAGGACTCAGCATATAGTTGTAGTCATGCGTGTGGATTGGTATGGGGACAGGCAAGTAAGGCCAATCAGCACCGAGCAATGGTGCATGGGGTGAAGGCCAGAGGAAGCCAAGCGCAGGCTTCCAGGAATCCTTTCTCTATGGAGTTGGCAGGATGTGCTAAATTCCTCCAGCATGAAATTAGGACAGCACAAGTGAAATGTTGTCTGCCAGTACGAGGCTTATGGATACTCAGTGCCCGAGGTTTTCATCAAATGCTAATCACATAGGCATCTTCTCCTTAGCATGTCCCAAAATTCCAGGTTTCCACCAAGGAAATCAAGTGTACAGCCTTAAGCACATTGATTGTACCAGCACTTAGGCACAGTGAACCACTCTTAACCAGCTAGGGAATGGTGGGAACCCTCCTTAAATCCAAGATCCCAGGGCACCACCAAGGGCCAGTCATTCAAGTAGGATGTTCTGAGGGTAGCCATCTTTGGCCTGCTGGATGAAATCTGTTCTGCATAGGAATTATAGCCCTGACGTCATTTTTGGTGGTGTCTTCAAATTTTGTTTTACTAGCAAGTAACATGACGGTTACCATGGTACTGGTTTCAGTTTCATCATCCATATGAAGTAGGTATTTGTACAAAAATTACCAGGGAGGGCCATATTAGGTCATTATAACCTTTTTTTATGGGATTAAGCTTTCATTATGATTCTTAGGTATGATCAACATAATGATTTTTGATTTAAAATGAGAATGAAAATCTCTTAATTATATGGAAAACCTAGGTGTGATGCCTATGGTGCTGAACTCCTGTTTATAGGTGTAAGATTTTGGGTCATATTCATCAAATGTTTTCTTGCCTAAGTATACAAACAACTGTTGTATTTTTGTGTTTTGTTTATGCATTTTCATATACTTCCAAATGGGAGACAGTACCCTTATTGTGTTACTTTGATCTCTATTTTAATGTTCACGATGACGGTATCGTGAGTTAGTATATGCTAAGAGTAGCTACAATGGATACCATATTTTGTTGCTTTTGTTGTTTCATACATTTAATAAGCCTGATTTTTGACATCAGTTTTAAGTTCACAGCAAAATATAATAGGAAGTACAGAGAGTCTGCATATACCATACCGCGCTCCCGTACACGCCTAGCCTCCCCTGTTGTTAACATCTTGCGCGACAGTGGCCCGTTTTTAGTAGGATTTTTGTTTTTCAGTTCCTTGGTTTAGTTTTGAGCGAGAGAGCATGCATGCGTGTGAGCAGCCAAGGGGCAGAGGGAGAGGGGGGAAAGAATCTTGTGCTGTCAGCACAGAGCCTGATGCAGGACTTGATCCCAGGAACAGTGAGATCATGACCTGAGCTCACATCCAGAGTTGGACGCTGAACCAACTGAGCCACCCAGGCACCCTGACAACAGTGGTGCATTTTCTATGGACACGAACTCTTCATTTTGAGGCCAAGTCTCTAATTTGCATTAGTCTTCAGCCTTGGTGTTATACATTCTATGAGTTTTAACAAATGTGTAATGATGTGAATCCACCTTTGTGGTATCGTGTGAAAGAGTTGCACTGCCTTAAAAGTCCTCTGTGCTGTGCCCGTTTCTCCCTACCTTCACCCCAACCCTTAGCTCCATAGCCTTGCTCTTTCCAGGTGTCATATAGTTAGAATCATAGAGTGGATGTCTTTGAATGTTTAGAAAGTGAAAATATCCTGGCAATTGAATGTAGGCATTCAAGATATTCTTTGCCCTTTGTTTTGTTTAGTTGCTCATCAGTAGAGGATCCGATGACCTCTGCCTTCTATGAAAAAAAAGTATGATTTCTCTAGATGTGTGTCACCTAATGGGGAGGGTTGAGAAACATGACATCATGAACCACTACACAGCACTCACATTGGGATCCTCCTCCTCTGTGATGTGCGGTGGGTCTAGATGGACTCTCTAGCAATGGAAGGAGGCAGTCTCAAGAGGTTAGAACTTTATCAAACTGGAATGCCAAATCTTTCCTTCTTACCTTGCCATTGGAAATAAGGCCAGGGAGCGTCTGCTTGCTATGGTTTGGCCATGCTGCAAAGTACAATGGCTATAGAGCACACTTTGTGAGGGGGTGTTTCCTCCTAAGACTGAAGAGTGTCTGCTGAAGAGCTGGGGAAGTTCTGCCGTGTTACAGCAAAATAAAGATACTCTCTTTCAACTCCTCTAGGAGTGGAAGTCCAGAAAAATCATGCTAGTTTCAGTCTGACATTGGCCGCTCATGATAATCATTCTCCTAACGCTACCAGTTTCCTCCAGTGTCATAGAGTCGGTCAGTGATGGCCATTGTAAACATCAGTTCACCTGTAGCTGTCAAATTCTGAGAAAACCCATTCTTGCTTTTGGTCAATATAGAGGAGAAAGTAAGATTTCTTAGTCCTTTAAGCCTATGAATGGTATAATTACCACTCAGTGTAGTGTGGTTTCCAGGTGTGGTCCCAAAGCAATACTTTTTAACACATCATAAGACGTACACTTGTAATTCCTGTATTTTTCGATTGTTGATTTAACATGTATTCTGTTTCTTCTTTAGGATCAGATGAGAAGGCTGAGGAAGACTCTATAACCAGGTAGGATTTTTATGGATTTGTAAAAATGACATTTGCTGGGGTACCCGGGTGGCTCAGTCGGTTAAGGGTGTGACTCTTGATTTCAACTCAGGTTTGTGAGTTCAAGCCCCACATCGGGGTTTGTGCTGACAGCCTCCTTGGGATATCTTTCCCGATTTCTCTGTGCACTCACTCTCAAAGTATAAAGGAATGAAATGAGATGAAACGGATAAGGAAAGGAAAGGAAAGGAAAGGGAAGGGAATGAATGAACTGAAAATTATATGACTCTTAAGGGAATGCAGAGAACAAAAGCAGTTGTTGCGTGTTCTACCCTGGACTAGACACTATATCCTATGGGTAACATCTGTTCAGTTATATAGTCATTGTATAGCTTTGCAAAGTAGCTTTGTTATTGTAGCCTACTTTTTATTACTTTCGCAACTGTGGTTCAGGGAGGTTGATGACTCGACCATGATTCCATAGTTAAAGGGTAGCTGTGGGGCTTTGCCCGTCAGCCCGTGAAGCTTCCACATCCATTCTCTGGTTCCTCAGCAGCACTGAGATGAAGATACAGATCCTAGGGCAGATCAACTCAGAATGTCAAAGGTAATGATGTCGGAACACGAATTTAGGGTTTGCTTAAGAACCCAGGTTAGGCCAAGCATTTGGCCTCATATATTTGACCACTAGTGCTAACAAAAGTCATTAGTGCAGTGGTAACTCGTCCCTTGTTTTTACCATCCGAGATTTTAGGGTGGATGTCAGCTATGGCCATGGTGTCAAGGCTTTTACATAATAAGCAAGATGTCGTCAGGCAGCTCCTTGGATGTCGTGGTATCCCCTCTTCTTGAGACAAATGAGTTTTCTGTAAGGGAAGGATATCTAGTTGTAGACCATGTTACATTAATTAAATTCAGCCTCTATTTCGAGGATATTGCTATATGATTCTCTGTTGCCTACGTTCCCAGGCTGGTTTCCCTTTGGGCTAGTACCCTTGTCTAGTTCTAGGAAGCTTTTTGGGTTTTTTTGGAGGTTTTTCTTCCCCCCCCCATGACTTTTTTGTACTGTGTTTTTGCCTTTTGACCTTCTTCTCTGGTTTCCTTGGTATTTCTTTTTTTTTTCCAATAATTTTCCCCCTTCTGCCAGCTGAGGACTCTCCATTTTTTCAGAGGCCAAATCAAAAGCACTTAGAGTCTCAAGATTTAGGGAACCTCAGAGATTATTTCCTCAAAACACCCTCTGGTACGTCAACCTATGTTTCAGCTCCTTGCCCAGTGGTTGTTTCCCTGGAGAATTTGAAACTCAAAAGAGATTGAAGTGACCTATTTGGATATGATAAGTGACAGAAATGAGATTTACATTCTGGTTTTCTTTCTTTCTTTCCTTTCTTCCTTCTTTTTTGTCTTCATCTTGCAGGCAACTGTTTTAATAATAGAAAGCTGGGGAGTGGGTCTAATAATACTCCTTCTAATACAAGGAATGTGGGTAAGAATCGAATTAGCAGAGGAGACCAGGTTTCAAGGAGAACAACACTGAGTTGGTTAGGAATAAGAGCTTGAGAAAAGATGTCAGAATATGGGGGTTTATGCCAAGTGAGATAAAGGTGAATGACAGGAATGAAGGACCCAGGATTCGGGGAGTTGTTTAGAAAGGCATATTCAAATAGAGTGTTCAAGAGTGTCGTGACCAGGTTTCTGCTTTTGTGTGTGTTGGTTTCATTGAAGGTGCGAGCATACCTCAGATTTTCTGATGAGAGAGGTTAAAAATCATTTGAGCTGCTGGGAAGTGTCTGTTTAGAGCAAATAGAAATAAGATATCCCCTACTTCCACCCCAACTGAGGGAGGATAGCTTAGATGCTCTCAAGGAATTGGGGGTGGGGGGTGGAGATCCCGAACATCAGAGATGTATGGCCCAAGGCAAGCTGTCTCCTCACTCCACCTCTTTTCCTAAATCTGTGATGCCCTTCCCATGTACTGTTAGGGCTGGGCAGGGGTAGGACTGACTTGCCCAATCAGTAAGGGAGCTTCATCTGGATCGGTGATAACATGCCTAGGTTGAGGTGACTGTGTGGATGACTGAGACTCCCAATTCGCTTGTTCTCCAGGAGCAGGACATGGCTCCTACCCTCGGTCATTTGAGCCCATCCTGGTTGTAGGACTGTATGGCTTCATAGGCTAAAGATCGAAAGTTTGGGCAATGCCACAGAACCGTGCCGAAGAGTGATGTAGGAGTGGGAGCTCATAGGGAAGAAAATATTCAGGCAGCGTATAGAGAAATAGAGGCACAACTACCAGGACCGTTTTGATCACAGTCTCCCTCCTTGGGTAGCTGAATGCCCCTGAAGGCTTGGAATGTCTTGCTAGTTATTATGGACCTAAATAAGGCAAGACCAGTGTGGGAACAAAGTTGGCCTTGGGAACTTTGACTCTTTCAATCTCTAGTTAGTACTACCACTCATAACATAGAAACCTAAACTTTGATACGTTTACGTAAACGGAGCTCTACCTGACACACAAGGTAATATGTGATGCAACAACTCTGGATGTTTCACCGTGATCGCCATAAGCGTAGCTCCCATCTGTTAATGTATGATGCTATGACGATACCACTGACTAGATTCCCTATGCTGTACCTTTGAGCCTTGTGAGTTATTCATTCTATAACTGGAACCCTGAACTTCCCTCTCCCCTTCACCCGTTTTGTCCATCCCCCCACCTCCCCTCCCTTCTGGCAAGAGTCAAATCTCTGCATTTATGGGTCTGTTTCTGCTTTTGCTCTGTTTGTTCATTTATTCCCCTTTTTAGATTCTATACAGAAGTGAAATCATATAGGATTTGTCTTTTTCTGTCTGACTTATTTCACTTAGCCTCATACCATCTAGGTATATCCATCATGTTGCAGATGGCAAGATCTCATTCTCTTTTATAGATGCGTAATATTTCAGTGTGTGTGTGTGTGTGTGTGTGTGTGTGTGTCTGCGTGTGTGTGTGTATGTGCTTGTGTGTGTGTGTGTGGTCTCTTCATGTATTGGTGGACACTTGGGTTGCTTCCATATCTTGTCTCTTGTAAATAATGCTATAATAAAGATAGGGGTGCATATATCTTTTCAAATTAGTATTTCCATTTCCCTTGGGTAAATAAATACCCAGTAGTGGAATCACTGGATCCTATGGTATTTGTGTTTTTACTTTGTTGAGGCCCCTCCATACTGGCTTTCACTGTGGCAATACCAATTTACATCCCATGACCGGTGCACAAGGGTTGTTTCTTCTCCACACCCCGAGCAACCCTTGTTGTTTCCTGTGTGTTGAAACTGAGCCATTCTGACAGATGTGAGGTGAGAAGTCCTTGTGGTAACGTTTATACATTTCATTTTCAACCATTTCAGAGCATTCCCTGCCTGTCACATTTGGTTATGGAAACTCAGACTGGGTCTTTCCTGGAGATTTCACAGGTTAGGAGAGGTCGAGGCCAAATAGAGAACTGAAAGCTTTTGTTAAAACAGGGTCCAAATTGTGAAAGACCTGTACTCTGCTGAAAGAAATTGAAGGTGACGGAAAGAAAAAGACATCCGATGCTCACAGATGGGAAGAATACATATTTTTAAAGTGTCTACACTACCCGAAGCCATCGACAGATGTCATGCAATCCCTGTCACCATACCAACAGCATTTGTCACAGAGCTAGACAAACAATCCTAAACGTCGTATAGAACCACAAAAGACCTTGAATGGCCAAAGCAATATGGAAAACGAGGAACCCTGGAGGTATCGCAATCTCAGCTTTCAAGTTGTATTCCAAAGCTGTAGTAATCCAAACAGTATGGTGGGTACTGGCGTACAAAATAGCCTCATAGCTCAGTGGACTAGAACCGCAAACCCAGACATAAATCCACCACTGTATGGTCAGTTCATCTTCCACAAACAGGAAAGACTATCCAGTGGGGAAAAGGCAGTCTCTTCACCAAATGGTGTTGGGAAAACTGAACAAGCCACATGCCAAAGAATGAACCTGGACCCATTTCTGTACCATACACACAAAGAAACTCAAAATGAATTAAACACCTAAGTGTGAGTCTTGAAACCATAAAAAAAAAAAAAAAAAAAAAAAGAAATCCTTGAAGAGAGCACAGGCCGTCATTTCTCTGACTTTGGCTGTAGCAACATTTAACTAGTTATGTCTCTTGAGCCAAGGGAAATAAAGCAAGAATAAAGTATGGGGACTATCCCAACCTACAAAGCTTTTGCGCAGGGAAGGAAACCGTCATAGCTGAAAGGGAACCTCTGGAATGGGAGAACAAATTTGGAAATGTTTTGCAAATCCAGTAAAGGGTTAGTATCCACAATGTCTAAAAAATTGATACAGGTCAACATCACCCCCCTGCAAAAAAGCCCGGTTTATAAATGAGCAGTAGACATCACCAGACACTTTTCCAAAGACAACATACAGATGGTCGACAGACACATGAAACGATGCTCCCCCAAACTACAACGAGATACCTCGTCACACCTGTCAGAATGGCTACACTCCAAGACACAAGAAGCAAGTGTTTGCGAGGATTTGGAGACAAAGGAAACCTCTTGCACCGTTGGTGGAAACGCAAATGGGTGCGGCCCCTGTGGAAAACAGTATGGAGGTTCCTCACAAAATTAAAAACAGAACTCTCCTATGATCCAGTAATTGCACTCGTGGATACTACCCAAGAGAATACAAAAACACGAATTCCACGGGACACATGCACCCCTGTGTTTATTGCAGCATTATTTCCAACAGCCAGCGCAAGCGTCCATTGACAGATGATTGAACGAAGAAGAAGCCCTATGTGAATGTATGTCTGTGTGTGCATGTATATCCATACACACACACACACACACACACACACACACACACACACACACCGTAATATTACTCAATCATAAAACAATGAAATCTTGCCTTTATTTGCAATCACCTGGATGGAGCCTGAGTGTAGTATGGTAAGCAAAGTCAGGGAAAGACAAATGCCATATGATTTTACTCATGTAGCACTTAAGAAAAAACAAACGAGCAAAGGGAGGAAATAAAAGGGGAGACAAACTAAGAAATAGGCTCTTACCTGCAGAGAAGAAAAGGATGGTTGTGGAGCGGAGGTGAGTGGTGGGAGGGATGAAAGAGATGATGGGGATGAAAGAGTGCCCTTGTCATGATGAGCACGGGGTGAGTATGGAGTTGGTGACTCACTATATTGTACAACTTAAACTAATATAACTCTGGATGTTACTATTGCTGGAATTAAAATAAAACTTCATGAAGAAAAACCAGAGGACAACTTTTAATGATACCAAGAAACTTCGTGGAATAAACAGATACTTGACCTTTCCCTTAACTTTTTTAAATTTTGTTTTTAAATGCATGAACATGTTTTTGTTGTATTTTTTTTCTCTAAAGGCGTTCTGACACACCTGTTCCTGATGATTCGTGGTCTACATCAGCTAGCCAAGACTTTGATTTTGGTACCAAGGTAAAGTACCCTCCTGTGAAACTCACTTTCCTGCTCTGAATTGAGTTTTCTCCCTTATTTACTCTGAACATTTAAGAGGAGCCTGTGTATCATCATTTTATGTGTGTCATGGAAAGTTAGCAGGAACCAACCACTTTACAGATACATGACGCGTTGAATGTTTTGTTTTGTTTTGTTGTACTTTGGTAAATCGTACAGGTGGAGGCTGATAAAAGAATGGGCTGGAAAATATATAATGACCGTCAAATTATATCGGGAAAAGCTTTCCCATCATGGAGGCAATATGACATTTGCTTAAGGATAAGGATTCTTACTGTGATAGTAACATGACTGATAATACTCATGCCTAAATGAAACCTGATTGGGTCCAAGTATCTATTGTAGGTTGCCCCCCGCCCCGGGCAAGTTAAATTTTGGTGAGATACAGGATTTTCCTTTGGCTCTATCCTTTGTTCTACATTTAGACTAAAATCATGTTAGAAAATGTAGAAATTTAGGTGTTTACAGTATTTCTCAACATTTACGTTACAAAGGTGTTCCCCTGTAGTTTTTGAAATAACTCCATGAAGAGTAAGTTAAAATGGTGCATCTCCCCGAAGAATACGTATTTTGCTGAAAAGAGTAGCTCTATGTGCAGAGGCTCTTCATAGCCAAGTTGTCAAATTTCTAATTTCAGAAATCTTTCCTATTCTAGCTTTGAAAACGATCTCCTCCTCGTCCTTGTGTCAGATTCTAAAATTTAAAGTTTCAGACATGTGATATTTATTTCAGTATTCATTTCAAAGCCCCTAAATCTTGATAAGCTCCTGGAGGTTAGGAAAGACACTTGTTTGACTCCTGGAGCTGCTAGAATAAAGGCTTGCTTGGAAGAAGCAATGTCATGGTTTTTGAATGTGAATAAATGAGTAGGGAAATGGAATTCCGTAGAATGGGGATTGAAAAGTAACAAAATACGCATGATACATCACAATTAAATATGTGAATTTAAAAAGTCAGGCTTCAGTTTATATTCCGTTTTAGTGTTTCACATGTATACACGCAAATGAATTCTATTGAGGAAATCAGGAGTTACATAAGAAAGAAGGTTAGAGTATATTTTTAGTATCCTCCCATTGTGAGCTTAGAATTGCAGAGAAAAAGTCCTCAGCCTTTGTTTGTGTAACTCCAACTGTGTCCCATTACATACATCCTTTGAAGGTTCCCATTTCTTCCTAGAATTCTCATTCCCAATTCTTTCTCCATAGTGAATGTTGATGTGTTAGGAACCTGTCTGTTTCCGTTCATTTCTTAGTCTAGTAATAATTTCTAGCTTTTCGGAAACGATAGATGCCAGGATTTGAACAATTTATTTATACTGAAAAAAATTAAATTCTTCATTACAGTATTTATCACCAGATAACTGTAGAGTGATAAGAGTCAGTATTATTAGGGATATACTGTGAATCGAAGCCTCTCTTTTACGTATAGGTTTTATATATATATATATATATATATATATATATATATATATATATATATATTTCAGAGGTTTCAAAGAGACTATTGCTCATACTATATTCCCAATCCTACTTATGTACCTGTTTAAAAATATATGTTGTTTCCACTTACCTTATTTTGCTCACATTTCTGCTTTTCTTCCTTGTCTTAAGCTCATGCTTCATTGGTTGGTCATGTCTCCTTATTTTTTTTCTTTTTTCCTCTTCTCCCCCCATGGTTTTTAAGATATTTTTGATGTTTTTAAGTTTATTTATTTTGGAGCGCACGAGAGAGACAGAGTGCAAGCGGGGTAGGTTCAGAAACAGAGGGAGACACAGAATCCAAAGCAGGCTCCAGGCTCCGAGCTGTCAATATAGAGCTCAATGTGGGGCTGAAACCCACAAACCGTGAGACCATGACTCATGAGCTGAAGTTGGACGCTGAACTGACTGAGCCACCTATGTGTTCCCACTACCATGCTCTTTTTTAATGCTTTACCCCTACCCTAGTGTTTCCTTGCAGAAAACCTTTCTTTAGTGTCTGTTCTTTTAGTATATCACTTTCTGTCAACTCCATTGTCAACATATTGGTTATGGAATTCTACTGTCTGTGTGTGGTTTTCATCCATGACTCATTGCCCCACAAGGTTTATTATTCTTTTTTATCTTTCTTGGAAAGAGCTGAGCTAAATGTTTTTGTAGTGTTTGTATTTCTCTTGGAATGGGAGGGAGAGAGAGAGAGAATGAGCAAGTGCTAGTAGGGAGGGGCAGACAGAGAGGAAAGGAGGGAATTTCAAGCAAGTTCCACGCCGTCAGCACAGAGCCCGATGTGTGGCTTGGACCCCACTAACCGTGAGTTCATGACCTGAGCTGACATCAAAAGTTGGTCACTTAACTGAGTGAGCCACCCAGGCGTCCCAGAAGGAGCTACATTTAAATAGTCATATTTGTCTTTAGTGTTTTGAGAAACAGAAGCCACTTAAACTGTTTGCAATTCCAACTTACTGACATAAGATACTACTGAAGAGTATGTTTGTATATTTTCTCTTACAAGAGATAGTTCATGCCAGTCTAAATCATGCAAACACTTCACAAGATAACATATTTAAATTTCTTAGTGTTAGTTTTTTCAACATGCTTTCAATTACCTAGGGTTCATTGTTTATCTGAGGTTACTTTAGTAAAGTATTTACCCGATATTAATCAGTTACAGGTACGGCGAGTAACATTTGGGACACCTATGAGATCTCTTGTAATCCTCACCACATAAGGAAATGGAGACTGGTAATAAATAGTAAACGGCATAACTGAGATGTGAATCTACATTTGAATGATTCCAAAGCCTGTGTTCCTTGTGTAATGGTGCTCATTTGGTAATGGTGAATATTACAATGATTTTATCGAATTGGATTCTTGTAATCCTTAAAGCTATTAATTCTTTTCTAGAATGTCCCGAAATCACGCATAGCAAAGCTACTGCATTCTTCTTGGAAATTCATTAAAAACAGTAAGCTATGGAAGACTTGTATTATTCACTAATTCTTGTCCATTGTTGTGTTATTCACTAATTTTAAGTTACAGATATTTTCATGTCCTCTTTACTTTGTTTTGTACTAAGTGAGACCAAAACGTGGCACTATGAAACCAGGAGATGGAACCTTATCTGAGGACAACCATCCTCATTCTGAAAATAAAGATATGGCTGAAACTCTTTCCAAACCACCAGTCAGAGTTTACGGCGATCCTCTTCCAGTTTTACCATCATCTAAATCTCTTCTGAAACCTTCTCTCAAGATGTTAGCTGTCCTTGGTCTTGCAAAGGTAAGTTGTTTTGTTTTATACTGCCCCACCCGTACCATCCTCTTGCTCCTTATAATGATGAAAAGGATCTTAGGAAGAAATGGATGTCCTCAAGATCGTAATAGAAATCAGTGTAATGACAACAGAGAGGAAGGTACAGGATTGAAATTTAGAAAGTTTGGTGGGAGTAGACAATTCTCTTGTATGCCTTTATGGAAGCAAAGAAGGAGAAGGCAGCTGGAAAGAATAGCTAGATGCATATGAAGATGAGGAGGGGGGGAAGGGGAAGAATTCATTTTAGAAGGGCGAGATGAACTTAAAGTATGAAGAGTTGAGAGAAAGTATCATAAAATCACAGCAGCAATAGTGGAATTAAGGCAGAGCAGATGCTCTCTGAATTATAAAATGTGGGAGGAAACATTTTAAGTGCAAATTAAGAAAAAAAGCCAGGTAACAACCAAAAAATGCTTAGACTTTTCTGAATGACTTACAGCTGATTTCTGTGAAGAACCGAAAGAAATTTTTGCCCTTGCCTGTCAGTTTAATAAAGGTGATATCCTAGATTTAGTTTAGCAAAACCTGTGTTTCTAAGGAATGCAAAGTGAAATCTGTTTTAGTCCATACCAGGTTGATTGCGAATTTTCACTGTTTGGTTATTGTCTTTCTTGGGGTTTCTAAGGTAACCTGTGTGGTATAATCTTGGTATATTTTAGGTCTTTTGGAGTAGAAAGAGAGGAAATAAACATTTATTCTTTTCATTAAATAAAATTTCTGGTGATGTAAATAAGGTTCTTTATCCGTGAAATGAAAAACTAAATTTGAAGCTGCAACACTGAATTTGTTTTTTGTTTTTTAGCTTATTTATTTATTTTGAGAGAGAGAGCAAGCAGGGTGGGGACAGGGAGAGAGGGGAGAGACAGAGAGAATCCCAAACAGGCTCTTCATTGTCAGCACAGAGCTCGATGCATAGCTCAGACTAACAAACCGGTTTGCAAGATGACGACCTGAGCCCAAATCAAGATGCTTAACTGCCTGAGCTACCCAGGTGCCACTTAAGCTGCCACATTCTGAAAGAAAAAATATATAAAATATGTTTTCTGCATTCTGATTTATCTTTCTTTAATTTTAAGTTTTCAATTGTTTATGTATTTTGAGAGAGAGAGAGTAAGACAGAGGCAGAGAGAGAGAGAGAGAGAGAGAGAGAGAGAGAGAGAGAGAATCCTAAGCAGGCTCTGTGCTGCCAGTGTCAAACCCAACACAGAGCTTGAATAACCTGAGCCAAAATCAAGTTGGACGCTTAACCAGCTGAGCCACCCAGGTGCCACTCTTTTTTTTAATAGTATCTGCATAGAATAGACACATACACACATTCCAGATGAATGAACTCAACACGTATAAATTTTTGTCTAATATGAACTCTTTGTCATAACAGAATCATAAGGTATGAAAGGTTGCCAAGAGGGTATACAAAATTCGTTGTAGGAGGTGATTTTTACTTTTTCGAAGATTTCCGACAATAGATACATTTTTAAAACAATATTTATTTATTTTTGAGAGAGATGGAGCATGAGCAGGGGAATGGCAGAGAGAGAGGGAGACACAGAATCTGACGCAGGCTTCAGGCTCTGAGCTGTCAGCACAGAGCCTGACACGCGGGGCTCAAGCTCAGGAACCATGAGATCGTGACCTGAGCTGAAGTCGGATGCTTAGCCGACTGAGTCCCCCAGGCACCCCAAGATACATTTTATATTATTCAGGGGAAACTTTAGTATTCATAGTTGTTCAATTTAGCACGTAAATTCTTTCATGTCTAAAACTGAGAAAGACTGCTGAGTTGATTTTTTTTTTTTTGGTCCCTTTCTTCTTTCCTCCTGGGAATGTTCAGTCTTCCTTGATAATCAAACATGTATTTGAAGACTTTAAAATCTTCAAATTGGATGATCATAAATATATTAGTTGCTTAATACTAGATTCCTTCTGGGGTCTTTAATAACCTTCCTATATGGTGTAGATAGGAAATTAGAGCTCTTCATATGCTGTTCCCAGTGGAATAATAAAACTATATGAAGTTTAAAATCGGTTTTTATATTTTTCTTAGACATCGTGGTAGTACTGGAAAATGGCTCAAAATTCTGTAATCCTGTATTTCTCTTCTATACTTTAAATCTTGTCCCTTAAGATTAACTTTTTTATTCGTTTTACTATTTTTTTTAATGTTGATTTTTGAGAGAGAGTGAGGGAGCATATGAATCGCAAGCTGACTCCATGATTCATGTGGACCTGACGCAGGGCTTGATCCCATGGCCTTGGGATCATGACTCGAGCTGAAACTAAGAGTTGGATGTTCAACTGACTGAGCCACCCAGGCGTCCCAAGATTAATTTTTAAAAAGCAGTATTCTTATAAAATCCTGAATTAGTGTTTCACAGTTAAAACTTTTTATGATTCTTACTGCTATTCATTACAGAAATGACTATTTGTGTATATTAGAAAAAGCATATTTTACATCCTTAAAACTACTGTTAAAATATGGAGTTGAAATCTTGAATCTCATGTTTTTTCCCCTGCTTTTGTGATTGTATTATTTTTACTCCTTAAGAATATTTTTAGTGTTTGTGTATTTTTGAGAGAAAGTGAGGGAGAAGGGGAGGGGTGGGCAGAGGGGTACAGAGGGTCCAAATCAGGCTCTGTGCTGACAGCAGAGAGACTGATGCGGGGCTCGAAGTCATGAACCAAGAGCTCATGACATGAGCAAAAATCGGAGACTTAACTGACTGAGCCACCCAGGCGCCCCTCCCCTGTTTTCATTATTATTCTTTATTTGTTCTTTATTTTTATCATTTGACAATTTAGTGTCCAGTTAGGGAATATATAGTGTGTACATTGTAGTCTTGGCTTAGGGAGTAGATTCATGGAATTCATCACTTCCGGATAACCCCAGGGCTTATTCCAACATGTGCCTTCCTCAATGCCCACCATCCCTTTTTTCCACCCCCTTTACTCCCCACCCCCATCAACCCTCATCTTGTTCTCTGTCTTTTAAGACCATCATATGGTTTGCCTCCCTCTAGGTATTTGTAACTATTTTTTTTCTTTCCCTTCCCCTATGGTCTTGTGTGAAGTTTTCAAATTCCACATATGAGTGAAAACATATGATATCTTTCTCTTGACCGACTTACTTCATTTAGCATCATACCTTCCAGTTGCTTCCACAGTGTTGCAAATGGCAAGATTCCATTCTTTTTCATGGCCAGGTCGTATTATTCCATTGTAGATAGACCACCACCTCTTCTTTAGCCATTCATCGGTTGATGGACATTTGGGCTCTTTCCATAATTTGGCGATTGTTGATAGAACTGCTATCAACTCTGGGGTACAACCCCTACAAATCAGCACTCCTGTATCCTTTGGATAAATGCCTACTAGTGCTGTAATTCTATTTTTAATTTTTTGAGGAACCTCCACACTGCTTTCCAGAGTGGCTGCACCCGTTTGCATTGCCACCAACCGTGCAAGAGGGTTCCCATTTTGCCACATCCTCACCAACATCTGTTATTTCCAGAGGTGTGAATTTCACCACCACACTCTGACTGATTGAGGTGTTATCCCAGTGGGGTTTGATTTGTATTTCCTGGATGATGCGTGATGTTGAGCATCTTTGCATGTGTCCATTGGCCATCTGGGTGTCTCCTTTGGAAAAGTGTCTATTCACGTCCTCTGTCCCTTTCTTCACTTACTTGGTTTTCGGGTGTTGAGTTTGGCAAGTTCTTTATAGACTTTTTTATCCTAACCCTTTATGTGATATGCCATTTGCAAATACATATCTTCTCCCATTCCGTTGGTTGCCTTTAAAGTTGTTGATTGTTGTCTTTGCTGTGTGGCAGCTTTGTATCTTGATGAGGTCCCAAAAGTTCACTTTTGCTTTTATTTTCCCTTGCCTTTGGAGACATGTCAAGTAAGTAATCGCTGCAGCCGAGGTCAGAGAGGTGGTTGCCTGCTTTCTCCTCTAGGATTTTGATGGTTTCCTGTCTCACAGTAAGCTTTTTCATGCATTGGAGTTTATGTTTGTGTAAGGTGTAAGAAAGTGGTCCAGGTTCACTCTTGTGCATGTTGGTGTCCAGTTCTCCCAGCACCATTAGCTAAAGAGACTGTCTTTTTTGCATTAGCTACTCTTTCCTGCTTTGTTGGAGCTTAGTTGGCCACACATCTGTGGGCCCATTTCTGGGTTCTCTATTCTATTCCATTGGCCTCTGTGCTTGTTTGGAGCTAATACCGTGCATTTGAGGAGTGCAGCTTTGTAGTACAGGCTAAAGTCCGGGATTGTGATGCCTCCCCCACTCTGGCTTTCTTTTTCAACCTTACTTTCGTTGTTCTGGTCTGGGTCTTTTGTGGTTCTCTCCAAAGTTTAGGATTGTTTGTTCTAGTTCTGTGAAGAATGCTGCTGTTATTTTGATTGGGATTGCATTGAGTGTACAGATTGCTTTGGGTAGTATTGACATTTTAACAATGTTTGTTCTTGCGACCCATGAGCATGGGATATTTTCCGGGTTCTTTGTGTGTTCTTCAGTTTCTTTCATAAGTTGTCTATAGTTTTCAGCATACAGATCTTTTACCTCTTTGGTTAGGTTTAATGCTAGGTGTTTTATGGTTTGGTGCAGTGGTAAATGGGATCGATTCCTTGATATCTCTTTCTAATGCTTCATGATTGGTGTATAGACATGCAACCGATCTGGGTGCATTGATTTTAATCCTGCAGCTTTGCTGAATGCATGTATCCATTCTAGCTGTTTTTTGGTGGAGGCTTTCAGGATGTCCACATAGATTATCGTGTCATCTGCAAACTGTGAAAGTTTGACCTCTTTTTGTCAACTTGGATGCCTTTTATTTCATTTTGTCGTGTGATGTCTGAGTCTAGGACTTCCAACATTATGCTAAGCAACAGTGGTGAGAGTAGAAATCCCTTCATGTTCCTGATCTCAGGGGAAAAGCTCTCAGTGTTTCTCCATGGAGGAGGCTATTAGCTGTGGGCCGTTCATATGTGGCTTTTAGGGTTTGAAGGTCTATTCCTTCTATCCGATTTTCTTGAGGGTTGTATTAAGAAACGGTGCTGTATTTTGTCAAATGCTTTTCCTGCATCTATTGACAGGATCATATGGTTCTTATCCTTTCTTCTCTTCATGGGACGTGTCATGTTGATTGATTTGTGAATATTGAACCAGCCCTGCTGCCCAGGAAAGAATTGCACTTGATCCTGGAAAATCATTCTCTTAATATACCGTTGCAATACATTTGCTAGTATCTTATTGAGAAGGTTTGCATCCATGTTCATCAGGAACATTGGCCTGTCATTCTGCTTTTTAGTGGGGTCTCTGTCTGCTTTGGAAATCAACGTAATGCTGGTTTCATAGAAGGAGTCCAGAAGCTTTCCTTCTGCTTCTATTTTTTTTGGAACAGCTTGAGAAGAAGAAGGATTAAATCTGCTTTAAATGTCTGGTAGAATTACCCTGGGATGCCATCCTGCCCAGGACTCATATTTGTTGGGAGATTTTTAATAACTGATTGAATGTCTTCACGGGTTATGGGTCTGTTCACGTTTTCCATTTCTTCCCGTTTGGCTTTTGGTAGTGTGTGGGTGTCTAGGAATTTGTCCATGTCTTCCAGGGTGTCCAGGTTGTTGGCATATACTTTTTCATAGTATCCTCGGATCCTTGTTGTATTTTTGTGGTGTTGGTTGTGATCTCTTGTCTTTCATTTGTGATTTTATCTGTTCGGGCCACTCTTTCTTCTTTTTGAGAAGTATGGCTAGGGGGTTATCGATTTTGCTTATTTAAAAAAAAACACATCTCTTAGATTGATTGATGTGTGCAACCTTGTTTTTGGATTCTAGAGGATTTATTTCTGCTCTACGCTTTTTTGTTTCCCTACTTCTGCTGATGTTGGGCTTTCTTTGCTGCTGTGTTTCTAGTTCGATTAGGAGTGAAGTTAGTTTCTGTATTTGGGACCATCCTCGCTTCTGAAGATAGGCCTGGATTGCAATGTATTTTACTCTAAGGACTGCCTTTGCTGCATTCTAAAGGATTTGGATTGCGTTTTTTCATTTTCATTTGCTTCCATATGGTTTTAAGTTTCTTCCTTAATCGCCTGGTGGACCCATTCTTTCTTGAGTAGGAACTTCTGTAACCTCCATGCATTTGGAGGCTTTCGAGTTTTTGTTCTTGAGGTTGATTCCAAGTGTCTGAGCGTTGTGATCTGAAAATATGCATGGTAGGATCTCAGTCCTTTTATATTTGTGGAGGGATGTTTTGTGACCCAGGATGTGATCTATACTGGAGAATGTTCTATGTGCACTTAAGAAGATGTGCATTCTACTGCTGTTGGATGAAAAGATCTCAATATATCGGTGTTGATATCCCTGTATATAAATGTATATATTAAGGCCAATATATATCTATGTATATCGGAATACATCTGGTCCAATGACACATTAGATCTGTGTTTCCTTACCGATTTTCTGCCTTGACGATCCGCCTGTGGCCATGAGTGGAGTCTTAAAGTCGTCTACAATCACGGTATTTGTATGTATACATTTATTCATGTTTGTGATTATTCGATTCATATGTGTGGGCGTTTCACTTTGGGGCCATAAACATTTGCAAGTGTTAGCTCCTCTTGATGAATAGACCCCTTAATTATGACCCAATGCCCTTCTGAATCTGTTCCTACAGTCTCTGGTTTAAAATCTAGTCTTTCTGGTGGAAGTGTGGCGACTCCAGCTTTCTTTTGACTTCTAGTAGCATGATAGGTGGTTGCCCATACCTTCACTTTGAATCTGGAGGTGTCCTGGGGTCTAAAATCAGTTTCTTGTTGACAACATATAGATGGACCTTGTTCTTTGGTTTTGTTTTGTGTTTTACACATTCTGATTCCCTGTGTCTTTTGATTGGGGCATTGAGCCCATTCACATTCAGAGTGATTAGTTAAACATATGGATTTAGTGTCATTGTGTTATCTGAAGGTTTCATGCTTTTGGTGAGGCCTCTGGTCCTTTGTAGTCTCTGCTGCGTTCCACTCACAGAGTCGCCCCTTACGATCTCCTGTAGGGCTGGTTTAGTGGTCATGAACTCCATTAGGGTTTGTGTGTCTGGGAAAGCCTTTCTCTCTCTTTCTATTCTAAATGACAGCCTTGCTGGGGAAGGGATTCTTCGCCGCAGATGTTCCCATTCAGCACATTGACCGTTTGCTACCCCTCCCTTCTGCCCTGCCAAGGTTCTTTGGACAGGTCTGCTGCTACCCTTATGTGTCTTCCCTTGTCGAATAAGACCCGTTTGTCCCTAGCTGCTTTCAGAATCCTCTCCTTATCTTTGTAGTTTTCCAGTTTCGCTATGGCATGTCGTGGTGTTGACCTGGGTTTGTTGATTTGGAAAGAAATTCTCTGTGCCGCCAGGACTTGGATGACCGTTTCCTTCCCCAGATGAAGGAAGCTCTCAGCTATAAGTTGTTCAAAACAACCTTCTGCCCCTTTTTCTCACTCGTCTTCTTCTGGGACTCGTAGGATATGGCTAATATTTCATCTCACCGAATCCCATAGGTCTCTATACCTGCCTTGTGATCTAGTCATATCCTTCCTTTCCTTTCTCTGATTCACCTTTGTCCACCATTGTATCTTCTGTTTCACCGATTATGTCTACTGCTTCTCCCATCCTTGCTGTCAGTGCATCCAGTTTATTTTGTAACTCGTTTACAACATTTCATATCAGCGTTTTTCGTGACGATTCCTTAGGTCCTTGATCTCTGAAGCAGTAGATTGTTGTCTTCTATGCGTGGTTTTAAGCGCAACTATGCATCTTATGAGTGTCATTCCAAAAATGTGCTCACAAATATTGTTTCTGTCTCTTTTGAGCACTCCTCTGGCTGTCGTTTCTTCCTGGATTTTTTTTTGAGGAGAATTTTTCGATTTCGTCGTTTAGGCTAGATTCCTGCCCTTTATGTGTGTTAATAGCTTGTTCTGTGTCCCACACCTGTGAGTACTACTATATTAAAAAGGGGTCCTACCCTGTCCATAGCCTGGAGGTTGAACAAATGTTTTTGGAGTGTGTTGTGTGCACTCTTTAGGTGCATCGTTGGCTGCTTTTCTCGCTACTTGGAGAGGCGGTTTGGGCCTTCCACCAGGTGTGCTTTGATTTCTTTGTTGACTTAATCCCGGAAAAAAGGAGAAGAGGGTGGTGAACAATCCTTAGCCCAACCAAAAGAGAAATGACTGGAGTGGAAAAAAAGACCAGGCAGTGACTCAAAGGAGCTCTAGGGCTTAATCCAGAAAGAGAGGGAGGAAAATGAAGAAGGAGATCTAGAAAAGTATAGAGAAAATGCGCAATCAAACACACAACGAAACAGAACAGAGGAACAAAGGGAAAAAAATATATAGATATATCTATCTATCTATCTATATATATATCTATGTATAGATATATAGGTATTTATTAAGATATATAGATAAATGTAGAGATATAATTAGCTTTGACCCACGTCAACTCGAGACTACTAGGCTGTTTCCAAAGGGAGACGAGGAAAGAGGAGAGTAGAAAGAGAAAAAAGGGAAAAGAGAAGAAAGGGAAAGCAAAGGAAAGAAAAGATGGGCGCCTGGGTGTCTCAGTAGGTGAAGCGTCCGACTCTTGCATTTGGCTCACGTCATGTTGTCGCTGTTGGTGGGTTCGAAACCCCCATCAGGTTCTGCAGTGAGAGCATGGATCCTGCTCAGATTCTCTCTCTCTCCCTCTCTCTGCCTGTCTTCTGCTTGATCACTCACTCTCTCTCTCTCTCCAAATAAAGAAATAAACATTAAAAAAGAAAAGGAAAGACAAGAGAATAATAACTCAAATGAAAACAAACAAACTAAGATAGAAAACCGGAGGAGAGTTGTCTATTGGTGCCTGGGACTGGTGGCTGTGCTGGTCTAGACGACGGGCTGTCTGGTCCCATCAGTGTCAGTCTCACTCCTATAGAGAAGCAGTTACGAGGCACAGAGAGTCAGGGTTTGGTGTAATGGGCCTGCCTCCACGGAGGCTCACTGTCCATTCCCTGAAGCCCCACGATGTTGGTCATGGGGAGAGAAATGGCGACACCCCAATCTCTCCTGCCCACACGAGGTGTCTCAAAACTCACTGTTTAGGCTATCCTCACGGAATAGCCTGGGGAGCCGGCTTGCCTTGCTGCACAGTCCCCTGTGCCACCTGAGCACTGAGCTGGGATTCAAATCCCTGTAGGATCCCGCTTTGCTCGGACCTGGTAGTGGAGTTGCGCCACTCTGCCCAGTGGACAGAGGGCCTCTGGCTCGTGCCTGCACGGTCTTTTTCCCTTGGGCAGGGCAATACCTCCCCTTTCCACCGTACTCAAGGTGTTCTCTCCCAGTGTAGCCCTGAGATTGCTACCAAGCCTAGGGGCGGCTCCCTCCAAACCAGGCATGGGAGGTGGTAGCTCTGGTCTAGAGAAAGTCTGGCCACCTTGAATACTGTTTTTTCAGCCTCTAAGGCGGTTTTGCAAAGTAGAAACTGGCTCTCTGGACCTCTCCTTGGTCTGTGGTCCGGACAGGCTTTCTCATATCCAAAGGCACTTCCCACAGCCTCTCTCTCTACCTTCCTTTCGTTTCTCCACCAAAGGGCTTCCCCCACTCCATGACTGTGCTGCGCATTTTATTTCTCCCAATTCGCATACACACCCTTCTGTCCCGCCAAGCTGTCACTCTGCACCTGTGGAGATTTTTCTGTCCCTCTGCAGCCTGTATTCCTGGCATTCCAAGTGTTGTGACCTCAATACTGCTGTGTTTGAGGGACAAGGGAAATTCTGATCCCCTCCCCTGCCATCTTAACTCCCCCCTCCACCTTTTACTTTCTTTTTCGCAATTTCAAAGTTGGGTGCCTAATCGACTAAGTCACCCAGGCCCCCCAAGAATACTTGTTTTCAATGGGAAGATGTTCGAAGGCCAATAAAATGGCCCTAGTGTCCAGAAAAGAATGGCAAAGTTAGAATGGGCTTTTGATTTTCTCATGTGGGGCTATAATAAGTTCCAGTAAACTCTTAGTGGAGACATCATATAGGTATACGTTGGACCCTTGAACAAGATGGGTTTGGACTGTGGGAGTCCACATACATACAGATTACTTTTCAATAAATACAGTACCATCCTGTATTTTCTCTTCCTGATGATTGTCTTTTTCGTCTTGGTTTTTTTTTTTTTTTAATTATTTATTTTGGGAGAGAGAGAGAGGACAGAGCACGTGAGTAGGGAAGCGGGGGCAGAGAGAGAATCTTCATCAGGCTCCAGACTGCCAGCGTTGAACTCAGGAAGTCTAGATCATGACCTGAGCCAAAGTCAAGAGCCTGACCCTGAACCGACAGTGCCACCCAGCACCCCTCCCTTACGATTTTCTTAGTAACCTTTTCTTCAGTTGATAGTGTAAGGATACAGTATGTAATACATATAACAGGGGAAACATGCATTAATCGACTGTGTATATTGTTGGTAAGCTCAGCATTCCGTTATCCTAACCCTGACCTCCCATGCTCAGTGTACAGAGTCAATGGCCAAATGAGGCCGAAAAGGTAGATTAGACCTAGAGAGCGTATACAAGCGCTTCTGCTGTAATGTTCTGGTTTTCAATACATATATACTTTTTGATTTCTAAGTGTAATTGCTTCTAAAGTAGGAAATTCAGTAGGCATTTTTGTTTTTTTGATTTGGTGTTGAGGTTTCAAAAGATATTTGTGGATTTTCGAGTGCATGGCCATCAGAGCCCGTAACCCTTGCTTTGTTCAAGGGTCAACGGTAGAGTGATTTGGTACTTTTGAGATCTTCTCAGTGAGATTAGTGTAAATGTTTTGACCTTAATTACTTGGTCCTTGTATACTGAGTACGTACGAAGCAGTTAGCTACTGAGTGTACAAGTGGAGGGTTTAGGTTGTTGTGGTCGGAGCAGAAAAGTAAGTCAACAGCAATCCGTTATAAGTCACTATAAAGGCTTCATCGATAGGAAATGGACAATGTTAGTTGAGAGAAAATTGGGGGGGCGTTTGTAGTGAGGATGAGGATGAGAGTGGGAGTGGGAATTTTGGTAGTCGGAAAAGATCTGAGAGTGGCAAAAGGTGCCAAGTGAAAGATGAGAAGGACCAGTCGTGTAGACCGTGGCGAGGGACATTCTGGACAGAGAGGACCACGGATCATCATTTTACTCCAATGTCTTGGAGTCAGCAAGTAGTAGGAAGGCTCACTCCATCATCATAATCATTATTATTGTTGTGTGTAAAAAAGAGAGTGTGCATAGGGAAATGAGTGACTAAGACATACATGTTCTTATACTTGCCGTTTGAATGCTTACTACACATTGTGAAGAGTTCCATACCTATATCTACATTGTTTCTGCTACTAGTTCACCGTGATTTTCAGAAAAGTTTTTTCTTACTACTTTGCCATTCGATCCAACCCTTCTTTCGTCAAGAAAAAGGTCAAGCCTTTGTTTCCCTAAACGAAGCAGCAGCTACAACAGTGTTTGGTTGATACTCAACATGATATACTCCAAAGTTTCTGATCATGTGAGGTGTGAATTGACACTGAAACAAATGTCTGCCATTTGATTAGAAGCAGTTTTCATTTATAGCAAGTACATTTTAAAGAATTTGT
Organism: Prionailurus bengalensis; assembly: GCF_016509475.1. Lineage (NCBI taxonomy): Eukaryota > Metazoa > Chordata > Mammalia > Carnivora > Felidae > Prionailurus > Prionailurus bengalensis. The sequence goes on from NW_025091155.1 coordinate 280,534, forward strand.
TTCAAAACTTATTTCAAATGTCCTTTTATTTTGGTCAGGAATGCAAAGGAAGGTGTTTTGTTAGTTCCTTTTTGAAATGTGCATATACAAGCCAGGCTTCTGCCTTTGAAAGTATTTATTCTGGCCTTCCATGATCAGTTTAGAGAGTCAATAGCCAAATGAAGATTCAAAGGGACGCTGAATCAAGAGAGCATATATGAGGTTTTGTATTTAAATGTTTTGGTGTTGAATACATTTTCCTTATTTGTAAGTCTGATTGTTATTAAAATCATAAATTCAGAACTTTTCTCGGAAAAGGCTTAGGAAGTCTTCACGCAACTCATTACTGATGCTACTTTTAACAGAGTATGTCTGAGAAGCCCAACAAAGATGTTCCTCATGTCTCTGGAGCTGTGGATCAGAAAGGGCAAAGGATATTACATGGACAAGTAGAAGGTAAGAACTGTATTTTATTCAAAGGTCATTTGACAGAAGGTTGATTTAAAACAGGAATACTGATATGTCCTAATATCTAAAGAAAACGGCCTGTTAAGTGCACAGGAAAGAGAAAGAGATGTGAAAAGGAGGTAAGTTGCATATCGTATGTGGTGTCAGCAACAGATTAAATTGAGAGTGCCACCAAAGGAGCTAAATGACTAGTTCCCTTTCAAGACCCTGGAAGGCCCGAGGAACCTCAGGAAAGAAGAGAAGAGCCAAAGAGGGAATCATGTGAATGGCAGAGACTACAGGGAATAAATGAAGGAAAGTAAGCCGGTGTGTATGGTGTTTCTACTGGAAGGTGGTAAAATACACTAGTTCTTTAAAGGGAAGAGCAGACTATTGGAAATGCAGCAACACTATCAGGTGAGCTTCTCGTACCAGAATTTGTCAGAGTCGTATCCCCAAATGTTCCCACTCTTACTGTTATCCTCACTGTTGGCAAGACATTAAGGACTGACCTAGCTGATGATGCAGAGTTATGTCCTAAGTACCATGGGTGAACATAAGCGTTTGTAGTCAGCGATAAATGTATATACGTTAATGCCATATAAAATGGGGGTACTTCATACGGTAGTATCCTTTAGGGCAAAATAAGAGAATTGGAAGGAGGGTCACATAAGGAGACATCAAGATAACGCATCGGACATTTTGGATGCCGTATTTGTGACTTTTGATTACTTTGGCAATAACTGCCTTTAATAGGTGAACTATATTTTTAATGTTCTAGGAAAATAAGGAAAAGAAACAAAAGCACACTATAATCAGTAGTATGTTTTCATATTCTGTCTGACAGTTCTGATTGTTGTAGAATGATCCCTGGTACTTCTTTGATTCCTATCTGCCAGAAAAATGAACTAAGTCCTAGGTAGTTGGAGAAAATTAACTGATTTTTCATATTTCAGAGAACTTTTATATGGTAGAACATAGGGGCAATCACCAGGATTTGCTCGCTCTCTCTCTCTCTCTCTCTCTCTTTTCGGAGTAAAATAAGATTGTTGCTTGTTTCACACTTTCTGACATCATGATTTCATGTATTCCTTTTAAACCTTTCTTCAAATGGATATATAGGGATGTAGGAATTTTCAAGTCAAATACCAAGAAAAGAGATTCCAGGAAAGGTATTCTGTGACATAACCTTCTGACTGTAACCACGTGTAAGACATCAACCCAAATAATAAAATTTCACAAAGTGCAGTTGTGTTAGAGGCATCCCAGTGACACCCAGATTTGATGATTCACTAGAAGAGCTCACAGGACTCCGCATATAGTTGTAGTCATGCGTGTGGATTGGTATGGGGACAGGCTAGAAAGGCCAATCAGCACCGAGCAATGGTGCACGGGGTGAAAGGCCAGAGGAAACCAAGCGCAGGCTTCCAGGAATCCTTTCTCTATGGAGTTGGCAGGATGTGCTAAATTCCTCCAGCATGAAATTAGGACAGCACAAGTGAAATGTTGTGGGCCAGTACGAGGCTTATGGATACTCAGTGCCCGAGGTTTTCATCAAATGCTAATCACATAGGCATCTTCTCCTTAGCATGTCCCAAAATTCCAGGTTTCCAGAAAGGAAATCAAGTGTACGGCCTTAAGCACATTGAGTGTAGCAGCACTTAGGCACAGTGAACCACTCTTAACCAGCTAGCGAATGGTGGGAACCCTCCTTAAATCCAAGATCCCAGGGAACAGCCAAGGGCCAGTCATTCAAGTAGGATGTTCTGAGGGTAGCCATCTTCGGCCTGCTGGGTGAAATCTGTTCTGCATAGGAATTATAGCCCTGACGTCATTTTTGGTGGTGTCTTCAAATTTTGTTTTACTAGCAAGTAACATGACGGTTACCATGGTACTGGTTTCAGTTTCATCATCCATATGAAGTAGGTATTTGTGTAAAAAGTACTAGGGCAATATTAGGTCATTATCATCTTTTTATTTTTTTATGTGATTAAGCTTTCATTATGATTCTTCGGTGTGATCAACATAATAATTTTTGATTTAAAATTAGAATGAAAATCTCTTAATTATCTGGAAATCCCAGGTTTGATTCCTATGGTGCTGAACCCTGTTTGTAGGTATAAGATTTCGGATCATATTCATCAATTGTTTTCTTGCCTAAGTATACAAATAACTGTTGTATTTTTGTGTTTTGTTTATGCATTTTCATATACTTCCAAACGGGAGACAGTACCCCTATTGTGTTACTTTGATCTCTATTTTAATGTTCAAGGTGACTGTATCATGAGTTAGTATATGCTAAGAGTAGCTTCAATGGATACCATATTTTGTTGTTTTGTTGTTTCATACATTTAATAAGCCTGATTTTTGACATCAGTTTTAAGTTCACAGCAAAATATCATAGGAAGTACAGAGAGTCTCCATATACCATACCGCGCTCCCGTACACGCCTAGCCTCCCCTGCTGTTAACATCTGGCACGACAGTGGTCCATTTTTAGTAGGATTTTTGTTTTTCAGTTCCTTGCTTTAGTTTTGAGCGAGAGAGCATGCATGCGTGTGAGCAGCCAAGGGGCAGAGGGAGAGGGGGAAAGAATCCTGTGCTGTCAGCACAGAGCCTGATGCAGGACTTGATCCCATGAACGGTGAGATCATGACCTGAGCTCAGATCCAGAGTTGGACGCTGAAGCAACTGAGCCACCCAGGCACCCTGACGACAGTGGTGCATTTTCTCCGGACACGAACTGTTCATTTGGAGGCCAAGTCTCTAATGTGCATTAGTGTTCAGCCTTGGTGTTATACATTCTATGAGTTTTAACAAATGTGTAAGGATGTGAATCCACCTTTGTGGTATCGTGTGAAAGAGTTGCACTGCCTTAAAAGTCCTCTGTGCTGTGCCCGTTTATCCCTACGTTCACCCCAACCCTTAGCTCCATAGCCTTGCTCTTTCCAGGTGTCATATAGTTAGAATCATAGAGTGGATGTCTTTGAATGTTTAGAAAGTGAAAATATCCTGGTAATTGAATGTAGGCATTCAAGCTATTCTTTGCCCTTTGTTTCGTTTAGTTGCTCATCAGTAGAGGATCTGATGGCCTCTGCCTCCCATGAAAAAAAGTATGATTTCTCTAGATGTGTGTCACCTAATGGGGAGGGTTGAGAAAAATGACATCATGAACCACTACAGAGCACTCACATTGGGATCCTCCTCCTCTGTGATGTGCGGTGGGTCTAGATAGACTCTCTAGCAATGGAAGGAGACAGCCTCAAGAGGTTAGAACGATATCAAACTGGAATGCCAAATCTTTCCTTCTTGCCTTGCCAGTGGAAATAAGGCCAGGGAGAGTCTGTTTGCTATGGTTTGGCCATGCTGCAAAGTACAATGGCTATAGAGCACACGTTGTGAGGGGGTGTTTCCTCCTAAGACTGAGGAGTGTCTGCTGAAGAGCTGGGGAAGTTCTGCCGTGTTCCCGCAAAATAAAGATACTCTCTTTCAACTCCTCTAGGAGTGGAAGTCCAGAAAAATCATGCTAGTTTCAGTCTGACATTGGCCGCTCATGATAATCATTCTCCTAACGCTACCAGTTGCCTCCAGTGCCATAGAGTCGGTCAGTGATGGCCATTGTAAACATCAGTTCCCCTGTAGGTGTCAAATTCTGATAAAACCCATTCTTGCTTTTGGTCAATATAGAGGAGAAAGTAAGATTTCTTAGTGCTTTAAGCCTACGAATGGTCTAATTACCATTCAGTGTAGTGTGGTTTCCAGGTGTGGTCCCAAAGCAATACTTTTTCACAAATCGTAAGCCGTACACTTGTAACTTCCTCTAGTTTTTCGATTGTTGATTTCACATGTATTTTGCTTTCTTCTTTAGGAGCAGATAAGAATGCTGAGGAAGATTCTATAGCCAGGTAGGATTTTTATGGATTTGTAAAACTGACATTTGCTGGGGCACCCGGGTGGCTCAGTCGGTTCAGGGTGTGACTCTTGACTTCAACTCAGGTTTGTGAGTTCAAGCCCCACGCCGGGGTTTGCGCTGACAGCCTCCTTGGGATATGTTTCCCGATTTCTGTGTGCACTCACTCCCAAAGTATAAAGGAATGAAATGAAATGAAACGGATAATGAAAGGAAAGGAAAGGGAATGAATGAACTGAAAATTATGTGTCTCCTAAGGGAACGCAGAGAACAAAACCAGTTGTTGCGTGTTCTACGCTGGACCAGACACTGTATCCTATGGGTACCATCTGTTCAGTTCTATAGTCATTGTACAGCTTTGCAAAGTAGCTGTGTTATTGTAGCCTACTTTTTATTACTTTGGCAACTGTGGTTCAGGGAGGTTGATGACTCGACCATGCTTCCATAGTTAACGGGTAGCTGAGGGGCTTTGCCCGTCAGCCCTTGAAGCTTCCGCATCCATTCTCTGGTTCCTCAGCAGCACGGAGATGAAGATACAGATCCTAGGGCAGATCAACTCAGAATGTCAAAGATAATGATGTCGGAACACGAATTTAGGGTTTGCTTAAGAACCCAGGTGAGGCCAAGCATTTGGCCTCATGTATTTGACCACTAGTGCTAACACAAGTCATTAGTGCAGTGGTAACTCGTCCCTTGTTTTTACCATCCGAGATTTTAGGGTGGATGTCAGCTATGGCCATGGTGTCAAGGCTTTTACATAATAAGCAAGATGTCGTCAGGCAAGTCCTTAGACGTAGTGATATCCCCTCTTCTTGAGACAAATGAGTTTTCTGTAAAACAAGGATATCTAGTTGTAGACCATGTTACGTTAATTAAACTCACTCTCTATTTTGAGGATATTGCTATATGATTCTCTGTTGCCTAAGTTCCCAGGCTGGTTTCCCTTTGGGCTAGTACCCTTGTCTAGTTCTAGGAAGCTTTTTGGGTTTTTTTGCAGTTTTTTTTCCCCATGACTTTTTGTACTCTGTTTTTGCCTTTTGACTTTCTTCTCTGGTTTCCTTGCTATTTCTTCTTCTTCTTTTTTTTTTTTTTCCAAAAATTTCCCCACTTCGGCCAGCGAAGGACTCTCCGTTTTTCTAGAGGCCAAATCAAAAGCACTTAGGGTCTCAAGATTTACGGAACCACAGACATTAATTCCTCAAAACACCCTCTGGTACGTCAACCTATGTTTCAGCTCCTTGCCCAATGGTTGTTTCCCTGGAGAATTTGAAACTCAAAAGAGATTGAAGTGACCTATTTGGATATGATAAGTGACCGAAATGCGATTTACATTCTGGTTTTCTTTTTTTCTTTCTGTCTTTCTTTCCTTTCTTCCTTCTTTTTGTCTTCATCTTGCAGGCAACTGTTTTAATAATAGAAAGCTGGGGAGTTGGTCTAATGAATAGAGTGCAGGAGGGTAAGAATCGAATTAGCAGAGGAGACCAGGTTTCAAGGAGAACAACACTGAGTTGGTTAGGAATACGAGTTTGAGAAAAGATGTCAGAATATGGGGGTTTATGCCAAGTGAGATAAAGGTGAATGACAAGAACGAAGGACCCAGGATTAGGGGAGTTGTTTAGAAAGGCATATTCAAATAGAGAGTTCAAGAGGGTCGTGACCAGGTTTCTGCTTTTGTGTGCGTTGGGTTTCATTGAAGGTGCGAGCATACGTCAGCTTTTCTGATGAGAGAGATTAAAAATCATTTGAGCAGCTGGGAAGAGTCTGTTTACAGCAAATAGAAATATGATATCCCCTACTTCCACCCCAACTGAGGGAGGATAGCTTAGATCCTCTCAAGGAATTGGGGGTGGGGGGTGGAGATTCCGAACATCAGGGATGTATGGCCCAAGGCAAGCTGTCTCCTCACTCCACCTCTTTTCCTAAATCTGTGATGCCCTTCCCATGTACTTGTAGGGCTGGGCAGGGGTAGGACTGACTTGTCAAATCAGTAAGGGAGCTTCATCTGGATCGGTGATAACATGCCTATGTTGAGGTGACTGTGTGGATGACTGAGACTGCCAGTTAGCTTGTTCTCCAGGAGCAGGACATGGTTCCTACCCTCGGTCATTTGAGCCCATCCTTGTTGTAGGTGTGTGTGGCTTCATAGGCTAAAGATTGAAAGGTTGGGGGATGCCACAGAACCGTGCCGAAGAGTGATATAGGAGTGGGAGCTCATAGGGAAGAAAATAGTCAGGCAGCGTATAGAGAAACAGAGGCACAACTACCAGGACCATTTTGATCACAGTCTCTGTCCTTGGGTAGCTGAATGCCCCTGAAGGCTTGGAATGTCTTGCTAGTTATTATGGACCTAAATAAGGCAAGACCAGTGTGGGAACAAAGTTGGCCTTGGGAACTTTGACTCTTTCCATCTCGAGTTAGTACTACCACTCATAACATAGAAACCGAAACTTTGATACGTTTACTTAAACGGAGGTCTACCTGACACACAAGGTAATATGTGATGCAACAACTCTGGATGTTTCACCGTGATCGCCATAAGCGTAGCTCCCATCTGTTAATGTATGATGCTATTACGATACCACTGGCTAGATTCCCTATGCTGTACCTTTGAGCCTTGTGATTTATTCATTCTATAACTGGAACCCTGAACTCCCCTCTCCCCTTCACCCACTTTGTCCATCCCCCCACCTCCCCTCCCTTCTGGCAAGAGTCAAATCTCTGCATTTATGGGTCTGTTTCTGCTTTTGCTCTGTTTGTTCATTTATTCCCCTTTTCACATTCTACACAGAAGTGAAATCATATAGGATTTGTCTTTCTCTGTCTGACTTATTTCACTTACCCTCATACCATCTAGGTACATCCATGATGTTGCAGATGGCAGCATCTCATTCTCATTTATAGCTGCGTAATATTTCAGTGTGTGCATGTCTGTGTGTGTGTGTGTGTGTGTGTGTGTGTGTGTCTGCGTGTGTGTGTGTGGTCTCTTCATGTATTGGTGGACACTTGGGTTGCTTCCGTATCTTGTCTATTGTAAATAATGCTATAATAAAGATAGGGGTGCATATATCTTTTCAAATTAGTACTTCCATTTCCCTTGGGTAAATAAATACCCAGTAGTGGAATCACTGGATCCTGTGGTATTTGTGTTGTAAATTCATTGAGGCCCCTCCTTAGTGGCTTTCACTGTGGCGATACCAATTTATATCCCATGACCGGTGCACAAGGGTTGTTTTTCCTCCACACCCTGAGCAACCCTTGTTGTTTCCTGTGTGTTGAAACTGAGCCATTCTGACAGATGTGAGGTGAGAAGTCATTGTGGTAACGTTTATACATTTCCTTTTCAACCATTTCACAGCATTGTCTGCCTGTCACATTTGGTTATGGAAACTCAGACTGGGTCTTTCCTGGAGATTTCACAGGGTAGGAGAGGTCGAGGCCAAATAGAGAACAGAAAGCTTTTTTTTAAAACAGGGTCCAAATTGTGAAAGCCCTGTACTCTGGAAAGCGTAAAACACTGATGAAAGAAATTGAAGGTGACGGAAAGAAAGAGAAAGACCTCCGATGCTCACAGATGGGAAGAATACATATTTTTAAAGTGTCTACACTACCCAAAGCCATCTACAGATGTCATGCAATCCCTGTCACCATACCAACAGCATTTGTCACAGAGCTAGACAAACAAGCCTACAGGTTGTATAGAACCACAAAAGACCTTGAACGGCCAAAGCAATATTGAAAACGAGGAACCCTGGAGGTATCGCAATCTCAGCTTTCAAGTTCTATTCCAAAGCTGTAGTAATCCAAACAGTATGGTGGGTACTGGCGTACAAAATAGCCTTATAGCTCAGTGGAATAGAACCGCAAACCCAGACATCAATCCACCACTGTATGGTCAGTTCATCTTCTACACACAGGAACGACTATCCAGTGGGGAAAAGGCATTCTCTTCACCAAATGGTGTTGGGAAAACTGGACAAGCCACATGCCAAAGAATGAACCTGGACCAATTTCTGTACCATACACACAAATAAACTCAGAATGAATTAAACACCTAAGTGTGAGACTTGAAACCATAAAAACAAAAAAAAATCCTTGAAGAGAGCACAGGCCGTCATTTCTCTGACTTTGGCTGTAGCCACATTTTACTAGTTATGTCTCTTGAGCCAAGGGAAATACAGCAAGAATAAAGTTTGGGGACTATATCAACCTACGAAGCTTTTGCACAGTGAAGGAAACCGTCAAAACCGAAAGGCAACCTCTGGAATGGGAGAACAAATTTGGAAATGTTTTGCAAATCCAGTAAAGGGTTAGTATCCACAATGTCTAAAAAATGGATACAGGTCAACATCACCCCCCTCCAAAAGAGCCCAGTTTACAAATGAGCAGTAGACATAACCAGACACTTTTCCAAAGACAACATACAGATGGTCAACAGACACATGAAAAGATGCTCCCCCAAACTACAACGAGATACCACGTCACACCTGTCAGAATGGCTACACTCCAAGACACAAGAAGCAAGTGTTTGCGAGGATGTGGAGACAAAGGAAACCTCTTGCACCGTTGGAGGAAATGCAGATGGGGGCGGGCCCTGTGGAAAACAGTATGGAGGTTCCTCACAAAATTAAAACCAGAACTCTCCTATGATCCAGTAATTGCACTCGTGGATACTACCCAAGAGAATACAAAAACACGAATTCCACGGGACACACACACTCCTGTGTTTATTGCAGCATTATTTCCAACACCCAGCGCAAGCGTCCATTGACAGCTGAGTGAACCAAGACGAAGCCCTATATGAATGTATGTGTGTGTGTATATGTATATCCATACACAGACACACACACACACACACACACACACACACACACTGTAATATTACTCAATCATAAAACAATGAAATCTTGCCGTTTGCAATCACCTGGATAGAGCCTGAGTGTAATATGGTAAGCAAAGTCAGGGAAAGACAAATGCCATATGATTTTACTCATGTAGCACTTAAGAAACAACAAACGAGCAAAGGGAGGAAACAAAAGGGGAGAGAAACCAAGAAATAGGCTCTTCACTGCAGAGAAGAAACGGCTGGTTGCGGAGTGGAGGTGAGTGGTGGGAGGGGTGAAAGAGATGATGGGGATGAAGGAGTGCCCTTGTCATGATGAGCACGGGGTGAGTATGGAGTTGGTGAATCACTATATTGTACAACTTAAACTAAGATAACTCTGGATGTTGCGATTACTGGCATTAAAATAAAACTTAATGAAAAAACCAGAGGCCAATTTTAATGATACCAAGAAACTTCGTGCAATAAACAGATAGGCGACCTTTCCCTTAACTTTTTTAAATTGTGTTGTTAAATGAATGAACATGTTTTTCTTTTATTTTTTTTGCTCTAAAGGCTTTCCGACCAACCTGCTCCTGATGATTCATGGTCTACATCATCTAGCCAAGTCTTAGATTTTGGGACCAAGGTAAAGTACCCTCCTGTGAAACTCACTTTCCTGCTCTGAATTGAGGTTTCTCCCTTATTTACTCTGAACATTTAAGAGGAGCCTGTGTATCATCATTTTATGTGTGTCATGGAAAGTTAGCAAGAACAAACCACTTTACAGATACATGACACGTTGAATGTTTTGTTTTGTTTTGTTGTACTTTGGTAAATCGTACAGGTGGAGGCTGATAAAAGAATGGGCTGGAAAATATATAATGACCGTCATATTATATTGGGAAAAGCTTTCCCATCAGGGAGGCAATATGACATTTGCTTAAGGATAAGGATTCTCACTGTGATAGTAACATGACTGATAATACTCATGCCTAAATGAAACCTGATTGGGTCCAAGTATCTATTGCAGGTCCCCCCCCCCCCCCGCCCAAGGCAAGTTTTATTTTAGTGACATACAGGATTTTCCTTTGGCTCTATCCTTTGTTCTACATTTAGACTAAAATAATATTAGAAAATGTAGAAATTACATGTTTACATTATTTCTCAACATTTACCTTACAAAGCTGTTCTCCTGTAGTTTTCAAATAACTGCATGAAGAGTAAGTTAAAATTGTGCATCTCCCCGAAGAATACGTATTTTGCTGAAAAGAGTAGCTCTATGAGCAGAGGCTCTTCATAGCCAAGTTGTCAACTTTCTGATTTCAGAAATCTTTCCTATTGTAGCTTTGAACACTATCTCCTCCCAGTCCTTGTGTCAGATTCTAAAATTTAAAGCTTCAGACATCTGATATTTATTTCAGTATTCATTTCAAAGCCCCTCAGTCATGATAAGCTCCTGGAGGTTAGGAAACACACTTGTTTGAGTCCTGGAGCTCCTAGAATAACGTCTTGCTTGGAAGAAGCAATGTCATGGTTTTTGAATGTGAATAAATGAGTAGGGAAATGGAATTCCGTAGAATGGAGTTTGAAAAGTAACAAAATACGCATGATATATCACAATTAAATATGTGAATTTAAAAAGTCAGGCTTCAGTTTATATTCTGTTTTAGTGTCTAACATGTATAAACGCAAATGAATTCTATTGAGGAATCAGGAGTTACATAAGAAAGAAGGTTACAGTATATTTTTAGTATCCTCCTATTGTGAGCTTAACATTGCAGAGAAAAAGTCCTCAGCCTTTGCTTGTGTAACCCCATCTGTGTCCCATGACACACATCCTTTGAAGGTTCCCATTTCTTCCTAGAATTCTCATTCCCAATTCTTTCTCCATAGTGAATGTTGACGTGTTAGGAACCTCTCTTTTTCTGTTCTTTTGTTAGTCTAGTAATAATTTCTAGCTTTTCGGAAGCGATAGATGCCAGGAATTGAACAGTTTATTTATAGTGAAAAAAATTAAATTATTTATTACAGCATTTATAACCAGATAACTGTAGAGTGATAAGAGTCAGTATTATTAGGGATATACTGTGAATCAAAGCCTCTCTCTAACATAAATATTAGATAGATAGATAGATAGATGGATATAGATATAGATAGATAGATAGATAGGTATAGATAGAGATAGAGATAGAGATATATATATAATATACAGTTACATACACATATATATTTACACTTATATATATACACACACATACATGTATACACATATATATACATACACACACACACACACACACACATATATATATATATACACACACACACATAGAGAGAGACATATATCTTTAAACGGTTCAAAAGAGACTATTGTTCATAGTATATTCCCAATCCTACTTATGTACCTGTTGAAAAATGCATGTTGTTTCCACTTACTTTCTTTTGCTCACATTTTTCCTTTTCTTTTTTGTCTTAAGCTCATGCTTGATTGATTGGTCATGTGTTTTTTTTGTTTGTTTGTTTCTTTTTCCCTCTTCTCCCCCCATGCTTTTTACGTTTTTTTAAAAAATTTTAACGTTTATTAATTTTTGAGACAGAGAGAGACACAGAGTGCAAGCGGGGTAGGGGCAGAGACAGAGGCAGACACAGAATCCAAAGCAGGCTGCAGGCTCCGAGCTGTCAACACAGAGCTCAACGTGGGGCTGAAACCCACAAGCCGTGAGATCATGACTCATGAGCTGAAGGTGGATGCTGAACTGACTGTGCCACATACGTGTTCCCCGCACCAGGCTCTTTTTTAATGGTTTACCCCTACCCTAATTTGTCCTTGCAGAAAGTATTTTTTTAGTGTCTGTTCTTTTAGTACATCACTTTCTGTCAACTCCATTGTCAACATATTGGTTATGGAATTCTACTGTCTGTGTGTGGTTTCCATCCAGGACTCATTGCCCCACAAGGTTTATTATTCTTGTTTTTCTCTTTCTTGGAAGGGGCTGAGCTAAATGTTTTTGAAATGTTTGTATTTCTCTTGGAAAGGGAGGGAGAGAGAGAAAGAATGAGCAAGTGCTCGTTGTTGTGATCTGACAATATGCAAGGTATGATCTCAGTCCTTTTATATTTGTGGAGGGCTGTTTTGTGACCCAGGATGTCACTTGGAGTCATTGGAGAATGTTCTATGTGCACTTAAGAAGAATGTGCGTTCTACTGCCGTTGGATGAAAAGATCTTAATATATCGGTGTTGATATCCATGTATATAAATGCATATATATTAGGCCCATATATATCTATGTATATCTGAATACATCTGGTCCAATGACACATTGGATCTGTGTTTCCGTACTGATTTTCTGCCTTGACGATACGCCTATTGCCATGAGTGGAGTCTTAAAGTCGTCTACAATCATGGCATTTGTATGTATACATTTAATCATGTTTGTGATTAATCGATTCATATGTGTGGGCGTTTCACTTTGGGGCCATAAACATTTGCAAGTGTTAGCTCCTCTTGATGGATTGACCCCTTAGTTGTGACCCAATGCCCTTCTGAATCTGTTCCTACAGTCTCTGGTTTAAAATCTAGTCTTTCTGGTGGAAGTGTGGCGACTCCAGCTTTCTTTTGACTTCTAGTAGCATGATAGGTGGTTGCCCATACCTTCACTTTGAATCTGGAGGTGTCCTGGGGTCTAAAATCAGTTTCTTGTTGACAACATATAGATGGATCTTGTTCTTTGGTTTTGTTTTGTGTTTTCCCCATTCTGATTCCCTGTGTCTTTTGATTGGGGCATTGAGTCCATTCACATTCAGAGTGATTAGTTAAACATATGGATTTAGTGTCATTGTGTTATCTGAAGGTTTCATGCTTTTGGTGAGGCCTCTGGTCCTTTGTAGTCTCTGCTGCTTTCCCCTCACAGAGTCGCCCCTTACGATCTCCTGCAGGGCTGGTTTAGTGGTCATGAACTCCATTAGGGTTTGTGTGTCTGGGAAAGCCTTTCTCTCTCTTTCTATTCTAAATGACAGCCTTGCCGGGGAAGGGATTCTTCGCCGCAGATGTTCCCATTCAGCACATTGACCGTTTGCTACCCCTCCCTTCTGCCCTGCCAAGGTTCTTTGGACAGGTCTGCTGCTACCCTTATGTGTCTTCCCTTGTCGAATAAGACCCGTTTGTCCCTAGCTGCTTTCAGAATCCTCTCCTTATCTTTGTAGTTTTCCAGTTTCGCTATGGCATGTCGTGGTGTTGACCTGGGTTTGTTGATTTGGAAAGGAATTCTTCTGTGCCGCCAGGACTTGCATGCCCGTTTGCTTCCCCAGATGAGGGAAGCTCTCAGCTATAAGTTGTTCAAAACAACCTTCTGCCCCTTTCTCTCACTCGTCTTCTTCTGGGACTCGTAGGATGTGGCTAATATTTCATCTCACCGAATCACGTCGGTCTCTAGTACCTGCCTCGTGATCTAGTCATTTCCTTCCTTTCCTTTCTCTGCTTCATCTTTGTCCACCATTGGATCTTCTGTTCACCCATTCTGTCTGCTGCTTCTCCCGTCCTTGCTGTCACTGCATCTAGTTTACTTTGTATCTCCTTTACACCATTTCATTTTCAGCGTTCATCGTGACGATTCCTTAGGTCCTTGATCTCTGAAGCAGTAGATTGTCTGCTGTCTTCTGTGCGTGGTTGCAAGCGCAACTATGCGTCTTATGAGTGTCATTCCAAAAATGTGCTCACATATATTGTTTCTGTGTCTTTTGAGCCCTTCTCTGGCTGTCCTTTCTTCCCGGAATGTTTTTTGAGGAGAATTCTTCGATTTCGTCGTTTTGGCTAGATTCCTGCCCTTTATGTGTGTTAATAGCTTGTTCTGTGTCCCACACCTGCGAGTACTACTATATTAAAAAGAGCTCCTACACGCTCCAGGGCCTGGCAGTTGAACAAATGTTTTTGGAGTGTGTTGTGTGCACTCTTTCGGTGCGTCTTTGGCTACTGTTCCCGCTACTTGGAGTGGCGGTCTGGGCCTTCCACCAGGTGTGCTTAGATTTGTTGGTTGAAGTAATCCTGGGAAAAAGGAGAAGAAGGTGGTGAAGTATCCTTAGCCCAAACAAAAAGAGAAATGACTGGAGTGGAAAAAAAGACCAGGCAGTGACTCAAAGGAGCTCTAGGGCTTAATCCAGAAAGAGAGGGAGGAAAATGAAGAAGGAGATCTAGAAAAGTATAGAGAAAATGCGCAATCAAACCCACAAAGAACCAGAACAGAGGAACAAAGGGAGAAAAATATATAGATATATCTCTATCTATCTATCTATCTATCTATGTATAGATATACAGGTATATATTAAGATATACAGATAAATGTAGAGATATAATTAGCTTTGACCCACGTCAACTCGAGACTACTAGGCTGTTTCCAAAGGGAGACGAGGAAAGAGGAGAGTAGAAAGAGGAAAAAGGGAAAAGAGAAGAAAGGGAAAGCAAAGGAAAGAAAAGATGGGCGCGTGGGTGTCTCAGTAGGTGAAGCGTCCGACTCTTGCATTTGGCTCACGTCATGTTGTCGCTGTTGGTGGGTTCGAAACCCCCATCAGGTTCTGCAGTGAGAGCATGGATCCTGCTCGGATTCTCTCTCTCTCCCTCTCTCTGCCTGTCTTCTGCCTGATCACTCACTCTCTCTCTCTCTCCAAATAAAGAAATAAACATTAAAAAAGAAAAGGAAAGACAAAAGAATAATAACTCAAATGAAAACAAACAAACTAAGATAGAAAACCGGAGGAGAGTTGTCTATTGGTGCCTGGGACTGGTGGCTGTGCTGGTCTAGACGACGGGCTGTCTGGTCCCATCAGTGTCAGTCTCACTCCTATAGAGAAGCAGTTACGAGGCACAGAGAGTCAGGGTTTGGTGTAATGGGCCTGCCTCCACGGAGGCTCACTGTCCATTCCCTGAAGCCCCACGATGTTGGTCATGGGGAGAGAAATGGCGACACCCCAATCTCTCCTGCCCACACGAGGTGTCTCAAAACTCACTGTTTAGGCTATCCTCACGGAATAGCCTGGGGAGCCGGCTTGCCTTGCTGCACAGTCCCCTGTGCCACCTGAGCACTGAGCTGGGATTCAAAACCCTGTAGGATCCCGCTTTGCTCGGACCTGGTAGTGGAGTTGCGCCACTCTGCCCAGTGGACAGAGGGCCTCTGGCTCGTGCCTGCACGGTCTTTTTCCCTTGGGCAGGGCAATACCTCCCCTTTCCACCGTACTCAAGGTGTTCTCTCCCAGTGTAGCCCTGAGATTGCTACCAAGCCTAGGGGCGGCTCCCTCCAAACCAGGCATGGGAGGTGGTAGCTCTGGTCTAGAGAAAGTCTGGCCACCTTGAAAATACTGTTTTTTCAGCCTCTAAGGCGGTTTTGCAAAGTAGAAACTGGCTCTCTGGGCCTCTCCTTGGTCTGTGGTCCGGACAGGCTTTCTCATATCCAAAGGCACTTCCCACAGCCTCTCTCTCTACCTTCCTTTCGTTTCTCCACCAAAGGGCTTCCCCCACTCCATGCCTGTGCTGCCCATTTTATTTCTCCCAATTCGCATACACACCCTTCTGTCCCGCCAAGCTGTCACTCTGCACCTGTGGAGATTTTTCTGTCCCTCTGCAGCCTGTATTCCTGGCATTCCAAGTGTTGTGACCTCAATACTGCTGTGTTTGAGGGACAAGGGAAATTCTGATCCCCTCCCCTGCCATCTTAACTCCCCCCTCCACCTTTTACTTTCTTTTTCGCAATTTCAAAGTTGGGTGCCTAATCGACTAAGTCACCCAGGCCCCCCAAGAATACTTGTTTTCAATGGGAAGATGTTCGAAGGCCAATAAAATGGCCCTAGTGTCCAGAAAAGAATGGCAAAGTTAGAATGGGCTTTTGATTTTCTCATGTGGGGCTATAATAAGTTCCAGTAAACTCTTAGTGGAGACATCATATAGGTATACGTTGGACCCTTGAACAAGATGGGTTTGGACTGTGGGAGTCCACATACATACAGATTACTTTTCAATAAATACAGTACCATCCTGTATTTTCTCTTCCTGATGATTGTCTTTTTCGTCCTTGTTTTTTTTTTTTAATTATTTATTTTGGGAGAGAGAGAGAGGACAGAGCACGTGAGTAGGGAAGCGGGGGCAGAGAGAGAATCTTCATCAGGCTCCAGACTGCCAGCGTTGAACTCAGGAAGTCTAGATCATGACCTGAGCCAAAGTCAAGAGCCTGACCCTGAACCGACAGTGCCACCCAGCACCCCTCCCTTACGATTTTCTTAGTAACCTTTTCTTCAGTTGATAGTGTAAGGATACAGTATGTAATACATATAACAGGGGAAACATGCATTAATCGACTGTGTATATTGTTGGTAAGCTCAGCATTCCGTTATCCTAACCCTGACCTCCCATGCTCAGTGTACAGAGTCAGTGGCCAAATGAGGCCGAAAAGGTAGATTAGACCTAGAGAGCGTATACAAGCGCTTCTGCTGTAATGTTCTGGTTTTCAATACATATATACTTTTTGATTTCTAAGTGTAATTGCTTCTAAAGTAGGAAATTCAGTAGGCATTTTTGTTTTTTTGATTTGGTTTTGAGGTTTCAAAAGATATTTGTGGATTTTCGAGTGCATGGCCATCAGAGCCCGTAACCCTTGCTTTGTTCAAGGGTCAACGGTAGAGTGATTTGGTACTTTTGAGATCTTCTCAGTGAGATTAGTGTAAATGTTTTGACCTTAATTACTTGGTCCTTGTATACTGAGTACGTACGAAGCAGTTAGCTACTGAGTGTACAAGTGGAGGGTTTAGGTTGTTGTGGTCGGAGCAGAAAAGTAAGTCAACAGCAATCCGTTATAAGTCACTATAAAGGCTTCATCGATAGGAAATGGACAATGTTAGTTGAGAGAAAATTGGGGGGGCGTTTGTAGTGAGGATGAGGATGAGAGTGGGAGTGGGAATTTTGGTAGTCGGAAAAGATCTGAGAGTGGCAAAAGGTGCCAAGTGAAAGATGAGAAGGACCAGTCGTGTAGACCGTGGCGAGGGACATTCTGGACAGAGAGGACCACGGATCATCATTTTACTCCAATGTCTTGGAGTCAGCAAGTAGTAGGAAGGCTCACTCCATCATCATAATCATTATTATTGTTGTGTGTAAAAAAGAGAGTGTGCATAGGGAAATGAGTGACTAAGACATACATGTTCTTATACTTGCCGTTTGAATGCTTACTACACATTGTGAAGAGTTCCATACCTATATCTACATTGTTTCTGCTACTAGTTCACCGTGATTTTCAGAAAAGTTTTTTCTTACTACTTTGCCATTCGATCCAACCCTTCTTTCGTCAAGAAAAAGGTCAAGCCTTTGTTTCCCTAAACGAAGCAGCAGCTACAACAGTGTTTGGTTGATACTCAACATGATATACTCCAAAGTTTCTGATCATGTGAGGTGTGAATTGACACTGAAACAAATGTCTGCCATTTGATTAGAAGCAGTTTTCATTTATAGCAAGTACATTTTAAAGAATTTGTTTCAAAACTTATTTCAAATGTCCTTTTATTTTGGTCAGGAATGCAAAGGAAGGTGTTTTGTTAGTTCCTTTTTGAAATGTGCATATACAAGCCAGGCTTCTGCCTTTGAAAGTATTTATTCTGGCCTTCCATGATCAGTTTAGAGAGTCAATAGCCAAATGAAGATTCAAAGGGACGCTGAATCAAGAGAGCATATATGAGGTTTTGTATTTAAATGTTTTGGTGTTGAATACATTTTCCTTATTTGTAAGTCTGATTGTTATTAAAATCATAAATTCAGAACTTTTCTCGGAAAAGGCTTAGGAAGTCTTCACGCAACTCATTACTGATGCTACTTTTAACAGAGTATGTCTGAGAAGCCCAACAAAGATGTTCCTCATGTCTCTGGAGCTGTGGATCAGAAAGGGCAAAGGATATTACATGGACAAGTAGAAGGTAAGAACTGTATTTTATTCAAAGGTCATTTGACAGAAGGTTGATTTAAAACAGGAATACTGATATGTCCTAATATCTAAAGAAAACGGCCTGTTAAGTGCACAGGAAAGAGAAAGAGATGTGAAAAGGAGGTAAGTTGCATATCGTATGTGGTGTCAGCAACAGATTAAATTGAGAGTGCCACCAAAGGAGCTAAATGACTAGTTCCCTTTCAAGACCCTGGAAGGCCCGAGGAACCTCAGGAAAGAAGAGAAGAGCCAAAGAGGGAATCATGTGAATGGCAGAGACTACAGGGAATAAATGAAGGAAAGTAAGCCGGTGTGTATGGTGTTTCTACTGGAAGGTGGTAAAATACACTAGTTCTTTAAAGGGAAGAGCAGACTATTGGAAATGCAGCAACACTATCAGGTGAGCTTCTCGTACCAGAATTTGTCAGAGTCGTATCCCCAAATGTTCCCACTCTTACTGTTATCCTCACTGTTGGCAAGACATTAAGGACTGACCTAGCTGATGATGCAGAGTTATGTCCTAAGTACCATGGGTGAACATAAGCGTTTGTAGTCAGCGATAAATGTATATACGTTAATGCCATATAAAATGGGGGTACTTCATACGGTAGTATCCTTTAGGGCAAAATAAGAGAATTGGAAGGAGGGTCACATAAGGAGACATCAAGATAACGCATCGGACATTTTGGATGCCGTATTTGTGACTTTTGATTACTTTGGCAATAACTGCCTTTAATAGGTGAACTATATTTTTAATGTTCTAGGAAAATAAGGAAAAGAAACAAAAGCACACTATAATCAGTAGTATGTTTTCATATTCTGTCTGACAGTTCTGATTGTTGTAGAATGATCCCTGGTACTTCTTTGATTCCTATCTGCCAGAAAAATGAACTAAGTCCTAGGTAGTTGGAGAAAATTAACTGATTTTTCATATTTCAGAGAACTTTTATATGGTAGAACATAGGGGCAATCACCAGGATTTGCTCTCTCTCTCTCTCTCTCTCTCTCTCTCTTTTCGGAGTAAAATAAGATTGTTGCTTGTTTCACACTTTCTGACATCATGATTTCATGTATTCCTTTTAAACCTTTCTTCAAATGGATATATAGGGATGTAGGAATTTTCAAGTCAAATACCAAGAAAAGAGATTCCAGGAAAGGTATTCTGTGACATAACCTTCTGACTGTAACCACGTGTAAGACATCAACCCAAATAATAAAATTTCACAAAGTGCAGTTGTGTTAGAGGCATCCCAGTGACACCCAGATTTGATGATTCACTAGAAGAGCTCACAGGACTCCGCATATAGTTGTAGTCATGCGTGTGGATTGGTATGGGGACAGGCTAGAAAGGCCAA